>NW_027186342.1:2619371-2668964 GCF_028583685.1 Petaurus breviceps papuanus | reverse complement strand
AGGGAGGGAGGGAGGAAGGATGGAAGGAAAGAAGGAAGGAGGGAAGGGAGGATGGAAGGAAAGAAGGAAGGAAGGGAGGGAGGGAGGGAGGAAGGAAGGAAAGAAGGAAGGAAGCTGAATTCTGAGTAATTGAAAAGCCAATAAGGGTCCTGAAGAACAAATAATGAAGCATCCATACCTTCTTCTCTGTAGAGAGGCAGGGGACTGTTAAGGAAGAATATTGGATATATTGTCAAAAATGGTTACTATATAGGGCTTTCAAATGACTTTTTCTTTCCTATTGGTGGAGGGGGTGATCCACTTTTGGGGTGTGGGATGTAGAGGAGGAATGTTTGCAGAAATCAATGTGATGTAAAAAGAAATAAAACTTATTAAAGACCAAAAAAAGTGGGTCTTGGGAGGCACTAGTATGGTCTCTGAAGGTAGGAGTCTCTGTTCCTTTATAATGCAATAAAAAACGTTCGTAGGCTGTGGTCTCAATGTCTAGAGGCAAGAGGATGGACTTGATAATATCGTGGGGTTTGCTTCACCAAGTGTCCTGCTGGTGGGGACATTGTCATTTGTTGAAAGACAAGGACTTGTCTGGGAGGTGCACACATACATAACTGGAATGCAGGCACACAGAGTGATATTAATATGCACACACAAATGCTTGCAGATAGATACAAATACAATATCAACAAATGATGTTGACTCATTGGCACACAGCAAAGAGAAATGGAGACATGGGGAGCCAGACACATGAGGAGAGGTGGGGGAGAGGGAGAGAGACAGAGAGAGGAGAGGGGAGACAGAGACACAAGAGACTGAAAGAGAGAAGAAGGGAGAATGAATTCAAAGAACATGAATGAAAGAAAAGTAAAGTCAAAAAGTGTCTCCAGTAGCCACAAGGGAGGGACACGAAAGGGAGGTCAGAAAGGATGACTTAGAAAAGTCAAGATCTAGAATGACTAGAAAGAAATCTAAAAGAGAAATACTGGGCTGGTTGCAGAGAATGACAAGGGCGAGAAGAAGGTGGGAAAGGGAGGAGGCAGAAGAGGAGGCGGGGGCATCGATTGGAGCAGATACAATAGAGCTGCTTTGGCTCTCACTGCCTGCCTGCCTCTCGCATCCCGTAAGAGCACAATGTTGTTTTTCCATCCCTTTTCCCAAAGCCCAGGGCTTGAGATTGACTCAATTGCAGCTTCTCTCCATCCTGGATTTGAATAATTAAGTCATCTGGATTCTTATGATTTACCATTTCCAGTGATAAATAGACAGCAGCCGAGCAAGCCAGTTGGCAAAACTCAGGCTGGAAGTTATAATTTGTCAAGCTGCCAACAGATTCATGTTTTATGCTAATGGCTAGAGACTCATTGACTGGGGGGAGGCAGTGACCGGGTCAGCTCTGTCCTCGGGCACATCGGAGGTCAGGAGGTCGGGGGTGAAAGGCAGAGGCTGATATGGATTTTCTGTAAGGAGTGTTGTAATTTTATAATCATTCAGCTGGTCCTCACACAGAGATGCACGGAAGTATCCTGATCCACACACACACTCAGAAATATAGTGAAACACACACACACACTCTGACACAGGCACCTGCTCACCAGATCTCAAACCTGAACCCATCCCCTTCCTGTCACCTTCATATGCACTTACACAGATGCAAGAAAATTTAAATAGATTACTCCCATACAGACACATCATTATCTTCCCTGCACTCCCCCCCCCCATATATAAACACAAGGATAAAGTGACATTTCTCCCTCTCTCCAAGGTCTCTCTACCTTCTATCTCAAATTCTCAAGTAGGAAGCCAACCCTCTCACTTGAGATCTTTACTTTATATCCAGTGAATTCCAGATAATAGGGAAAAGGATGGAGTAAGTTCCCATAGCCCAATTCTCATTAAACCAGCCCTAGCAAAATCTTTTCTATTTTCCAACAAATAAAATTTGTTCAGGACAAGGAAACCCAACCTTGTTGGCAAGGCACCACAATTTTCCAATCCAGCATTACTTAAATTCAAACCAAACTTTCAAGTCCCATCATTTTATTTTATTTTATTCCACATCACATTTGGACCTTCCCTCCCTTCTTCCTCCCCCAAATCCTTAAAAATACTTTTGATAGTCATAAAAAAAAAAAAAACACCAGAGGCAGCCATTTGATTTCTGTATTTTGAAAATCCCTAGTCTTAAACTTTCAAATCTCTACTGTTTGACTCTGGATGAGGAAGGTCAGAAATCTTTTTGAAGCATCCCTCTTCACCTCTTACAGTGAGAAACTTGGGGGTTTGGCCCAAATAGGAAATGCCTATTTTTAAAGACCAAATGGGACATTATGGTTGCATTTTTAATTCCTAAGGTCCTTGAAAACGGATCAATGAGGAGTTCGGAATGCGAGGGGCCTTTATCCTTTTCCTTGTAGAGGATTTGAATTTGTTCCTGGTTGGTCTTCCAGAGTTGGAAAATCACAATTCCATTCTATTAGTGGCACCAAGGGGTAGGGATTCAGCTAGGGGGTAGTATTGTATTCAGATCTCAGAGATTAGATGAAACTGCCTGTGCCAAATTAGCAGCATTGCCTTGATTTGGATTTGGAATCTTTCTCAGCAGGGAATTTTCTGGCAGGTTTCCAAATAGGAAAAGGGAGGGAATTTTAACAGAATAGCATGAATACTGGGATGTTTGATCTTTGGTTCAGGCCTGTGGATAACCATCTTCTCTGCTACGTATAATTTCCTGGGAATGGTTTTCAAAGCACTGAATTGATTTGTCTCTCCATTTTCAAGAAAAAGGGTCCATGAAATGCATCTGAAATGTAGAAATAAGTCCACTCGAATGGCTATCTGCCCTCAAGTCCCTGCTGAGCCCTAGATGTAGTACAGTGTCCCAAGTGTACCAGACATAGCACTCTGGGTACCATTGCAGATGGGCCATATGTGATAGCCTATGTTGGCTAGATTATGGTGGAGAAGGATTTCCTGGGCTAAACTGAGGAGCAGAGATGAGATAAAAAGGTGACAGAGAAGCAAGTGTAATGACAATGATTAGAACAAACAGTCCTATTCACCCTGCTCCTGATTACCAGAGCTTTCCAATTCTTCCAGTCAGCTCTCTCCAATCCCAATATTTGCGGTCTGTGTAATTAATTGTTAATAGGCAGCGTCTGTTTCATCCTGCCCAGAGGCCACATAGAAAAGCCTCTTGGAACAGGAAAATAAATAATGGGGCTCCAGTTTGGAGCTGGGTGATGAGGTTATTTATGAGTGAGTGAACAATTTCTTCTCTTAGAAAGCTTAGGCAGCTAGAGTAGCTGGAGTAGGGAGGGGGGTGTTTGTGGGGAGGGAGTGCTGGAGCCTGGACAGTTCTGGGAATGTAGATCGTAATTGTGGGGATGGTCAACACCAGACAGGGCCGCGGATAAATCATGCATCATAATAAGCACAGGCATTTTCTGGCATTGGTTCACCACCCTAGTGTGGGCCCATAGGATCTGGGGTCTCACTGCCCTGAAGACTTATGGTCCCAGTGGAAGTGATTTGTTTTGATGGAGGGACCCAGTCTAGGGGCTGGATCAGGATCCTAGCACTTAGCTGGAAAACAACCAACCAGAGCTGAATTGATTTAAGAAATCTAGAGAAAAAGTGGGCACATTGGAGAAAATACATTCTATAGGGAGATAATGGGATACCTAGTAAATAATGCATAATAGTGTATTGTATAGTATTACATATATAATATTGTATAGGTATCCATACATTTGGAGAGGCTGAATGGAAAGCCATGTTGCAAATAATTGTGTGTTCAGTAGAATACAGATATATATGATAGGCTTGCAGTTCCTAGATGAGGGATATTTCTTTCTTCCATTAACTGCAAGGTCCTCACTGCTACTCTCCATCCCCACCCCTCACCTCAACTGCACACACACATTCTTGTATTTTTGAGGATTTTAAAAACAGTTCCATCTGAGTCAAATACAAAACTGTTTGATTCTATGGTGTCAGAAAGCCCTTAGTTTTGAAGGGTATGGTATCAGGAGACTGGGAGGACTATGTGTTTCAGTGGTATATGAATTTCAGCAACTTGGTAAGTCTATCCTTACCTCAAGCAGTCCTGGTGAGATTTAAAAAATAGAAGTTAGGGGTATGCTGGCTTCCCAGCCCACTGAGCCTCAGAGAGCCCTACTCAGCACACAAAAACCTGTCCTTGCCTTTGCTATCCAGATCACCTGTGGGGGTGGGGTAGTGGTGCTTAGGAGGGTCATCGAGTGGGAATGAGGGGCACTGTGCTGGTTGAATAAAGGAGGGAAGGGGCATCAGAGGGAACCCAGCCCCCACCCAGGCCCTACTTCTGTCTCTTCTTTTGCTTCATCCTGCGGTTCTGGAACCAGATCTTGACCTGAGTCTCACTAAGATGAAGTGAAGATGCCATCTCTGCCTGTCGAGCCCTGGGCAGGTAATGCTGCAGGTGAAACTCCTTTTCCAGCTCAGTCAGCTGTTTGGTGGAGAAGCTGGTCCGGGGACTGCCCCTTGCTGTTGCTGCTGCCGCTGCCACCGGTGCTGCCTCGGGCTCCCCAGAACTGCTGTCCCCTCCAGGCTTCGCTGGGCACAGAGGAGGAAAAGAGTCAGAGCCTGAGATGACCCAGCCACTGGGGGCCCCAGGGAACAGGAAGCATACAGAATCCCAGTAACCACCAGCAACCCTTTCCCAATTACAATCAATTTCTTTCTCCCTCTCTCCTTTTTTGTCAATTTCTCCTTCCTTCTCTTAATTCCTTTTTTCCTCCTTTCTTTTTCTGCCTCATTTTCTGTCTTTTAAAAAATCATACATATTATGGATAGATTGATTACATTTTATGTATGTATATTAAATTTTAATTACTTAGTAAATAATGTTTTATATAGCTATAGATATATGGGCAGAGGTTTTAACCTTACTAATTTTCTTCCTCTTCTCAATTTTCCTTTCACACTTATTTTATTCCCTCTCTCTTTTCCTATCTCCTCTTAAGTCCCTTCCTTCTCCTTTCTGTTTTCTCTCTCTTTCTCTCAATTTGGTCCATACTTCTATCCTTTCCCTCTAGCTACCTTTTCTCTTATCTCCTCTTTCAGCTATTTCTAAAATTTCCTTTCCCTGCCTTTCTTCGTTTCTTTGTCTCTGTATTTTTTATTCACTACTTGAGACCCTCTCATTTTTCCGTTCTCTGCCTTATTTCCTTCTCCTCAAAAGGCCCTCCCACCCCAAGCTCTCCGTCTTGCCATCCATCCCGTGCCTAGGTCCTTAAAGTCTCAAAAAATCTTAGACTCATTGTCCTTGGGCTCCAGACTTTGCGCTTTCCCCCCTGCAGGTTTAGGTAACTATTACCACCACCACAGGGCTTCTTATGGGGAAAGGGGACCTTGTCAATGCCATCCAGCTTAAATCCCAGTAAGAATAGAGAGAAAAAAATCTTGGTTCTTCTAAAGGGTTTGGGGACTTGTTTGGGGGAAAAAAAACCCAAGTGCAAATAGCTCTAAGAAGTGGGGTGCCAGGGGGCTGGCACGGAGGGGGGAGACTCAATGCCTTTCTCCAAACCTATTAGTCCATCCTGCCTCATCATTCATTCCCGAAGACAGCTGCCTCCTCTCCGAAGTCCACATTAGCCACGGGATTCAGGGAGGGGACTAATCATTCTACTACACAGTAATGGGGTCTTGGATCACGTGATCCACCGAGGCTCCACAGTATGCTGGATTCTTGACTTAATAAAAGAGGGTACAAAAACCTTCTATTTACATTTATTTGTTCAAATCTGAAGTCTAGAGCTAGTCTCACAAGAAATGTGGTGTCCATATAAAGCCCCTAAGTATTTGGTCCAAATCTCATTATCAGGGTTTTCTGGAGTCAATGGAGAAAGATTTCCCCAAACCTGCGCGCCAGGGCCACAGCCTCTATAGCTTCCAATAGGTCCTCCTCCCCTGCCTTCCCCTTCCACAGCTGGGTGAATTGTTTTCTTTATCTATGGAAAACAAGAAGCCTCGGGTTCGAGATGTTTTTTTTTTTGTTATTAAGTATCCTTAGAAACAATAACAATTCTCGAAGTAGCGTTTATTTTGCTAGAGGCGAACTTTCAAGTCCTCTGGAGGATGCGAAACAACAGCCTCTTCCTCCAGCCCTGCACCCGATCTGAGTCCGAATAGGAACCGAAAAAACCCAACAAAACAAAAACAAAGCTATCGACAGAGGCGGTCTGGGTCTAATGGCCCTGGGATCGTCTCCCCCTCCTCACCTTCTTTTAGTGTCCTTTCCCTTTTTTTCTCTCTGAGCCTTCCTCTCAATCTTCCTCTCTCCAATCTTTTTTTTTTTTTTAATCCATATGTCCTTCCATCTGTCTATCCATCCGCTTTAGAATTTCAAAAGCCTTTTGAGACTTGAGTCCTCATGGGGAACTGGGCAAAAAAATGTCCCTTCCATTTGGATGTGTGCTGTCAGTCTCTCTCCCTCCCCCTCAAACTCCAAACTAGGGGGGTATCCCATTCAGCCGTCCCACAGTCGTAAGCTTCGCCCCGCGTCAAGTTCCCTGAGATCTTTTAGCTCCCGCGACACGGGAAAGAAGGCAAGAAAGGGGCCACCCTCTGGCCCCAGACTCCAAACCTGGCTGATTTGGGGTTCCCTTCGCACCCACCTTTTCCGATAGTGTCAGACTTGCCTCCAACCCCGTCAATTTCTTCTCCGAAAGGAACCTCAACCTGACTAATTCTCTGGGCAGTTCCCCCCCACACACACATTTTGGGAGTTAAACAGGGTAGAAGAGTCAGGAGAGAGGTATGGAAGGAGGGGGACAGGATCCTTACCCCGAACTAAGCTTAGAAATGTTGGTTCTTCCGTTTCCTCTGTTTATCTCAGAGGTGCTGGGGGAATCAAGCACCCACCCAAAGCGTCCCAAGCCATCCAATATTTAATAAAGGGTTGGTCAGGGGCCCCTTTCGTTACTGCTCTCTGCCTGGAAGGGGTTTCTTCCTACTACGCTAGAAGGCCCAGCAGAGAAGGCAATGGGGACTGCGAAGCTTTTGTCAGGGACGTCCAGAATAGTCGTTTCAATTGGGCTAAACCCACGGATTCAGTCCCCGGACAATTTACTATAGTTTACTCTTTCAACTCTCGATCCCCACCTTCCCCCCCAACACTCACAAACTCTGGTCTCCCTAGCAGAGATCTCAATGGACTTTTTGGAAGAGGCCTGGTAAGGGAATATTTCTCAATGAAAATTAGCAACCATTTAAAAAGTCAACAGGCCAGGACCAACACAAAGTAAAATCCTTAAAGTGTCTGAAGTAAAAATTGAGTAATAGCCAATAAAGCTTCCACGTCCTCTGCCCACTTTAAAATCAACGAATAAGCTCCAGGTTCTATTTCCCTTCAGAAAAGTGTCCCCAAATTCCTGGCAGGATAACCGAGTGAACCAGTTTCGTGCCCCCTCTCAGTTTGCCCCCCCATTTCCCTTTCCCTCCAACCCCCTCCCTCCACTTTCCTTCTCTTTTCTCCATCTTTAGAATCATCGCTTCATTTTCTTATCGTATAACCATACCCTCCTCCCGCATAAGCCTAAAACTTCAAGGCTGTTACTTTTTCCCACGTAAAGCAGGCACATGCCGACCCTCCTCCCCACCACTCCCATAACCATAACTGTGCTGACTGGACCGCTTTTGGCACCCCAATAGAGGAGTGGAAATGATGTTTGCACGTGTACCTTTCCTTGTAACGCCCTACCAGTCCCCAGCTCACCTGCTCTGGACCGACTCTTCTTGGTTTTCATCCATTCAAAAGTTTGCGCGTCTCCCCAAGAGTCCAAGGAATTTCGCTCACTTGGCCCCTGGCCGGTCTCCCTGGGGGCACAGCCGACTAAGGTATAGGGTGAGTACAGCTCCACACCCCTGCCCATATAGGGAGGTGCAGCAAGGTACCCCAGAGAGGAGCAGCAAAGTCTGTAAGACAGGGAGGCAGATAGGTCTCTCGGGGATAGCTTGGAGTAGAAAGTGCGTTGTATAGGGTGTGACGAACCGGGCCAGTGGGACCAGGAGGGCTGGACTCAATGGAGTCAGAGTCCCTAGCGATGTCTCTCTTTCTCTCCAGTTTCGACCCTCCAGGGTATGCCCCAGCCCAGAGCATTCCTTCTGCCCCTTCTGGGGCGGCGCTCATGATCCAGGCATGGCAGAAAGGGAGGGCGAGGGGGCTAACGGACCCCCTCCTCGCCTCCCCATCCCCCCCAGTCCCAGAAACACCGAACGCCCGCCCCCTTCCCTCCCAGGAGCCGGGGGACAGAGAATTGCTACAAGAAATCCGATCGATTGGTAAGGGGGATCACGTGATCCAGTTCTGCCCAATGACCAGGCCGCCTGGGATGAGCTAATAATGGAAGCAATTTGTAACTTTCAGTGGCTCTCTCCGCCTGGGAGCTGGAGGGAGGGAGGTGGGCAAAGAGTTGGGGAGAGACTCTGTACCCCGCCCCCCATCCCCGTTTCTCCTCCCTTCTCACGATATCCCTGGACACCTCGCTTCCTTACTCCTAACCTGCTTTCTTCCCCCCTTCCCCCCTTCTACATTATCCCTTAGCCCACTCCCCTTCTCAAGATGCATCGGCTCCTGGGCAAGGTAAGCCATATACCCCCTTCTTTCCTCCCCCCCACTACCAATCACTTTGGCTCTAGGGGCCCTCCCAGGACACCTGCAAACTACACCATACCCCATTAATACATTTCACTTCCGAATTTTTAAGTTTCCTTGGGGAGTGGGGTAGGGGTGGACACCGTCTCGAAGAGTTTGGTCAATTTCGCCCGAGGCTGGGGATGTTTGTAAACATTTTACTTGTTTCTATTTCTTCTTTCCATTTGAAGGTTAACTTTCTTTCGATAAATGCCATTTCACTCCTCTGGCGGAGGAATAGTTTATTTCTCTTTGTAAGTTTTTTCTTTTCTTTTCAGATATCGGTTTCATCTTAGTTTTCTTTCTTTAGAGATGTCAAGTTCATCCTCTTTCTTCCTCTAATTTTCCCCCGACGTTCTCTTCGGTAACTTGGAAAAATAATGTTTTGCGAAGTTTCCTTGTTCACTACTTTCTCCTCCTTCCCGCCCCCCCCCCCCCCCCTCCCAAGTTTCAAGCTTTGGCACGTGTCACCTCCTTTGTCATCTGCGTGGGGGGAGACACTTTACCTTTTGTGTTTTGAGTGTGTTTTAATTTTTCTCTTGGACGATGAATATCGCTTCTTTTGGGAGAAGATTGGGGAATTGGTTACCTACAATTGCCCTCTTCTCGCTAATTTCAAGCCTTTTAAAAAGACACTTATGTTTTTCTCTCTTTTGTAAATTTCACCCACCCAGCCTTTCCCTTTTATTTCGTTGTTTTAATCTCTTTATTCTTTAGTTTCATTTCTTTTACCAATCTGACTTCTGGTAAAGGAGATCACATTTTTGTTTACATTAATTTCCTGGGGGAGGGGAGGGGGAATTTATTTTAGTAAACATCTCTTCACTTCTCTTCCCCTCCACCTCTTTTATGTTTTTCTCTTTCTCCTCTCCTTTTTTGCAGTCTTTGCCTAGATAGGAGCCCAGTGTGATGGCCCCCATGTTCTCTTCCTCTGCTCGTTTCCAACACAATTTTACTCCTCACTCTTCTCCCTCACACTCCCAGCCCTAAATTGTTAAAAGTAGATGGTGTGTGTGTGTGTGTGTGTGTGTGTGTGTGTGTGTTTGATGGAGAGGAGAAGGGGACAGAGAGTGTCCCCCTTAGAAGGTAACATCTCACTTTCAATCAGACCCCAACTTCTCTTCCTTCCCCTTCCTCCCACCTCCCAGACTTTACAAACAGTACTGAAGTGAGATGTTCTTTAGATCGGCCAATCCTAACTGAGATCCACTCCAGTGGATCTCTACTAGGTTCTCAGGACTTGTACAACCTAATTGCAAAATGCCAGGTACTGTTGTGTTTGTTGTTTGTTTCTCTGTCCTGCTCTCCCTGTCAGTGTCAGTAACATATGTCTCCTACCTTTGGTGATCAAAAGTAACTCTATTTGGGACTTAACACATCTCTTACCTCTGAGAAGAGAGTGTAGAAGAGAAATTGACTGGCTACTCCAGGGTTGAACCCACAAAAGAATAGGTTAAGAACCGAACACTATGTTCTAATCCCCTTAAAACCTTGAAGTATTTCACTTTAAAACAACACCCACACCTTAAGAAGCAGTAATTCTGGTTATTGCAGTGGTTATGGTTAAGAAATATGATGCAAATTGCATTAATATGGTATATTAAACTGGTATATTAAAACAAACCCTAACCACAAAAATACAGCATCGTTCAAGTTAACCACAATAAAGTTTCAGAAGATGACTTTGTACTAGCCGATGGAGAGACTCTTACTCAAAGCTTTCAAACTCGAAGTGAAACTAATTTTCCCCCTCTCAGCCCTCCACCCGCCTGTCTCTCATATTGACATTCTGGTCACATTCGGCCAGCTCCACGTTCTGCTCCTCTGAAATATGAATCTAAATTACTATTAAAAGGGACTGCTCCAAGTTAATTGGCATTAAAAGAATTCATTTCAATTTGTTAATATTAAATGAACACACTGTACTTTAGTTTTCTTCTGCCATTCTTTTCTGATGAGCCATGAGAGAAAGGGGAAGAGGTTGGTTGGGGAAGAATAGAGAGCAGGATTTCTTTCTGACCCTCATGGCCAGACTCCATTAGCTCTGCAGGAGAACAAGGGTGGGGGTAGAGGAGAGGGTTGGGCTGAGGCTAGAGATGAGGGGCAGAGTAGAGGGCCCAACTAGTTATTTTTCTATCCTGGCCCTGAAAGCAAAAGATCTGATGATGAAGGGCCCCTAAACAGAAAAGGTTGGGAATTTGGGGTGGGGGAGACTGTCCATCAGAAACTTGGGGAAAGAGGCAGGTTATAGGCACATCTCTGAGGACAGGTGCATGGTCTGTGGTAACACCCTGGGGGAAGAAGGGCTTCAGCACGGCTTATCAGGGCAGGTGCTGAGGGGTCCTTGGAAGGGCTGCAGCAAAGCTTATCAGGGTTGTTGCTGAGGAGTTCTTGGTTGTCGAGGTACAAAGGAAGAAATGGGACTGAAGGAAGCAGTGGAGATGGGAGGAACAGGGGTTGTAGGGGATACTGTGGGGAGGAGCAGAGCTCTGCCAAAGAAAAGAGGGACTTGAAGAAGGATAAGAAAAGATGGGGGGGAAAGACAGTATAAAGAAAGTGGGAGGAGCTGGGAATCCATCCAGGGGAAGGGAATAATGGGATCTAGAAAGTTATTTTTCTACAGGGAAGGGAAACTTGCTGGTTCCCCCTTTCTCTTGAGTGCCAAATAGAAAAAAATAGTCTACAAGGGAAAAAGAGAGGGTTGTAGTTAAAATGAAGGAACAGCTTCTAATCTGGGAGATTTAACCTGTTAAATTGAATGACTTAAGAGAATGGTGGCATCTTCTAAGAGATGGGACTGACAGTGGTGATCTCTGCAGGGCACTTGCAGGCTTGGTACAGCTTTTTGTGAACTTTAGTGCCCTTATATGCCCTAGAAGGGTGAAGGCATCTGGCTCTTGAGCTGTTAAGAAGGGTTTACCATGTGTTGGCTTCCTATAGGGGAAGGCTGGTGGAGATTTGATTCATCCCTTCCAAAGTTTCTCTTATCTATCAACCCATAACTGGAGATAGCTAGATCAGGATCAGGCTGGGGGGTGGTCAGTGGCTGCAGCAGATTTTCATCCCCAGAAAGGGTCATGAGCCACAAGGAAGGGGGACCACCAGCTTTTCCCCCAAATTTGTTGGAATGGAAAGAATAACATTTGAAGTGAAAAAAGATCTAGGTTCAAGTTTGAGTTCTGACATTTACTAGGTATGTGACCCAGGAGCAAGTCACTTAATCTTTCCTAGACTCAACATCCTTATCTGTAAAATGGGAATGATAACACCCATAGTACCAGCCTTCACAGGAATGTTGTAAGAATCAAATGAGATAATATCTTCAAAGTGCTTTGCATGGGCTCAAACCCCATGTCAGCCATTACTGTGAGTGCTAAGGACCTCAGAGGGGAACAGTGATTAGAAGCTACATCAGGAAAGTTTGAAGTTAGACACAAGAAATAATTCCCTGATTGCTGAAGGGATATAATGATTCATGGGTGACCCAAACTGAGTTATTCGCTTTCTTAGAGATAAGAGGAGACCCCTCATGGTCTTTTTAGTAGGAGGCAGAGGCAAGAATGAAGTGATCTCAGGGAAGTTGGGAATTTAAGTAGTCACATAGGCAGACCCACAACCCTGACCACTGGACAACACAATTTTTGTTTTCAGAGTCAATTTTTCCAACAAAGTTCCTTTTCCAGGACCAAAAACCTGGCTTCAGTGGAGGTCTGGCCTCCATGAGGAAAAAGAGAAAAGTAGAAACAGGGAGAGTGTGACCCTGTGGTCTGGGAGTGGGATGCCTCATGCTCCTTTTCCTCCTTTTATAAGGGAAGAAGGAAACTAGCATTTATTAAATGCCTGCTGTGTGCAAGACATTCTATTAAGCATGTTACTGTTCTCTCATTTTATCCTCCCAGCAACTTTAGGAGGTAGATGAGGCAAATGAAGCAGATAGAAGTTAGACTTACCCAGGGTCACACAGTTAGTAAGTATCTAAGACTGGATTTGAACTTTTGCTTGTATACCTTTTATAGAGTTGTTCCCTTCTCATTGATCTCAACAAAGGGAATCACCTTCCTTTCCCTTTTCATACTGGGGAAGCCTGGGACTGGAGGGGACCAATGTCAGTGAGGGTAATGTCCCTGATCATTTATCTATGATGATTTCAATGTAATTTTCTTTTTTTTTTTTAATTTTTTTTTTTTTAAGCAATCAGGGTTAAGTAACTTGCTCAAGGTTACGCGGCCAGGTGTTTCTGGGTGGGTGCTGAGTGTCTGAGCCCGGGATTCGATCTCCAGGTCTTCTCAACACTGGAGCCGGTGCTCTTACTTGCTGTGCTACCTGGCCGCCCCTCAATGTAATTTTCTTAATCAGTCAGTCAAGAATCATTTATCAAATGCTACGATGTGCCAGGTACATCTTTTCCTTTGGTAGATGTACCACCTATCCAGGAACCCTATCCTGGATGCTGGGCAGAGGGGGCCCAGAGGGAGGGGGAGGAGTCACATGAGGAACTCCCGGTTTAATACTGAACAGAACTATATCCTTAAATGCCAAAGAAACAGGAAGATGTTGGAGGCATGAGGATAGGGGATGGGGTGGGGGGAAATGGAAGAGCTATCAGGGAAAACTACCAGGAGAAAATCTGTGCTTTAAGGTTCTAGGGGGGGCAGTAGTTTGGAGCCATGGGTTGTCATGGAGGGGAGGAAAGGGGAAGATCTCAGGTGGGCAGAGTGACCTGAGGGAAGTCTGAGAGGTGGAAAGGCTGAAGAGAGGGAGTTTAAATAAGAAACAGATTTTGCTGATCACTCAGTTTGACTGCTATTCATTCCCATTTCAAGTGATCTTAGACCCTCTGTCAGTGGAGCCACACCCAGTGGGAAAATGAGGGGACTAGATTGTAGGAGATGTCAGATGTCAGGGACAGTGTGAGTGGGGAGGAATGGGGCACAAAATGGACATTGTTGGGAGCTACATTCACATCTCAGTGAAGGTGACTGGAGGGGGATAAGGAATTTGGGGGGTGTAACTGAGGACAATGGTTTGGGGGGGAAAGGATCTTTTGTAACAACAATAGGTATTAGTCTGAGTAAGTGGTTATAGGAGCAAGAGCTGTGGAGGGAAAGCAGGGCATACTAGACTTGGTATCAGGAAGACCCAGGTTCAAATCCCCTCTCAGACACATATTAGCTGGCTTCATCTGTAAAATGAGGATTGTTATATTTGTGGTAGTTTTTGCAGAGTTGTCCTGAGATTCAGATTAGGTGATGAATATAAAATCCTTTGCAAACTTTAAGATCTTATAGAATTGTTGATTGTTATTATTGGGAAGGAGCCAAGAATCACCCTTGCAGAGGCTGTAAAACCACTGGGCTTTGAAATCAAAGCATTTAGAGCTGGAAGGAACCTTAAAAGATTAATCCAAATCTCAATTTATAAACATAAACACACACACGCATACACACACACTCAACAGGAACACACAAAGGTCCATAGACATGAAATTAGTTCCTCAGTGGTAAAAATAGGTAGAAAGAGCCAAGTTGGGTCAAACCCTGATCCTCTAAATTCAAATTCAGTGTTGTTTCAACCATCTCATTCTTTCCCAGAATCACATTTGAGGGTCAGTTAACTACCACCTTGGGTTCTCTCTCTCTCTCTCTCTCTCTCTCTCTCCCTCCCCCCCCCCCTCTCTCTCTCTGGGAGAAGGTTGCTGATAACTGTCCTTTGCCTGACCCCATGAGGTAGAGACAGAGAGAGACAAGGGGGTGGGGAGACTCTCCCTACCCCAGTTTTTTCCATTTCAATGGCATCAGCATTATTCGTTCCCAATCAATCAACAAACGTTTATTGATCATTGATCAACAGCTCTGATTGCAGAATGACAGAGCTAGAGGGACATCAGAGGCCATTTCATCCAACCCTTCACTTTATAGATAAGGAAACTAACCCCCAGAGATGGAAAGTGACTTGACTGAGGTTGCAGATCTAGGAACTGCCATGTTTCCCCCATAATAAGACACTGTCTTATTAAATTTTTTGGACAGAAAAACACCAGAGGGCTTATTTTCAGGGGAGGGCTTATTTTAATGAACATTGACAGCAATTTTAATAAACAGGTAAATGTGAACAAAAAAATGTACCTTTATTCAATAATGAATTCAATAAAGAACAGGATGACGCGCTCACTGCTGCAGCTCTGATTGGATGCAGCTCGAAGCACGGCATGCATTTCTTGGGGGGGGGGGAACGGTGCATACAGAGGGTACCGTAATGTAGCATGTAGCGCAGGGGATCACCTTCACTACAGTAGCAATCTCAATAGGGCTTATTTTCGGGGGAGGGCTTATTTTAGAGGAATCTTACACAGTAAGGGGAGGGCTTATTTTCGGGATAGGTCTTATTATCGGGGAAACACGGTAGCAGTGCCAGTGTCTTCTTAAGTCTTTCTGCAGAGAAAATGGAAATGAGGCAGTCCTGAGACAGAGGATAGACCCCACTGGGTCATCCTCATAGCCCTTTGAAGGAAAGGGGTTTTCCAGGCTTTTCCAACTGAGGGAGGGGTTGAGATGGAATGATATATTATTATGTGGGGAGGGACAAAGTGACAGAAGAGGAAGATGGGAAATGAAAGCAGGGTGGATAGTACTGGTTTAATAAATGCTTGGGGGCTTGAGGGGTATGCCAAATTTTAGAAGAATCCATTTACTTGCAAATGTTATACTCTGGGGAAGTTATTCTAAAGGGGACTGAGGGAATCGGGGTGTCTGTCTTCTAGCTTGGGCACAGGAATATACCTATACTCTGACTTGTTTTCTTTTTTTATTTTTAAGCAATCAGCGTTAAGTAACTTGCTCAAGGTTACACGGCCAGTTATTTCTGGGTGTGGTGCTGAGTGTCTGAGCCCAGGATTCGATCTCCAGGTCATCCCGACACTGGAGCCAGTACTCCTACTCGATGTGCTACCTGGCCGCCCCAGACTTGTTTTCTTCTTATTCTTACAGTGACTCCCAGGACGCAGGGGCAGGTGTTCCAGGATCCCCAAATGATGATTTCTCTCTGTCCTCCTAATGAGTCACTAAAACCTCCTAACATCCCTAATCCTGCCCTCTCTACCTCCCTAATCACCACCAGCCTTTCACTGAGACTCTCAAGAGTATAGAGGGAAAGGAAAGACTTGGCCAGAGGACAGATTCTCTCCCCTCCTACTCCCTGCTGCTCTACCACATCCATTTCAGGAATCTGAGGGCCTTCTCCCTATAATGCCCTCCTAGCAGCAGCCAGTCGAAAAAAGAAGGAAAACTGTCATAAATTTTCCTTATTTATATAAGGAGACGGGATGTTTCTTGGGCCAGTAAATACACAGAGAGGGAGCTGTCGGTGGAGAAAGGACCCAGCCCTGTCCCTTCTGGGGCCAATTTATCTTCTAGAGACACTGCTTGCAAGCTACCATAATGTTGTGTATACAAGATGCAAACCTTTGGCATAGGGGCCTGTCCAAATTAAATAACCTTATCGTATGTCCCTGGCCACTGAAAGTCTGCTTCCCCTTCCATCCCACATCTACCACCCCCTCCCATTTCTTCCTTGTGTCTCTAGGTGCCTGGGCCCTATGAGCCCTATGAGGAAGAGTGGGTGTGCCTTATGTACAGCAGCACCCCATACCCATGAAAAAATGGTCTATTGATCTGGGCTCTTCAGTATCCATAACATGTCCTGGGCTGGATTTTTTCCCTCTTATACTTATTGTGGCTTTAAAATATGCTTTGAGGTGAAGCTGCTCTCTCTTCTCTCTCTCTATTGATTCTCTGGGTTTTTTAAATTTTTTATTGTTATTTCAGTCACTCACCATTCTGCTGGGGGAGGGGAGGGGAGGCCTTTCTTATGGGATTATTGAGACTCCAGATTCAATGGGTAGTTATGCTCCCTGGGGAAGCAAGAAATAATAATAATATATAATATGTTATATCTTATCTACAAGTATATATTATACATACTAATAATACTATTTCTATAGTGCTTTATGGTTTACAAAATGCTTTCCCTGAAACATCTGTTTGAGGTAATGGTCACAAGTATTTTTCATCCCCATTTTATAGCTACAGAAAATGAGGGTCAGAGAAGTTATGTGATTTCTTCAAGGTCACACAGCAAGAAAATAATGGAGCATGAGCTGATCTCAAGGAAATTCCAAGTAAAATAACTGTTAGATGCAAAGACCGCCAGAAGTACCGGGATCCAGGATAAAAGCTCTGGGCTCCCCTTCCTTCAACCTTGGGCTTTCATCAGTAAAGCTAGAATAATAGGCCCAGGAATTCTGTCCTTCCACCTTTTTTTTTTTTTGGAGGGGGGAAGGTAGGGCAATGGGGGGTTAAGTGACTTGCCCAAAGTCACATGATTAGTAAGTGTTAAGTGTCTGAGCTCATATTTGCACTCAGGTCCTCCTAACAGCAGGGCTGGTGCTCCATTCACTGCACCACCTAACTGCCCCTAAGAAGCATTTATTAAGCATCAGCTGTGTGCCAGACTGTTAAGAGATGACAGGAACAAAAAATAGAAAGAATGAGATAGTCCCTACTCTCAAAAACCTTATATTTTAAAGGGGTACATATATAAGTTATATGTAATTAAGAATAGGTAAAAGAAAATAAATTCAAATAAAGAAAGTAATCTAGAAAGTGGTTATGGAGGAAGGTTACTAATATTGGGGGGAGTGGTGAGAAAGGGTTTATGTAGAAAATGGTACCTAAACAGTGTCTTCTAGAAAGAGAGGGGGAGGAACAGAGAGTGAATTCCAGGTATGGGGGATAGCCAGTTCAAAGCAATAGAGTTTTAACACAAGAATACTCTGTGTGGAAAACAAAGAGAAAGCCTGCTTGACTGGATTTCATAACATAATATACAAAGAAGATGGAAAGATAGATTAGGGAAAGGGATGTAAAAATTAGGCAGATCCTAGAGGCAGTAGGGAGCCACTTGAGGGAGGGGAGTGACATGGTCAGATCTATAGTTTGGCAGCAGTGTCCTGAAGAATGGCCTGGAGTGAGGAGAGATTTGAAGCAGAGAAAGAAGACAGAAGGCCCTTGCACTAATTGAGGTGAAAGGGAATGAGGACTTGTACCCAAATGGTAGCTTTGTGAGAATAAGGTCTAATAGGAGAGATGTTATAAGAGTGAAAACAGTAAGATACGCCGACTGATTGGATAAATGGGGAAAGAAAAGTGGAGACTTGAGAATAACACTGTGGGAGACTGAAGGAATTGTGGTGCCTTTGACAGAAACAAAGAAGTTTGGAAGAGGGCTGAGTTTTAGGGGAGATAAATGAGTTCTCTTTTGGACATGTTGAAATGACTCTGGGACATCTGCTTTCAAACCTTCTGGAAGACGTGGTAATGTGTGACTGTAGTCCACGGGAGAGACTGGGACTGGACATATAGATCTGCGAATAATCAGCAGAGGGAAGAGAAACCTACAGAAGCTGACAAGGTTACTGAAACTCGTACACATACATTGGGGCAGCTAGGAGGCACAGCAAATAGAGCACTGGGCCTGGAATCATGAAGACCTGATTCAGATCTGACCTCAGACACTTAACTAACTGTGTGGTCCTGAGCAAGTCACTTAACCCTGTTTGCCTCGGTTTCCTCATCTGTAAAATGAGCTGCAGAAGGAAATGGCAAACCACTCCAGAATCTCTGCCAAGAAAACCCCAAATGGGGCCATGAAGAGTCAGACACAATTGATATGACTGAACAACAAAATACATCTGTGAAAAGAACACAAATACATACAGGGAGAGGGAGACAGACACGACAGGACAAGACAGGAAAGGACAGGAGAGAAGAGGAACTAGGATGGGACTTTGGTGAATGGATGGAATTCTTTCCACGATGGGATATAGAAATAATGGGATAACCCAAATGTGGCTTCTTTACTTCTGACACTTCGTTGTGGAAAAGAGTGTCCAAAATCTGTGCCAAATGGGCACTGGCTCTGACAGTTCCTTCTGAGAAAAGGCCTTCTCTGAGGACTGGCCTTGTTAAGTTCAGAGAAGCTCAGCATTAGGTTTAGCACAAGATGATGAATTTCTCTGGCTACCATAATTTTCAAAAACTGCTTATGAAAATGGAGAGTGATCATTCTCCTTCCAACACTCACCCATTCTACTCTACCCACCTTTCTCCTTCTCTGTGCTGTGGATAAGTGTTACCCATCATATTTTTTTTTGGAGGTAGTTTGGGCTAAGTGACTTAACCGAAGGTCACACAATAAGTATCTGAGGTCAGATTTGAACTGAAGTCCTCCTGCCTCCAGGGCTGGTGCTCTATCCACTGTGCCACCCAGCTGCCCTGCTGGGGCATCAGATATATACAAAGCACTAGACTAGGCAGAGCTGCCCTCTCTCTGGTCGCTGTCTAACATCTCATCCCTTCCCTAAGGCTAGAGACAGAATGAAAAGTTTTGTTTTCCGAGGTCCTTCCCTTTAACTCTTGCTGGCCCTGTGGCCATATATATTACTCATATATTGGAGTAAGAATCAGAAAGGTAGTAAGGTAGTTCACAAAGAACTGAAACAAACAGGACATGAGGGGATGTTAATAAGAAGCTTGAAAGAACCATCTTGGATCCATTTATTCGACAAACATCGATTGTACAAAATACAAAGTTTATTTAGATAAAGTATCACATCTCCCCTCCAGAGGCTTATAGTCTAGCCAGGAGGTTTACGAAAACACAGGAAACTCTAATAAACATTACATAACAGGTGGAGTCAGGGCAAAGCAGGACGTCATGATTGTAGCAGTATGCTGGCAAAGGTTTGACAATCAGCTCTGGATAAGGTAACAAGAAGTACACAGGGCATGCTTTTTTTTTTTTTTGCCTTTTGAAGCCCAATTGGGGTTAAGTAACTTGCCCAAGGCTACACAGCTAGTTTGTGTGGGTGTGGGTGTGGGTGTTCAGTGTCGGAGGCTGGAACCGAACTCGGGTCCTCCTGATTCCGGGCCGGCGCTTTGCTCACTGCGCCACCTAGCCGCCCCTACCCAGCATACTTTTAAATTTAATCAGCAATATCAACATTTTCTCCATCACCTAAATCTAGATAACCAACAAAACAATAAATCAAGCCCTGATTTGTAGCATTTGCTGAGGCATAAATGTTCACACTGAAAATTTAACAATGGGCTCTAGAGAACCAGTTCCAGCTGACTTCAGCACACACCTGGATATAAAGTGGTAGGGCTTCCTGGAGGAGGTGTCATTTGAGCTTGAGTTTATTTTTTTTTTAAGCAATCGGGGTTAAGTAACTTGCTCAAGGTTACATGGCCAGGTGTTTCTGGGTGGGTAATAAGTGTCTGAGCCCGGATTCCATCCACATGTCGTCCCGACACTGGAGCCGGTGCTCTTACTTGCTGTGCTAACTGGTCGCCCCTTGAGCTTGACTTTAAAGCATGATCAGAAATTCAACAGACAGAGAGGGAAAGAAGTGAAAAGTCACAGTTATCATGAGTCAGATAAACAAACCAATAGATAAATGAAGGAATGAAAGCTAAATACATAGCTTCATTTCTCTGAACCTTAAATCTTTTCTCTCTGTAAAATGGTGATGACAGTAATTAAATAATTGCATAACCTCCCACATAGAGTTCTGGTGAGGATAGCGTAAGGACTGGAACCCAACTTTTTGCCACTTACTATTTAGGTGACTTTGGTGCGGATTTTTCTGCCCATCTTCCTCCCAACCTCAGTCTTCTCATCTATAAAATGTAGGAGTTGGGTCACATACTCTTGCTTTTATGTTGTGTTACCTGTCAAAATCCCTTCAGCTCCATTGGCTGGTTTTCATTAGGTGTGATGCCTGATTTATAGGAATAATAACCATTCTTTGGATAGCACTGTAGCTTTTTCAAAGCACTTTCACAACTGCTATTCATTTTGCTACTCATGACATCCCTGAAAAGTAGCTTTTGGGGGTAATAATTCTTATTTCACTGATGAGGAAACGAATACACAGAGGTTAAATGACTCTCTGCACCTAGGACAGCCTTGAGTCTGCCTCCTGACTTCTAATTTCAAATCCTTTCCACCGTATTTCATGGTGTCTGATTCCTCTTGGGTCTTTTTAAAAAAATAATTATACTTTATTGATTTTAACATTCATTTTTTTAAAAAAAAACATCACGTTCCCAATTCTTTCTTTCCCTCCCTTCCTCCCTCACCCATTGAGAAGGCAGCAATATTATATCAATTATATGTGTGAACTTGTGCAGAACATATTTCCATATTAGCCACATTACCAAAAAAAAAAAAACTGGGGAGGGGCAAGAAAAATAAAGTAAAAAAAAGTATGCCTCATTCTATACTCAGAGTTCATCAGTTCTTTCTCTGGATGTGGATAGCATTTTTCTTTGAGTCCTTTGGAATTGTCTTGGATTACTGTATTGCTAAGAGTAGCTGAGTCTTTCACGGTTAATAATTGTTATGGTATTGCTGGTACTATGTACAGTGCTCTAATTCTGTTCATTTAAGTTTGCATCAGTTCGAATAAGTCTTCCCAGTTTTTCTGGAACCATCCCCTTCATCACTTCTTATAGCACAATAGTACTCCATTGCAATCTTATACCACAACTTGTTCAGCCATTCCCCAGCTGATGGGCATCTCAGTTTCCAGTTCTTTGCCACTGCAAAAAAGGCTGCTATGTATGTTTTTGTATATATGGATTCTTTTCATTTTTCTTTGGTTGCTTTGGGCTACAGACCTAGCAGTAGTATTGCTGGGTTAAAGGGTATGCATAGTTTTATAGTTTTTTGGGTAGGGCTCCAAATTGTTCTACAGAATGGTTAGAGCAGTTTACAACTCCACCAAGACTACATCAGTAAAGCTATTTTCCCACATTTCCTCCACCATTTGTCATTTTCAATCATGTTAGCCAATCTAATACTTGTAAGGTGGTATCTTAGAGTTGTTTTAATTTGTCGCTAATTAATAGTGATTTAAAGCATTTTTATGTGACTATTGATAACCTTGATGTCTTCTTCTGAAAACTACCTATTCATAACCTTTGACCATTTATCAATTGGGGGATGGGTCTCATTTTCATAAATTTGGCTAAGTTCTCTGTATTTGAAAAATGAGAAACTTGCTATAAACCCCCCTCAGTTTTCTGCTTTCCTTCTAATTTTGGTTGCATATTGTGTGTGTGTGCGTGTGTGTGTGTGCGCATGCATGTGTACAAAACCTTTTTATTTTCATGTAATAAAAATTATCTACCTCTTGGGTCTTTATGGGACTGTTACTTATTCTCTTGGCTACTTCTCCCTTCATTCTCTTTTCCATAAATCCTTTTCCTTTAAATCACCATGTTATAAATTAGGAAACTGAGGCCCAGATAGATAATGCTATCTGCCCAAGGTAACGTATTTGCATTCTTTTCCTTTTTCTTTGGTTTCTTTGGGCTATAGACCTAGTAATAATATTGCTGGGTTAAAGGGTATGCATAGTTTTATAGTTCTTTGGGCAGAGCTCCAAATTGTTCTCCACAATGTTTGGAGGTCCTTGAACTCTAAATCTAGGGCCCGTTATGCTGGGTATCTTTCCTCCATTATATCCCAATGTCTAAAATGGGGCAGGGGGAGAGGAGAGAGAAAGGACAGAGAAGGAGCTGACACTAGGCAGAGGAGGGATATCTTCACCTCTCCTGCTATCCCCTAGAGGTAAATGGGGCACATACCCTGAGAGTCTTATCCCAGGCCTCAATATTTATGGCCCAGTAAAGAGAGCAAGCGAGAAGGGCTGGTTCTAGGATTGTCATGCCATCCTCTAGATTTCCCCCGACATGCTATACTCTCTCTCTGCTTTTTTTCCTGTTTCTGTCTCTCTCTCTATGTCCTTTCATGTTTCTTTTTTTTTTTTTTGAGGAGGGTAGGCAAGGCAGTTGGGGTTAAGTGACTTGCCCAAGGTCACACAGCTAGTAAGTGTGTCAAGTTTGTGAAGCCTGATTTGAACCCAGGCCCTCCTGACTCCAGGGCCGGTGCTCTATTCACTGTGCCACCTAGCCACCCCTCCTCTCATATTTCTTACCACTGACTCTGGCGACAAACAGCCCATGCTCAGGGTCCTAAAAGCAGACCTCTACATTGAGAGCTTGAGGAAGACATTAAGAAAAGAGATTAAGGAGCAGGTAATCTGCAGGAGTCATGGCCTGGGGAATCCAAATGAAGTTGCAAAAAGGGACTTTTTTCAGTGTCACTGTCATTCAATGTTACAATGAGCAGGATCCTGGGTTCACAGTGTTAGGCTGATACTGGGGAGGGCATGTACAGAATCCAGAGCTACAGATTCATTCCTGGTTGACAGCATCCAATGACATGAGGACTGGTGGCCCAGCAGTATGATGGAGTAGGAAGGAAGTTGGACGTGGAGTCAGGAGAGACCTGGGTGTGAAGTCTGCTTCTGGCAGCCTCTCTAAATCTCAGTTTCCTTATTTGTTAAATGGGAATGATAATCATACCGGTGGTACTTAACCCACCGGGTTGTGATAGGATCAAATCACTTGTGGAAACTGGTTTTCGATCAGGAAGGTACTTTATCAACCAAGTGGCTTTTGTTGTTCAGTTTTGTCTGACTCTCCGTGACCCCATTCGGAGTTTTCTTAGCAGAGATACTGGAGTGTTTTGCCATTTCTTTCTCCATTTTACAGATGAGGAAACTGAGGCAAACAGGATTAAGTGACTTACCCAGGGTCATACAGCTAGTAAGTGTCTGAGGCCAGATTTGAACTCATAAAGATGAATCTTCTTGCTTCCAAGCCCAGTGCTTTATCCGCTGCACTACCTAGTACCTATTATGGGCCAAGTCTGTATCAGTCAAACAGCAAGCACTTTTAAGTGCCTTCTGTTTGCCAGGTCAAACAACCAGCATTTAAGTGCTTGCTGTATGCCAGACACTGTGTGTCAGTTGCTGCTATCTTTCTCATAGGGTGCTTAGGAGAAAGGTGTTTTGTAACCCTTAAATAACATCATATGAAGGAGAGATGAGAGTATTACCAGTTAGTGAAAGTCATCCAGTTTTCAGATCTGCTCTTTGGCTCCCTCTTTCCCCTCTCCATGCCAAGGATGAATGGCATAATCTCTCAGCTACATGCGAAACGCCAGCTTTGGCTGAGTTTCCTCCCCTCAGCTTCCCCTATGAGCTTGGGAGGAATGATGTGGTTTGGTTTCAAAGGACAGAACCTCAAAGCTTCCCTTTTAGTTCCTGAAATGGAGGTGGTAACAGTGTCAACCAAGTGTGGGTGACTGTGGGTTGTCTCGGGCAAGCCAGATGCTTAAAGGGGTCAGGCTGTGGGATGGGTGAAAGAATCATTGTTACCTGTACCTCGGGTATCTGGGCTGAAAAGGGCTAGATCTCTGGAGGGGCAGGGAGAGGCCTGGAGGGTCTCTGCCTAGCCATTATGGCCCCGGTTGGGAGTTCGAGGAGCCACAGATTAAGGGTAAGAGGTGCTGTAATAACAGGTTTGAAAAGGGAACTCCAAGAATTGTAAGATTTCAGTGTAGTAGAGGTTGGGCCATGAGTAGAAATGGGCCTGTGGGGGCCATTCTGTGCAGCATACCTCTGACACTTTTAGGAGTTATGTGATTCTGGAGCACACACCATACAGGTCCATTTCCACAATGCTCCCCAACTGGAAGGGATATTCATCTAGCTGGGTGAATTGCCCAGGATCCTAAAGGTAGTAAATTGTGGAGTCAAGATTTGAACCCAGATCTTTTGACTCCAATTCCAATGCGTGTGAGTGAAAGACTGAGCAACTGCTCATTTCTTTGTTGATGGATGGGTACCACTCTTAGTTTGCCTGGTAACAGAATTAAACCACAGCATGCTGACACGGCAGTGAGAAGAATAAAGTTAGACAGTAGGAAGGACCACCAGCATGTCAGAAATTGATGATCTTTCTGGGTTTAACCTGTGGAGGCACTAGGACCAGTACTGACCAGCTCCCTTACGAGACTCCCAGTACCCCCTCTACATGCCCCTCTCTTTTCCTCCTCCAATATGAGTGTTCAAAAACACACACACACACACACACACACACCCAAGGTTGGGATAAAGGAGAGCACAACGAGAGGAACCCTTGACTTTTGGGTCTTCAAACATAATACCAATGTCATTCATCTGATAGCCCTAGACATAGGCCCGAGGATTATGTTTCCTGGTTATTTTATTTTTATTTTTTTGTTCCTTGGTTTATAGTTGGTAATACTAAGGACCAGAGAAAGTGATTCACCACTTTCAGGTCCTAAGGGACACAGTATGACCAAGTCTAGGTATCTACACACTCCATCTTCCTCTCCCCACCTCCAACCACCTCTATACCCCTACCAGGGAATGCTGAGTAATGCACATTAAACCCCTGTTCGTGGAAACCTAAATATAAACATGAATTGTGCAAGGCAAATGACTTTGACAGGAACATAAGTTGGAAAAGGGGTGGGACGGGGCAACAAGGAATGAAACCTAGAGAATCAGCAGAGATAGAGCCTGTGTTTCAGTTACAAGAAAATCAAGTGGCCTCGGGGCGGCAAGTTGGGCAGTGAACAGAGTGCCAGCCCTGGAGTCAGGAAGACCTGAGTTCAAATCCGGCCTCAGACACTTAACACACACACACACACACACACACACACACACAATTAGCTGTGTGATCTTGGGCAAGTCACTTAACCTCAATTGCCCTCCAAAAAGCAAAAAAAACAAAATCAAGTGGCCTACAAAGGGGCTAGGACTAGTTTTTTGTTTTGTTTTTCATAAACAACTAAAAAACATCCCACCCTCAGCTGAAACTAGGCGTTCTGATGCCAATGTGCCCTGACTCCATGGCAACCAAGGAGAGAGTCGATAAATCTCCCATCCTCTGCCCAAAGAGCCAGGATTTTTTTCTCCATTATCCTCTGAAGAAACATATTCCCCAAATTGCCTTTGTCCCATTCCATTTTTTTTAACTATACAGTTTCAGGTTCGTAGAGAAATTTTACGTGGTTGTCACAATTTTCAGAAAGTCCTCTGAATGTGTGCATTTCGCAGGGAATGTGCTAAAACCAATCACATTCCAATTCGGTACCTTGCTTTCTAACCTGAAAACATCTTGCTGCCCTTGGAGCCAGATGTCTTCCTCTTTGGTGATGGATGGGTCTCCACCTCTTCTCTTGGAGCTATCCTTGAGGAAGGGTGGTCTAGTGGAGGGAGCCAGGGTAAGGCAGGTGTGAAGACAGCAAGGTTCTAACCCCAGTTATGATGACACTTACTGTGTTAGACTGGGCAGTCATGGCAGCACCTCTCTGTGCTTTCATGTCCTCAATCTATTGTTAACTGAATTGCCTAGAGCAGAAATTCTTAATCTGGGGTCCATGAACTTGTTTTTGTAATATTTTGATAACTATTTCAAAATGATTGTTTTCCTTTTTTATTTTTTTTTGGGAGGGGCAATTGGGGTTAAGTGACTTGCCCAAGGTCACATGGCTAGTTTTTTTTTGTGTGTATGTTGTGTCTGAGGCCAGATTTGAACTCAGGTCCTCCTGACTCCAGGGCCGGTGCTCTATTCACTGCACCACCTACCCACCCCTTGTTTTCCTTTTTTAAAATCCTGTATATTGGATTTCATTCATTTTAAAACATCCTGAGAAGGAATTGGTAGGCCCAGCCAGAGCCTACCAGTTAGGCTCTGGTTAAAGAAGGTTGTCACATAGTCCCTTTCTATGGGTGGATTTCAGGACAAGGGGATGTGATGCCCTTTTAGGATTGTCACTATGAGTCTCGACTCTTGGGGCAAATTTGATTGGCTCAAGGAGTTAGGATGGGGAAGAAGGGCTGGGAAAGACAATTTAGACAGGTTGCCGAAGAGAGCCCTACCCATGGTGCAGTAATGCTAGGAGACAGAATAATCCATTCCTTCCTCCTCCCCTGACCTCTGCTCTCAGCTCTCTTCTGGGAGTTACCCTTCTCTCCCAACCCCTTCCACAAGCAAGTGGAAGACTTCACAGCTTGGGGAAGAGAGAGTCTGGATCACTGTAGGAAAAAAGCATGCCCTGCTCTCCACAGATGTCAGCACCTGGAACAAAGTTCTGGCTGCCTCACCCTATCTACTCCTGTGCTATTTGCTATAAAATCCAAGAATACTGGAAATAAGGGACTTGAAGGTCACCTATTTCAATCTGGGTGTGAACCTGAGTTCTGGATAGGTGATCACTTGAGATAAATAATGTCTAGATAAGTAGGGTGCTGCTTATCATCCAGAAATGAATCAGAGCTCTAAGACTCTTACCTCAAACCCTCCCACACAGTTGGCCCTAGATTCAGCACAATTCCCCAACTCCATTCTGCCATTGGCCTTGTCCCCAACCCCACGCAAACTCAGTCCCACTCATGACCCTGGTACCAACTCCACTGGCAGCCAAACTCCTACCTCCATCCATTGGGGCATCTCATTTTAAGCTACCTCTGTAAATAAAGCCTTGCATTCCTGGTTATTCATAACATTATTTCTTATTATCAATAATAACCACAGAATGTGCCAGACTGACTTGTTCACTGAGTAACAGAGGAAGAAAGGATGTGAGTCAGGCGTATTATTAGTACTAATTAGCAATGATAATAAGCAATGACTCATTTATATAATACCTCTAGTTAACAAAATTCTACGAGAGTCAGGATGGCACAATAGGTAGAGATTGTTTCACAGTTAGGAAGATGGGTTCAGGTCCCCATCAGACATATATACTTGCTGTGGGATCCTAGGCAAATCACTTAGTCTCTAGTTGTTTGAAGCAATTGCCTAAGGCTATAAATTGTAGAATAATTTTTAATTTTTATTTATTAAACTTTTTGGCGGGCAGTTGGGGTTAAGTGACTTGCCCAAGGTCACATGGCTAGTTTGGGGTGGTTTTTTTTTTTTTGGTGTGCATATTAAGTGTCTGATTCCGGATTTGAACTCAGGTCCTCCTGACTCCAGGGCTGGTGCTCTATTCACTGTGCCACCTAGCCACCCCAAAGTTGTAGAATAAATAGAGCTCTGAGAGTGCAGTCAGGAGGAACTGAGTTAAAATCTGATCTTAGATACTAGCTGTGTGACCGTAGGCAAGTCACTTAACTTTTATTTGCCTTGATCTACTGGAGAAGGAAATGGCAAACCACTTCAAGAAAATCCCATGGAGAGTATGGTCCATGGAGTCACAAAGAATCAGACCCAACAGATAATTTACAGATCAGGTAGAGAGAATTTCCTCACTGGAAGTTCCCAAGCACAGGTCTAGTCCAAAATGAAACAAGTACTTCAGGATGCTATTACTGGTTATGTGGGGTGGGGAGAAGCACAGGATGCCCCACAGTGTTTTTTGTTTTTTTGCTTTTTGGAGGGCAATTGGGGTTAAGTGACTTGCCCAAAGTCACACAGCTAGTAAGTGTGTCAGGTGTCTGAGGCCGGATTTGAACTCAGGTCCTCCTGACTCCAGGGCCGGTGCTCTATTCCCTGCACCACCTAGCCCCCCTACCCCACAGTGTTCTTTGAAAAGATGCCCCAGGATCCTCCCTACTTCACTTCTACACCCAGCCCTGGGCCTATGAACCAGACAAGGATGGAGGCAACATTCTCCACCCCACTCCAGTTTAACAAATAACATATATATTTAATAAATAACAAATAAATAAACATAAATATACTTATAAAAATTATATAATTATATAAATCATATATAATTATATAAGATCAAAAATTATATAAAAATATTTATATTTATAAAAATAAATAATAAATAAAAATAAATAAATAAAAGCTTAATAAATAACACTCTAACCCCAATTAGAGTGGATGTGTCTGTGGCAGGTAAATAGGAAGCTGACAATTTGTTTTGCATGTTATAAAAGGGATTCTGTTCACATATGGATTGTACCAGATGGCTGCTGAGGTCCCTCCCAACCCTGTGAAAGTTCATCCCAGCTCCTTGTCATCTTTGGTTGGCTCCACAGGGCTGGGAAGTGGTTCAAAGAGTGAAACCAGCTGAGCTCATCTGGAGGGGATCAGGTCACTGAGCCTCCTGCCTCCTTTCTAGAGGCAGCAGGAGATTGAGGAAGTAACAAGAGGTTAGGAATTGGAGGACCTGTGTTCGGATCCTACTCCTGTCAACCACTTGCTGGTTGACCTTGGAGAAGTCACTGCACCTGAAGCTCATTTTCCTTATCAGCAAAATGAAGTGTTGGATTAGATGATTTCCGAGGTACCTTGGACCTCAAAATAAGCATGACTTCATCATGGCCCTATAATGACATTTTCCCAGGAGAAAAGGAAAAATCCATTTTTCTCCCTGAATCCAAGGAGATAGACTAGAAGATCCAAGGAAAATTTTCTGTGTTAGACTAGAAGTAAAATGTGTGAAAAGAAGGGCTGTCAAAACAGCAGGACACACTCTAAAGTATGGAGAGCATTTGGGGGGGGGGTTGGAGGCATCCAGGGTTAAGTGACTTGCCCAGGGTCACACAACAGTGTCTAAGGCTGGAGTTGAACTCAGTCCTCCTGACTCAGGGCTGGTGCTCTCTCTGCACTACCTAGCTCTCCAAGTCTGTAGGTTCTTGATTGTAAATTTAGGGCTGGAAGAGACCTCTGAGGACCATCTACATTAGGTTCATCCCCCTAATTATATAGATGGGGAAGATAAGGCCTAAGGAGGTGAAAAGACTTATCCCAGGACACAGGGATGAGGGAAATCAGGTAGATGAAGCATTTATTAAGTACCTATGGTATGCCAAGCATTATGCTATGCTGGATCCAAATACAAGGAAGTATTGCATTCTAATAGGGGAAAACAAGACATAAAAAGGTAGCTAGAAAGTGAATGAGGGGGGGCTATGTGGCAGGTGTGTGGAGAGGGTCCAGTCCTGAGAGGAGAATGATTAGCATCCTGCCTAAAATGGTGGTCCTGAGGAAAGGAGGGTCCCAGGCAGGGGTCACTCAGGGTGGCAGAGAAGCCAGAGGCACTTGGAGACAGTGACCTTTCAATGTCACTTTCAACCTATGTTTTTTTCAGGTATTAGAACGTATATTCTTTATGAAACGGAAATGGCGATATCTTGGCATTTTCTTGGGTACTGGAATCCTGGGGCACTCAGCTATCTAATGTAGAGATAGACTGTGCCCCTTTTTCCCCCAGGTGTCTCCTCCTTGCCCATCCCTCCCCTCCAGTACTCTTGGCTGCCCCTGCAAGTTGCGCCTGCCATCTGGGCAGCTCAGAGCAAGGCTAATGCCAAGGGAGTGCCAGCTTTGATTTATGGTCACCTAATCTTGGCAGGAGCAGGGAGCCAGGCAGTTCTTTTCCTGGAGAAGAGCATCTCTTAAAGAAGTAATGCACCTGAAGTCATACAGTCACAGATTAAGGAGAGAGACCCACTGCCTGGTGTGGGTTCCCCTAGCCATTGGGGAAATACTCTTCCCCTCCCACTTTGCCAGGCCTCAGTGCATCCTGAATCCTTCATCCAAAGACATGGAAGATTACTGGAGAGACCTGGGTTTCCATGGAAGCTCCTCATCCCATCTGGTACATGTTCAGTTTAGTTTACAGACACCATTTCTTAGCTTACCAACCCCATTTCCTGTGACTTCTTTGCTTGTACCTTTTTGTGTCCTGGACCCCTTTGTTCATCCAGGGAAGCCTATGGATCCCTTTCTCAGAATGTCCTTCAAGAAATACTCTAAAATATGTAAATTATAAAGTAAACTTATGATATCAAAATACAATTATAAAAAAATTTTTTTTGGAGGGATGAAGTCAGGGCAATTGGGGTTAAGTGACTTGCCCAAGGTCACACAGCTAGTGTCCAGTGTCTGAGGGTGGATTTGCACACAGGTCCTCCTGACTCCAGGGCCGGTGCTCTATTCACTGTGCCACCTAGCCACTCCGACTTTTGTTTTTTACATCACCATAATTTCCCTCTGAATCCCTCCTCCCCCCCTTCCAGAGAACCATTGCATATAACAAATAATATTTTTAGAGAAGAGGGGGGGACATCAATATAACTTACCAGTATATCAAAGAAATCGGAGAATTATATTTATTATACAGAATTATACAGCACTTGTGGACCTCCCACCTCTGCCCAGCCATACTTGTTCTTTGTAATTTTGCTACGTGTGTGTGTGTGTGTGTGTGTATCTGGTCATTCTTCTTGTTTGCATTGTTGTGGTCATTGTGCATATTGTTTCCTTGGTTCTGTTTCCTTGTGAAGGGTTTTAAAAACCAAATTCAGGCAATTATATTGGATCCTAAGGCAATAGAGAGAAATTAAAATTTTTTTGAGAAAGCGAATGACCCAAAAGACCTGCACTTTAGGAAAACCAGTCAATCAACAGACCATCTATTTTTTGGGGGGGAGGGAGTGGGGGAGGCAACCATATGATAAAATGGATAAAGCACTGGATCTGGGTCAGGAAGACCGGAGTTCAAATCTGACCTCTGACATTCACTGACTGGGTGACCCTGGGCAAGTCACATAAGCTGTTTGCCTCAGTTTCCTTATCTGTAAAGTGGGTGCTAATAACACTAACCTCCCAGGGTTGTTGTGAGAATCAGATTAAATAATATTTGTAAAATGCTTAGGACATAACAGATGCTATAAAAATACTCATCATCAATAACAATCATAATTATTATTATGTGCCAGTGCTAGACTCTGAGGACATAAAGACGAAATGAATCATTTCCTGCCCTCAGAGGGTTTATATTTCAGCAGTACAGTTGTCCCTTCCACATCTCAGGTGTTAGGGCATGGTGATGGGGGTGGGGGGAGATAATGAAAATTAATGATAATTAACATTATCCACAGAAAAGTTTTTGGCTTTCCCTTCATACCAGAGAAGAAGTCTGAATTTTTTTCTTTTTTCTTTTATGGGGTGTTTACAGTACCATATTGTAAAAATTGAGTTGACATTATACAGAACTATACACATATTTTGTGCATTTCTGAGTTTCTAAACTTTCTGTATCATTTGTTGGCCTTTGCCTGTCATCTTTGGCTTCTGCAAAACACCCCTAAAATCCCTATTGAATTTCTTTTTTTTCCTTTCCCTTTTTTTCTTTTTGGAGGGGGGAAGGTAGGGCAATTGGGGTTAAATGACTTGCCCAAGGCCACATGGCTAGTTTTTGTGTTAAGCGTCTGAGGCCGGCTGGCTGCATTTGAACTCAGATTCTCCTGAGTCTAGGACCAGTGTTCTATTCACTGTGTCACCAACTGCCCCTCTGTTAAATTTCTTATGCCAGCCTGCGATAATCTCAAAACCAAGATGGGGAGAGTCACGATGTAGAAAGGATAACTGTATTACAATGGGTGTGCCAAAGTACCCTGAATTCCAGGGTTTAGGAAAGTCTCCATGGAGCAGGTTACATGGAAAAGATGCTGTTTCTTCCATTACATACATGTTACAATCACAGGATCATAGGTTTGGAACTGGAAGGAACCTCAGAGACTGTCTCATCCAGTCTTCATTTTAGATGGAAAGAATCAGAGGACTAGAAGGAAGTGACTTATCCAAGGTCATACAGCGAGGAGGGGAGGTCTCATGGGGAGTTCTACTGCCTCCAAATCCAACTTCTGACCTTAAATTTGTCCATAGGGCTTTTCCTCTCTACTTTTTTCCTATCTGTTAAGCCAAGTCTCTCCCTTCCTTTCCAAGTTAGTCCAATCCTTCCTTCTACCAGAAATCCCTCCCAGATTCTTTCCCCATGTCCAGGATGTTCTAGGTGGCTCCGTCAAAACACCTTCCATGAACTTACCTTCCACGGAATCATTTTTCTCTACCTGATAGTTTGGAGACAGAAACTAAATTAGCTTGCCTGGAGAGTCATCAGGAAGCCATGAGAAATTCAATTCCTGAGATAGAACTTGTTGGGCCTAGAAATCTGGTTTCCCATAGTGAGTCTGTTGTTTCTGTGTGTGTTTGTACTTCTTAATATATATTTTTGCACCTCAAATCCCAGTGCTTTGGATTGCCTCTGAATCAGTTTAATTCAATTAAATGTAATCCATGGTTTGGCTCCCCACCAAGGACTCTGGGTGCACACGGATCGAGTTCCAACCGGGGGCTTGACCCTGTCAGACCAATCTTTTTTCCTTTGCCTCATTGCCCCTACTTGGATTAACATAGGAAAACTCTTTAAGATAAAACTTAAATAAAGCACATGTTTAGGGTATCCCAAATGGCAGTGGCAGGATCCCCCAAGTTCTGCGAAGGCACTCAACGTGTCTTGTAGCTATTGGACATAGGACAGCCTTTATTTTATGCTACAGAAAATGCATAAAATCCTAAGACTCACAGGAATTTATTAGACAAGTACAGAAATAAAACATTAACCTATAAACTACCCCCAGAAGAAAATTAAACTTGCAACCCTCTAATTTTCCAATGAATCCCTATTTTCTAAAACCCTATGTCTTCCCAATATTGTAGTAATACCATGTGGTTTAGATCCTCCCAGAAAGCAAGCATGATTTGGTGTTTGCTAAACAAGCAACCCCATATTTTTAAACTGAATTTGTAATGGCTAATTTACTAGATTTACTCCAGATAGAATGCTGTTGAAGTCACGTGGATTGTCTTCTTTTCTCTACAGGAAGCAGGGTGAATGAGGAAATCATCTCTCTCTAGAAGGTCTAGTAACTCAATTCCACATGAGGAACTCTTGAATCATGAGACAAGTGCCAAGACTAGATATATCCATTTCTAACTGCTACCCATGTAATTTAGTTACAAGACAACATTGCTGATTTGGGAGGAAAAGAGAGGAATTCCCTTTCCCTTTGAAGCTGTGATACCTGTATCACAAGGCTCTCCCACAGGAACCATTGTTATATTTACTATATTGTTACTATATATTATTAGATATTATTACTAGATATTGTTACTATATCTTTAAGAGTCAAAAGGAATGTTGTGGAAATGGGATACTAACTGTTGGTTTAGTTTGGAGAGCTGAGTGATGCTTTGAGAGAAGCTGAATGCACTTTTCCTGTTATAGAGAGAGAGAAGATGGAGAAGATGGAGAGAAAAAGGATGGAGAGACCTCTTTTCTTAATGGAACTGTTTTAACCTTTCCCTTGTGAAAAAAGAAAATATTTACAAAGAGGATTTTTTATACTGAATGTGAGCTAACTAATGTGGGACCACATTTTCAGAAGTGGAGAAAAAGTCATCTGGTATTGTAGTTAGGGTTGTGATCCTTCTCATAATTAATTAAACTATTGTAAATACATTCCTGTCTTTGTGTTATTTATTTCATTGTTATTAAATTTTATATTAGGAACTTTAGTATTTATTTCATTCTAGGAGATTAAGAAATTTCATAAATTGAGAGGTGTATAAATTACTCTTGGGAAAGGTGATTTCTCTAATTTATTACATAAATAATATTTGATAAACAGGTTGGAGGCTCTGAATTTGGTTGGATAAATAAGTTGAAATTTTATTAATTAGTGAGGAATTATACAAATATACTCCTTGGATGACCCTAAAATTTGAGAAGGTAAGATTAAATATGGGAACAATTCAAGCAGTAGACTGAGGACAAGTAAGGGTTCTTTCATCCCTGTTACACTGCACTTGGGAGAAAGCAAAGAGTCAGATCTCAACTGAATGGGGCTAAGATAATGGGGCCAACTCACTTCTATAGGCCACAGGAAGGTATGGCTGATGTTCAGTCACAGTTGTACCCTGTATCCATCAGTTACATTCCTCCAGTGATCCACACCCTATGCTCTTATCAGATTCTTTAGGACACTCGATTAGACCAGGGATTCCCCAAGACAATCCCTTTTACTTAAATAAGAGTGAGGAAATGAACTCCCCACTTCTCACTCCATGTAACCAGAAACAAGTCTTGTGTTCAACTGCAAAATGGTAAAATACTTGTCACACCTACTTAATGAAAATTAGAATGTTTTGTAAATGATTTACAAAGTTTAAAGCTTTATAAGGGCCAAAAAGTCTTAGCATAGTCTTCAGTTTTAATAACTTAAGATTATATGTCATGTACATTATTAATAAGATACTAGGTACTGAGGATCAATAGTGGTGGATCCCCCTCTAGGCCCCTGTAATTTACGATTCCAGTAGATTCCCATCGGCCCTTACCCTGGACCATAAGGACCTTTAGGCCTTATCATATGCCCTCCCACAGTGCCCTGGAGACCCTCAGGTGTTGCCATTTACCTACCACTGCACCCTGGGCCTTACCATTAGGCATGTATCTAAAACGTTTTACAAGTGATGTTTCTGCTACAGTGTGAGATCCTTAAAAGCATAAAGTCTCTTTTTTCTTCCTATTCCCAGTGTCTGGCTCATAGTAAGCACTTAATAAATGCTTTTCCATCTCATTCTACCAAAAGAAACATGATCTCTACCTTTAAACCATAGGAAGTAGAAAAGAGAAATTATATGATCATATGATAAAGCTATGAAAATGATTTTAGCAACTGTGTGAAGGATAGATTGGAGAATGGAAAGACTGGAATCAGAGAGACTGGTCAGGAAGCTCTTATAATAGTCCAGGGGAAAAGGGTGGTGGAATAAAGAAGATCAAAAGAGTTATTGTGGAGGTAAACTCAACAGTACTTGGCAACTGATAGGCTATGGAGGTGAGGAGAGGCAAGAGTCAGGTGACATGAGATTTCAAGTTTGGGGGACTGGGAAGACAGTGGTACTATCAATCACAAAAGTGGGGTATAGCAAGTTTGGGGGGAAGGTGACGCGAAGTTGTTTTTTCATTGTTGCCCAGGCTTCAGAGACCTTCTCACCCTAGAACAGTCCTCTGCCCCTGAAGCCTTGTCCTCCCATTTGTGAGTTCTTTCTGAAACTCCATTTTGGGGAAATAATGAAGCCAACCATCCTTTATTCCTTTCCAGGCTCTTCTCCTCTGACTCTCTGGGCTTTGCTACCATCTTTGGTGGTAGTGGGACCTTCTCCTCTCTACTCATCCCACCACCATCTCCTGCTTTCCAGTTCCCTGTTATGTGTTACTGTCCCCTATTAAAATGGAAGCTCCTTGAGAGCAGGCATTTTCTTTTTTCGTTTGTATTTGCATTCCCAGTTCCTAGCACAGTGCCTGGCACTGTGTAAACATTTAATATTCCTTGTGTAAGAAGCACTGTGTAAGTACTATAGGCTTTTTTTTTTGGAGGAGGGAAGGCAGGGCAATCGGGGTTAAGTGACTTGCCCAAGGTCACACAGCTAGTAAGTGTGTTCATTCATACTATATTCATATACTATATATACTATATACTAATTCATACTATAGGCTTCTTAATGGACTGATTGATTCTTGCTTCCTTTATTAAAATGGCTAACCAGAAAGAGTCTGTATTGCCCCGACTGAGATGCCCCTTTCATCAGTGATTGGCGTTGGGGGCAGCAAACAGGGTTTGCCAGGTTCAGGGGCAGCAGAAACACTGCTGCAGAGAATAGATCCATGTTTCTGACCTCGAACAATCAATTTATTTGACCCAAGTCTCATAAAGACGTCCTGATGAGCCCAATCACTGGCTAATGGTTATGACCTCTGGATTTATGACCAAGGGACTCGCAGTCTGTCTCCGCTCAGAGGAGCGGGCATGGAGACCTGGCGATGGCAGGACTTTATTATGAAGAGCGTTTATTTGCTGTGCCATTTAATGTCTAGAAATTTCATATGCACGGCTCCTGAGGAGCCAATAGTAGAAACTCAGGAGGCAAGGGAGAAGGGAGGAAAAGCCCCCGTCCCTAGGGTTCTCCAGATTTTAAGAGTGACAGATGAATACTACACCTTGCTCCAAAATTGACCAGCTTTGTGCCCTGCAGTAAGTCACTTAACTGCGCCAAACCTTTCTCACCTTTCTCTTTCATGTTCATCTATAAAACAAGGAGAATAATACCCATATTATCTGTCTCGCAGGCATTGAAAGCAAAGCTATGTCAACCTTACGGCTCTGTATGTGGACATTCTTGTTTGACTTGTTCTTTAGGACCAGACAGAGATTTGGGGAATCCTATAACTGAACCATGGGAACTGATGAGATCACCAACAGAGAGTATGTAGGGAAGGGAGGCCCAGGACAGATCCTAGAGGGACACTTATGGATTGGGGCCAGAAGATAAATGATGGTCTGACAAAGAGAAAGCAGTAAGTGTGTAAGAGATGTACAAGCAGAGATCTAGGTGAGCTCTGGGGGAGGAAATAGTCATTGCTAACCTGGGGGTCGGGGAATTCTTCCTGAAAGAGGTGGCATTGGGTTTGGCCTTTAAAATACTAGTAAGTTTTTGATAGGTGGGCTTAATGGAGACATTCCTGGCTTAGAAGACAGAATAAGCAAAGGTAGACAAGTGGAGGACGTTATGGGTGGCGGTGAATGATTTGGTTTGGTTAGAGCAGCATACAGAGGATAGTTTTTTTTTTTTAAAGCAATCGGGGTTAAGTAACTTGCTCAAGGTTGCACAGCCAGGTGTTTCTGGGTGGGTGCTAAGTGTCTGAGCCCAAGATTTGATCCTCAGGTCATCCTGACACTGGAGCCATTGCTCTTACTCGATGTGCTACCTGGCCGCCCCCAGAGGATAGTCTTATGAAATAAAGCCAAGAGGTCAGATGGCACAAGATTAAGGAGTTTAAAACTTTATTGAATAAGCCACAAGGAGTCACTGAAGAGGAATGACAGAGATCTAAGATGTCTGATGGTGGTATAAAGGACCATGGGCAAGGCATTTCTGAGTCTCCGTTTTCTTTATGTTTAAATTGTGTTTCATCTGTGATGTCACTGATATGGACATTCTTTCCATCAATTCAGATCACAGCCTATCCATACCTTCTCATCCTTGTGCCACCATTTCCCATGTTCTCCTAGAAACAAAGAACCCAGCAGGCTAGAGTCTTTCTCATATATTTCATGGGTACCAGTCCAGCCCTTGAGCTGTCTTTCCATCTTTTATCCCTAGTACTTGCCACATGACCAGACTGCCTCCTTTTCAAATCATACATGCCCTAAGTGATATTGATCACACCATTTCTTGAATGTATGTTATCAATGGACATATGTCATAATCCACTTGTGCTAACCATGTGTTGCCCATTGGACCACTCAGATTCTTTGTAGCAGATGTAGAGGGCCAACTGTGAAGTCAGGAAAACTGGGTTCCTCTGACATATAATTATTGTGTGACTCTTTCATACAAAGTCACTTAAACTCTCAGGGCTCCAGATAATTCTATAAGGTTCCAAGTTGCAAAGAGCTTACTGACTTGCATTCATCTATGTCCAAACAAACAAATAAACTACCTTCCTTCCTTTAAAGTCCACGAGGATTCTATACCTACTACCTACTTTACAGGGTTGTTATAAAGAAATCACTTTGCAAACCATAAAGCACTATAAAAAGTCTGCTGTTAATATTACAGTCTGGCCCTGGCCTCATTTCCCACCTTTCTTCTTCATGTACTCCATATATGAGTCACCATGGATTATTTGCCATCCCTTGTATGTACTCCAGACTTTCCTGCTTTGGGAGCCTTTCTCACACCATTCCTTCTGCCTAGATTGACCCCTCCCTACCCCACCTTTGGCTATTAAAATCCTACCCATCCTTAGAGACCTCACTCAGGTTTCTCTTCTCCTATGAAGCCCCATCACACTCACTATGTACTTCCCAAGCACTTAGCATTTTCTAATTTACATTATATATATATATATATTTGTGTAATTGCCTCTCCTAGTTGGCTCATTGAGGGCAGAGACCAGGTCTCGGTCAACTTTATATCCCAGGGGCAGCACCTAGCAGTGTCTTGCCTGCAGGAAGGAGATAATGTTTAATAAATGTTTGCTAAATTTTAATTGGCACAGTTCACTGAGCTCTGTCATAGCAAGCTGTCCTCAAATGTGAACTAAACCTCAGCACAGCCAAAGGAGGGGAAGCTTTTAGTATTAGGAAAAAGAAAAAGACAGATTCCTTAGAGATCCTCCAGTCTCATAAAAAGAATCCCAGAGGAGAGAGAGAAGAGATGGCCTTATCACTGAAGGTAGCATGGGGCTTTGGAGTCAAGGTTTAAATCTGCCCTTTGTGCCTTTTAGTTTAGCAATTATTCTAACGCTATGTGCTTTATATCAGAGCACAAGCTTGTGAGTAGGAATTGTTTCCTTCTTCCTATGTATACCCCCAATATCTGGCACAATGCCTGTACATCATACTTAATAAATGTTTATCGATTGATTTCATCACCTGTAAAGTGACAGTATGGGATGAGATGATCTTTCAAGTTTCTTAGCTTGAAATCCTAGGATTCTATGACCTAAGAACAGCTAGGAGTCAACCTACCATTGGCCACACCTATTCCAACCCAGTCCTGACCCAATCATTGTTTAGGAGGAGATTCTGTATGGCAGATAGGCACCTCAGAGTTGGTTGAGGAAAAGGGAATGTGCTGCCCCTTCCTCACTCTTCAGATGGCTGATGCTACAGTTTCTCATGGCTCCCATCCTAGAAGAGTTTCCCATCTGGAAGCTATTTGGCATCTCATGGCAGGAATTGGGACACAGTGCAGACCTCTTCAGGGTGGGCGGGCAGGCCCAGATTACTGCCATATTGAGGTAACAGGGGTAAAAGGGCAGACTTTTGGGGGGCTGGACAGATTCAAGAGCTTGTGGATGACAATAGGTAAGAGGGAGGGTGGGGGGAGGAGTTCCTGTTGTCGAGCAGTGGAGATTTGGGCGATAGTGAGTTCTGTTGAGGCCAAACACCCTATTACCAATCATATGATTGTGTATCCCTGCTTTTCCCACAGGGAATTGTGTATCCCTGATACTGCAGAACTCTAAAGTCCAGTGGCAGGGTCAGCCTGGGTCCTGAGACTTTCATTTCCAAAGTACTATGTGAACTTTAAATGACAAGTCCATCTATGCAAGTCGATCTATGAGAGATTCACAGGTGACTAGGGCAATAATCTAGTTGAAAGAATCTACACTCCTTCTTGCCCCATCAGACAATATATTGAGAGCTGGAAAGGACCTCAGAAATTGTCTTAGTCCGATCTTTTCTTTCTGTAAAAACCGAGGCCTAGAGAGAAGTCATTTGCCTAAGATCACACTGATAATTAGCGGAAGAGTCAGATCCTGAACCCAGTTCCTTTCCCCTCAAACCCAGTGGTTTTTTGTTTGTTTGTTTTTTTGCGACACCAAAAAGGCCAAACTCCTCCGTGAAGTCTCCTTTGGTCTGGCAGGTAAAGGTAGCCTCTCCCTCCTCAGATTTCCCATAGTGCTTCTCTTGGATTTCTTCTCTGTATTTACCTTCCTTTGCCTTGTGTCGTTTCAACACATTTGCTACTCATATGTTCAAGATGCTGATGATAGAAAGGTAGAAATGAAACCATCCCAGATCCTTTCCCTCAAGGATTTCGGATCCCCATTTGGGGGGAAGAGAGAGAAAAAGAGAAATGGGGGGAAGCTGTGACACTTAGATAAGTAAATACAAGGTTATTTTGAGAAGGAAAGTGAACTAATAGCTAGATAGGGAATCAGGAAAGGGTACATGGAAGACTGTATAGGAGGTGGCATCCAAGCTGTGCTTTGATCATACTGAGGAGGCAGAGGAGAAGAAGGCAGACATTCCAGGCATGGAGAACCACTTTTTTCTTTTTCTTTCTTTGTTTTTTGTCTTTTTTTTTGGAGGGTGGAAGGCAGGGCAATTGGGGTTAAGTGACTTGCCCAAGCTCACACAGCTAGTAAGTGTTAAGTGTCTGAGGTTGGATTTGAACTCAGATACTCCTGACTGCAGGGCCAGCGCTCTAAGAGAGCCACTTTTTCCAAAGCAAGGGGAATGAAATAGTGTGTACTATACTATATAGAGTATAAAGAGGGCCATTCCATGAAATATGTGCAAAAGTTGCTTCTCCTATTCCATGCCAGCCATATGAGTGACTCAGCATTGGGTGAGTCAGAGATGACAAAATTCTCCATAGAATTCCATGGTTGCTTTTGACAACCACTGACCTGGTGTTTTGATAAAATGTGGCAAACCCTGAATAATCCTTTGGGCCTCCACCCATAAGCATGCCAATTGGGTGGGGTGCTGCTTCGGTTAAAGAGACAGCTTCCAGCCTGCTTAGACTCTTTTATGTGGCAAGCCCTGCTCTTTGACACCTAATTTCAAAGTGAGGAATGTTGTTGTTAAGTTGTTTTTAGTCATGTCCGGCTCTTTGTGAACCCACTTGGGGTTTTCTTGGCAAAGATACTAGAATGGTTTGCCATTTCCTTCTCCAGCTTATTTTACAGATGAGGAAAGTGAGGCAAACAGGGTTAAGTGATGCCCAAGGTCACACAACTAGTGTCTAAGGTCAGATTTGAACTCAGGAAGATGAGTCTTCCTGACCCCAGGCCCAGCATACCCACTGTACTACCTAACTGCCACAAAACTCCAAATTCCTATTTGGATCATGTAATCAAAGTAAACTTGTACCAGGGCTCCAATAGCCTTTTCCATTTTATGTTTCTTTTCCTGAACAGGTTTCTGAGTTTGAGATGACATTGTGAATTCAAGAGGTCCCAAGTCCAATGAGTGGAACTGACAAGAGGAAGAACCAACCCGAGCCTCTGGCCTGGCTTATTAGAAGACTTTACAGGAGACTGTACAGAGGCAAGATGAAATGGAAACTGCTTAATTAACAGTTCTGCAATTTGTTTCACATTAGGTATAAGAATCAATCTTCCAGGAAAATGTAATAGTAATTATAAGTTAAGCTACTGAATCTTGTTTTAAATTTGTTGTTTTTTTCCCCAAATATGTACTTTTTGGCCTTTCTTTTGTGTGCAGAAAATAAATACCTGTCCTATACCTTATTCATGTTGTATATTGAATACCTTTATACTCCCCTTTTAAGTAGACCTAGACATGAGCCCCAAACCAGGCTTTAAATAATTTGAATAATTCATCCCAATGAGCTAAAGAGTTTAAGGAAAGGGAGCTTCTCTAATTAAAGGTCAGGCTCTCCAGGACTGAACCCAGTTAGGGCCACAGTCATGGACAGAAGAGCTGATGGTAGAAAAGGAATCCTTGGGCTCAGCCGTAGTTTCTGTTGTTACAGGAGAATTTGTGAGGGGAGATAATGGGAAAATGATTAGAAAGATAGAAGAGAGTCAGATTGCATAGGACTCTAAGCACCAAGCTATAATGTAGGTATCCATATATATGATTTTTGTGATTTCTCCTCTTCTTACCCATCTAAGCCTGGCTCCCCAAGCAGATTATAAATTCCTTAAGAGTAGGTTCTTCCCAGTGGCCTGCACTTAGTAGGTAAATGTAAGTTGTTATTGAATTGAGTTCAAGGTAATGATGGATCACTTCTGACTGGAGTAGTGAGAGAAGTCTTCCTAAAAGAGTTGACAGATTTCAGAGTGTGTTTTGAAAAAAAAAAAGGCAGAGAAGTGGCCAAAGCTTCCTACATCTAAATGCCCACAGATACTTCTGCAGGTAGCCTGATAGAAGAAAAGATGGCATCTTTTGACAAAACTCTGACCTCCCCACTCCAATCCCTGACAACTGTGTCATCTCAAATTCTGAATAATTCAGTGGGCTGGGAAAAGTCATGGGAAGAAATCAGGGAGATGTACTTAAGAGAAAACAGCTCCCAAATGCCCATTTTTCCTTTACTTCTTGAATTGTTGGGGATGATGGTCATGGTGGGGTAGGGGAAATATCTCAATTGGGATTCTTTTATTATCTTCTTGAATACAAATCCCAAAGGCATTATATGAAAAGAGAGCAGCCAAAATCTAGAACATATCCTCCTTACTGAATGATTTGGTCAATAAAATTGCTTTTATTTACTTCAATAAACATATATAGTCTCCGTCACTTCAATCAATTACTTAATAGAGAAAGGGAAAATACTCACTCTGATTCCCACATCACACAGTGGAAATCATCCAAGTTCCCTGAGATGTACAGTGCCCAGGCCAAAATCTCATTCAAGCCACCCAAAACAATCTTATCACCTCTACCAATTTAGAAATGAGAATCGTCTGAGCAGAAGCAAAGATCAAGTGGGTGTGGAAAGAACTCCACATGATCCAGTCTTTGCTCAGGATGGAGCTCCAGGAAGCTAGGTGTTCCTGATGTGACTTCTTCTCAAATCTTGGACCATTGTCTATTCATGCTTTCCTGACTCCTGTTTAGACTTGGTCTCCACTAAAGCACCTGGCCATCCTGGCATGATTCAGAAATGGGAACTTGAGCTTTCTTGTAAGAGGAATTTGACCAGTCAGCTTTTGGCTGATAGAAGTGTTGGCCAAAGTCATTTGTACCAACGCTCTAAAATATTGATATCACACTTCAAGGTGATTGACAAGGTGATTTAACATGATAAACAGATTTGGCCTTCCTGACCTTACCTAGTCAAGGTAAGAACACATACTCACCACAAGGATTCTGGTTATCAGAACTTACAGCCAAGTTATTTAACATAGACATGCTTGAAGTGAGCATGCTTGTTACAAATTCAAAATGGAGTCATTCACGGTCCAGGGTGCTTCTATGACATGGGTGAAGGAACTAAAGTGTTTAGAGCTCCTTCAGGGATTCATCAAAGTTGTACCTAAGTATCTTTTTTTTTTTTTTTTGCTTTTTGGAGGGCAATTGGGGTTAAGTGACTTGCCCAAGGTCACACAAGTTTTTGTGTTAAGTGTCTGAGGCCAGATTTGAACTCAGGTCCTCCTGACTCCAGGGCCAGTGGTCTATTCACTTTGCCACCTAGCCGCCCCGTAAGTGTTCTTGAATCAAAGGTTTCCCCAGCTGCTGTATCTGTTCTTTAACTCCACCAAAGCCAGGCACAAGCAGTGATCCAGAAAGCTCCAATTTGAAGCAAAATAAAAAATTAAACAAAACACTTTACTTTCTGTAAGACCCCCAAAGCTTCAGGCCAAAGTTTCCAAGAGCTAGAATAGCAACAGATACCAAGAGCAAATTCACCAGAACCAAATATTGATTGTTGGGAGTGCTAGGGAATAAGCAGGGAAGTCATAAAAGAATATGGGGGGTGGGGGTGGGGGAAGGAGAAGCAAAGAGAGAGAGAGAGAGAGGGAGGGAGGGAGGGAAGGAGGGAGGGGGAGAAAGAGAGGGAGAGGGAGGGAGAGGGGGAGGGAGGGAGGGAGAGAGAGAAGAGGCTCTTTAACCTGGGAGATTAGCCTACATCATAATATCTCCTTTCCATTCTGTATATAAAAGTTTCTTGGAAAGTACACACAAATTCCCCAATCCTTGACTGGTACCAACCAACTGATCTCAATCACTTATTAATATGCCTACTTATGTGGCAGGCACTGTATTAGGTGTGGGGATACAAAGGCAAAAAAGAAACAGTATCTTCTTCAGGAATTTACTTTCTATCAGGGGAGACATATATACCTATACATGCAGTAAAAAGATAATTTGGGAGGAGGGGAAGGAAACACCAGAGTGAGGAAAGGCCTGTGTAAGAGGTAACACGGGCTGAGCTTTGAGGGAAACTTGAGGGGTTCGAAGAGGTGGAGGTAAGAAGGAAATGCATTCCAGGTGTGGAAACAATCTGTGCAAAGGCGCAGAGAGGAGACAGAGTGTCTCTGGTGAGAAGCAACAAGGAGGCCATTTTGGCCCAGCCATTAGCGATGGAAAAGGAGTAATGTATAATGAGTCTGCCACGGTAGGTTGCAGCCAGGTTGTGAGGAGATTCAAAAAACAAACATTACCTAGAGGGAATAAGGAGTCTCTAGAGTTTATTAAGTAGGGGAGGGGACATGATCATGCTGGTGCCTTAGGAAAATCACTTTGACAGCTGTGTAGGAAGGATTAGAGAAAAGAGGAAAGGGAGTCTAGTTAGGAGGGAGGCTATTACTTTAGTCCTGGAGGAGAGGTGACTTTTTGTGACAGTAGAAACACGGTTCTCCACGTTCCCCCTCTCCCTACAGGGTTTCCCCAAAAACTTTTAGACTCTTTCCCAGTGCCCTCTAGGGCCCCCGTCCTTGTTCTCTATCTCATCAGAGCTCTTGCCCCTCCTTCCCCTGTGACCTTTCAAGCACCTGGCCTTGTTTTCCAGTGCCACCCCAACCTGGCCTTCACTCATCCCAGCTCTTCCTAGATTATACCTAAATCGCCTTGTCTCAGTCCTCTAAGAACATGGACACCATACTTCCCAGAATTGGAGAGTATCTGGAAGTCCCACTCACTGTCTAACCTCGGGCCTTCCCACTGCAGTTTAGAGAAGACAGCCCATCCTCTTCGGAAGGGCAGGAAGTAGCCCTGCAGGGCCCTTGTGTAAGAGGGATGGGGAGGCCGAGATGGCAGAAGCCGAATAGGGCGAAGGGAAGGAGCTGTTCCCGGACGGACAGGAGGCGGTAGCTGAGCTGGAGCCCCCGGCCTAGGCGGCAGCGGCGGCATCACAAGCACAGGATGATGGATGGGGCTGCGGGCAAGGCGGAATCATCCGAGTCTGGGGTGCCCGCCCGCCAAATGCAGACAAACCCCTCCGCCACCAGCGAGGGCCCGCTGTCTTAAATATTACCCCGGAGTTTTCAATTATCTCCTATTAATGGATTTGCAGGGGCTCCTTCATCAAGCCCGAGGTGGCTGGGTGTGGGGGTGTGGGGAGCTCGCGGCAAGGGCTGGAGCTGGGAAAATGGCCCATATTTCAATATTAAAGCCCTTTACGATCGTCAGCAGCATGAAAGATGCTGCAAATAAAACCGGGCCGTCCGCGCCAGGCTCTCCATCTCGCAGGTTTTAATTAAAGCTGAGGGGGGAAGCGACTGCGGCTGCCGGTAGGGTCCGAACCAGACTGGGGTGATCTGGCGACCCGATGGGACGCAAAAGTAGCCCTTGTCGGTCTTTTCCATGCAGATCCCAGGCTTTGGGAAGCCTCCTGGTTGGCTTGCTGGGAACAGAAAGCCTTCCGAGTCTGACTTGGAGTTCAACCCGGCGGTTTTTTGCAGGCAGGGCCGTCCCTAAGGCTGGATTGGGGTAGGGATGGGGGGCAGGGAAGGTGGTCCGTGTATCTGACCATCAAACAAATAGCGTGCAAATGAATGAATGCAAATGAGATGCAACTTCGAGTTGATGGGGGGGTACGTTTTGAACCACACTGCTGTGGAGCTCACCCCCAAACCGTCCCCCAACGCGTACCCATTCCCATCTGTCCCCTCCTCCATCACCATCAACGTCTGTTGCCATTTCTATGGCCACTGGGGAGGGAGAGAGGGGGGTGGGGACGCTTTCGAGCTCTTCCCGTGGCCCAGCTTCTGTGGTTTGGGGTCCCGAGACTCCGTCTGCTTTCTCCATCACCCCCTCCTGCCTCTCCTGGCTCTGGCCCGTGAGTCCCAGGCTGGAGGCCGAGGGTACACACATACACAGTAGCTTCACTGTTTCTGCCTTGGCAAAGCTCCTGGCTTGACAGCTTGTGCAAGCCGGGCAGACTCATCAGTCAGGCGGGAAGGACGGATCAACGTCCGGCAGCTTGTGCTGAGGACTCCCTTGGGGGCAACCGCTGGCCCGGGCCCAGCCTCCTTGTTCCCCTCCCTTTCCTCACTCTCTCTGCTTCCTCCACCCCCAGCTGCCAACATGGCACCAGCTGCAAAGAACGTTGAAGAAGGAAGACTGGAGACCTGAGTTCAACTACCAGCGCTGTCCCCAACTGACTGTGTGACCTCAGGCAAGTCACTCTCACTTTCTGAGCCCATTTCCTCATTTATCAAATGAAAAGTTTGTATTAGATGATTTCTAAGGTCCTTTAGGGATATATGTTCCTAGGTGCTTACTTAGCTCTTTTTTCTGTCTCCTTCCTGAGGTAGGCCTTCCAGGAGAGCCCCCATTCAAAACTCCCTCCCCCATTCCTTTCTATCTAAGATAACTAGAGGTACCCCAATGGATCTCTAGTTGAGCCCAAGTCAGTCAATCAATGCTGGATTAAAGAAAGGCCTGTTTGAGGCAGTTTTCAGACAAAGAAATCAAAGCTATATATTCATATGAAAAAATGCTCTAAATCACTATTGATCAGAGAAAAGCAAATTCAAACAACTCTGAGGTACCACCTCACACTTATCAGATTGGCTAAAACGGGGGAAAAAAAGGGAAAATATTTGATGTCGGAGGGCATGCAGGAAAACTGGGACACTAATGCATTGTTGGAAGAGTTGTGAACTGATCCAGCCATTCTGGAGAGTAATTTGAAACTATGCCCAAAGTACTATACACCTGTGCATACTTTTTGATCCAGTGCTAGGTCTATATCCCAAAAAGATCATAAAAAAGGGAAAGGACACATTTGTACAAAAATATAGCAACTCTTTTTGTAGTGGCAAAGAATTGTAAACTGAAGGGATGCCCATCAATTGGGGGAATGGCTAAATTAGCTGTGGTATGTGATAGTAATGGAATATTATTGTGCTATAAGAAATGACAAACAGGATGATTTCAGAAAAACCAAGAAAAGACTTATATGAACTGATGCATACTGTGCAAAGGAGAACACTTTGCACAGTAACAGCAATATTGTTCAAAAGTGAATGATTTAGCTATTCTCAGCAATAAAATGATCCAAGACAATCCCAAAGGACTAATGATAAAACATACTATCTGCTTCCAGAGAAAGAACTGATATTGATTTAATACAAACTGAAACATGCTATTCTTCACTTTCATTTTTTTTTTCTTTTATTCCAGTCTTCTTATACAAAATGACTAATATGGAAATGTCTTACTATCTGATTGCTTACCATCTCAGGGAGGGATAGAACTCAGAACTCAAAACTTTTTTTTTAATGGGATAGGTATATAAAAAAAAAAGGAGGGCAAAATTCTGTATAGGGAAGAATGACAAAGAATCAAAAATAATCCTTGCTCTTTGTCTTGGGGTTTCTTAGAGGTATTTCCTTTAAATGATGTGCTCCTGAAATAAACAAATGAAAATGGAATTCTAGCTTAGACACTCCAGGGGTCCTGCTGTTTAAAGGTGTCTTATGATGAATCCTAGGTTAAGTAGATAATTTTCCCCCCAGGCAATTCGCTAAGGCTGTAAATTGACAAGAAAGTGTTGAATTGCATTGGAGGACTTTCCTCATACCAAATGGATCTCTAGTTGAGCCCAAGTCAGTCAATCAATGCTGGATTAAAGAAAGGCCTATTTGAGGCAGTTTTCAGACAAAGAAATCAAAGCTATATATTCATATGAAAAAATGCTCTAAATCACTATTGATCAGAGAAAAGCAAATTCAAACAACTCTGAGGTACCACCTCACACTTATCAGATTGGCTAAAACGGGGGAAAAAAAGGGAAAATATTTGATGTCGGAGGGCATGCAGAATTCATAAATTCAGTCCCTATTCCCCTTAAAGGAGGAAGAGAAGGGAATAAACATTTACATAGCACTTTTGATCCTCACAACAAGACTGGGTGCTGTTATCTCCATTTTACAGTTGAGGAGACAGAAGCAGACAGCGGTTAAGTGACTTTCCCAGAGTCATACAGCTAAAATTTGTAAGTTTCTGAGTCTGGATTCCCCCTCAGCCTCTGAGGATGGTCATGTCTATCTCTTTTAGCAGTTTAAGATTTGAATTAATATTAACTAATCAGGAATTTTTAAGTATCTTTTCTCCTATATTCTCATAAAGTGATTTTATGAGCCTGGAGAATACTTAAGTAGTTCATGACCCATCTTTTATTGAAAAATCCTAGGAAGTTGCCTGAGAACAACAGCCCAGGGTTATACAAGCTAGTTGGGAAGATAGGATGCAGTTATAGAATGGAAAACTGAAAAGGACCTTAGAGATGCTTGAATCCAACAGCCTTGTTTTGCAAATGAGGAAACTGAGGCCAGAAATTTTTCATAATTCATCCAAGGTCAACATTACTAGTAAGTGATAAACTTAAAAATGGAAACTTGGTCCTCTGATCCTTATCCAGTGAATTAGCACAGCACCAATCTCTCCCATGATTCCTATCAACAAATGCCAATTAAATATTTTCTAGGAATGTTTGGGGCAGGTAGGTGGTGCAGTGGATAGAGTGCCAGGCCTGAAGTCAGCAAGACTCATCTTCCTGAGTTCAAATCCAGCCTCAGACTTTTACTAGCTGTGTGACCCTGGGCAAGTCACTTAACCCTATTTGCCTCTGTTTCCTCATCTGTAAAATGAACTGGAAAAGGAAATGACTGAACAACCACAAAATAAAAGTAATGTGAAGTAACAGTAGAATCAGAACCTTGCAGATTTAATGACTGAATACTTCCTAGAAAAGGAAGGGTTTGAAGAAGATGGATGTGAGTTGGCAGATGGTAAAGGAAAGAACTCCTAGGCAGGGGAGCTCAATCTTTGATGTTCAGAAGTAAGAAAGAACACATCTTGTGTAAGAGAACCAGGAGCAGAGGAGATTTCCTGGGATTGGACATTCCAAGTTACATGTTGAAGAATCATAAGAAACCAATGAGACTTCAGGAGTCCCTCCCTCTGAATGGAGGGAATTCAGAATGTTGTACTGAGACGTCATACCTGACTTGTGATAGAGCCTTCCAAGCTCACATAAGTTTGATCCACCATGGTCAGACACACTATACATTGACCCCAACATGGTAATGTCATTTTGGTCCTCTTTGAGCAGAAGGAAAAACAATGACAGCATTGAGATGTGTAGATATAATAGGATGAGAGGCACCAGGTGGAGTGATGGAGATCACGATATGGTTAGCTCACTCTTTTCATCTCCAGAGAAGGGAACAAAGTATAGGTTCCCCTCAAAGATCTGATATGGGGGGGTGTGAAGGGGAAGGAGGGAGGGGGAAAGAGAGAGAGAGAGAGAGAGACAGACAGACAGACAGACAGACAGACAGACAGACAGAGAGAGAGAGAGAGAGAGAGAGAGAGAGAGAGAGAGAGAGAGAGA
>NW_027186342.1:2587057-2619361 GCF_028583685.1 Petaurus breviceps papuanus | reverse complement strand
AGAGAGAGAGAGAGAGAGAGAGAGAGAGAGAGAGAGAGAGAGAGAGAAAGAAAGAGAGAGAGACAGAGAGACAGAGAGAGAGACAGAGAGAGACAGAGAGAGAGACAGAGAGAGTCCATTGCCTATAAGGTCTGGCCCTGGAGCTCCTGGAACCAAGTAGTAAGAGGTATGAGGGGTCAGAGGAGAAGAAGAGAGATGGCATATGAGGACAGTGGAAAGGTGCTAATAATACCAGATGAGAGAAGGTAGCAGGGAGAGAGAGATGAGTTGATGTGCCAGTCTAATCTAAAGAAGTGAGGAATTCACTGGCCTCTATGTATCATGAGGATAAGAGGAAGTTCAGTTCACATTGCAGCAAAGGGGATGGAGGGTAGACACCAGAAAAAACTTAAGAGAAAGTTAAATGAGGGGTTGGATGAGAAGGAGAGGGCACAGAAAATTCTTTCTTGGGAAGCTTTAAATTTAGGCAGAATTCTGATCTGGCTGACATATAGGCCAGAACCTGGCCTAGGTGACTTGGACACAAAGATTGATGCTAATATTAGCTTGTACACTTAATACATTAGTTTAGAACAAACATAGCAACAAAATTGTAGAGAAAAACAACTTTGCAAGACGTGAGAACTGATCAATGCAATGACTAAGCACAATGCCAGAGGACTGGTGGTGAAGCATGTTACCTACTTCTTTTTTTATCATTCTTTTTTTTTCTTTTTGGAGGGGGTAAGGCAAGGTAGTTGGGGTTAAATGACTTGCCCAAGGTCACACAGCTAGTAAGGTTACCTACATCTTAACAAAGAGGTGATGGACCCAAGATGCAGAATAAGACATACATTTTCAGACAGGGCCACTGAGGGGATCTGTTTTGCTTAACTATGAAAAGTGAGGACTTTGTTTTTCCTTCCTTTTTTTTGGTTTTCCAATAAGGGTATAGGGGAGGGAGAGAAACATGAAGGAAAAGGAGGAAGGAAGGAGAGAGGGAAGGAGGAAAGAAGGAAGGAGAGAGAGAGAAAGGAAGGAAGGGAAAAAGAGAGGGTGGGAGGGAGGAAAGGAGGGAAAAAAGAAAGGGAGGTCATTGAGACCCTCATGTTATATATTTAAATATGCAATATATAACATTCTCTAAATATATGTTATATAAAACATTTAACATACAATTTAAATTATATACATTTGAATATTTAAAATGATATAAATATATCTTAAATCCACAGAAGAGAGAAGAAGGAAGGCCAGAGAGGATCACAGACAAGCAGGACAAATTTGAAAGCTGCAGGATAAATTTATTATATATTTTAAAAGAAAAACAAACAGTATCTAAAAGAGACTTGCAGTTTCACATTCAATCCTCTTTTTCTGTTCTGTTCTACATATAGAAAAGACTATTTGGTGTCTGTTAAATTTAAAATAAAAATAAAGTATTTAAATACAGCTTATGATGTGTTTTCCTTATTCAACCTATGACAGAAGTGGTAAAGGTATTATTATCCTCATTTTAGAGATTAAAATACTAAAGTAAAGTGACTTGCTTAAGCTCACATAGCTTAGCACAGAGCCTAGCACATGGGGGCACTTAAGAAATGTTTATTGAATTGAATTGAACAAAGCCAGTTAAGCGCCAGAGACTGAATTTAAACCCATGCCTCCTGATTCTGGTGCAAGCGCTCTTTACTGCATTACTAAGGTTGCTTTTTGTGTTCTTATCCTCCTGTTGCCTAGGCGTTGGAGGTGTAATGGAATGCCCAGGAAGGAAGGGTAGATGGTGGCTCAAACTCACAGAATGATCAAATCAGAGAAACTCAAGAGTTGAAAGGCAGGGACCTCAAATGTCAACTAGTTCAGCCTTCAATTGAAAAAGAATCTTGACCCTATTTCAAACATACCTGACAAGTGGTCAGAGAGCTTTTGATTAAAGAACTCTATTGATGAGGAACCCATCACCTACAAATGTGGTTCATTCTACTTTCGGATAATACTAATTGTGAGGACATTTTTTCCAGGTAGGTAAGCACAGTGAACAGAGCACTGGGTCCGGGGTCAGGAGGACTAAGTTTAAATCCTACCTCAGACACTAGCTGTGTGATGTTGGGCGAGTCACTTAACCTCTATCTGACTCAGTTTCCTCAACTGTAAAATCAGGATAATAATATCCCCTACCTCACAGGATTGTTGTAAGGTTCAAATGAGATATTTGTAAAGTGCTTAGCACAATGTCTGCTATGCAGTAGGTACTTAATAAATGCTGTTCGCTTCTTCTCCCAACAAACTTAAATTTGCTTTTTCTACCATTACTCCATCCGTTTTGTTTTGTTTTACAATTTAACAAATAATTATTAAGAGTCTATCATATGTAAGATACTGTATTGACCTCTGGGGTTACCAAAATTGAAAATGCCCAAATATACCCATTCTGGAGCTTATGGTGGGGGTAGGATGAACACAGATAAGAAAATATAAGGTTGGGGTGGCTAGGTAGTGCAGTGAATAGAGCACCAGCCCTGGAGTCAAGAGGACCTGAGTTCAAATCCAGCCTTAGACACTTGACACACTTACTAGCTGTGTGACCTTGGGCAAGTCACTTAACCCCAACTGCCCTTCCTCCCCCTCCAAAAAAAATTATATATATATATATGGTCATTTGAGAAAAGAGAGAACTTAGTAATGGAGGAAAGCAGAGAAGACTTCAAGGAAAAGGCAAAAAATTAGTTTAAGCATTTTGGAAGGAAGATAAGGATCTTGAGAATGTAGATTAGGGGAAAGCTTATACAAATGTTTAGAGGTAGAAGCTGGAACTTCATATTTTGGGAACTTGTAGTAAACAGTCAGTTTGGTTAGAATATAGAGGACATGAAGAGGGGCAGCTAGGTGGCACAGTGAAAACAGGGCACTGGCCTGAGTTTAAATCCTACCTCAGACACAACAGTTATTAGCTTGGTGACCTTGGGCAAGTCACTTAACCCCAACTGCCCTGCCTTCCCCCCTCCAAAAAGCATAAAAAAACAAACAAACAAACCTGGAAAGGCAGGCCAGACTTAAGAATTATTCTTCCAGGATAAGTTGAATGAGTTAAAACCAATACGATATGATAGACCTTCAAATACTTGAAGACAGCTATTGTGTCTCCCCTAAATCTCCTGGAATCAGCTGACAATCAGCACCTACTATGTGCCAGCCACTAGAGACGCAAAGACCAAAACAAACAAACAATAACCTTTCACTTCAAGGAGAAACAGATAGGGTCTTGTGTTAGCAACATTGAGGTTGGTTTGGCTGGATCATATGAAATATGTGCATAAGAAACCTGCAAAGGTAGGTTGAAGCTAAGTTAATATACTAGTTTAGAACAAGCACAGCAACAAAATTGTGAAGAAAAACAACTTTGCAAGACGTGAGAACTCTGATCAATGCAATAACTAAACACAATGCCAGAGGACTGGTGGTGAAGCATATTACCTACTTTTTTTTTAATCATTCTTTTTTTTTTTTTGAGGGGGGGAAGGCAAGGCAGTTGGGGTTAAGTGACTTGCCCAAGGTCACATAGCTTGTAAGGTTACCTACTTCTTTTTTTTTTTTTTGCTTTTTGGAGGGCAATTGGGGTTAAGTAACTTAACCAAGGTCACATGGCTAGGTTTGTTTTGTGTGTGTATATTAAGGTTACCTACTTCTTAACAAAGAAGTGAGGGACCCAAGATACAGAATAAGACACACATTTTCAGACAGGGCCAGTGTGGGGATCTGTTTTGCTTAACTATGAAAAATGAGGACTTTGTTTTTCCTTCCTTTCTTTGGTTTTCCAATAAAGGTGTAGGGGAGGGAGAGGAACATGAAGGAAAAAGAGGAAGGAAGAAAAGAGACAGAGTAGTTTCCAAGATAATAGGGAGCCATGGGAGTTTATTGAGGACAAGAGTAACATGGGTCAGACCCGTGCTTTAGGAAAATCATTTTGACAGCTGTGGGAAAATGGATGACTTAGAGAGACTTGAGGCAAGGAGATCTATTAGTAGGCTGCTGTAATAGTCCTAGAGAGAGAGGATGAGGATGGTGGCTGGATTAGTGTGGAGGAGAGAGATGCAAAAGATACTGGTGAGACAGGAGTGTTATGGAGAGAATGAGAAAGTGGGGAGGAGGGCACGAGAAAGCTCAGGGACTGATTAGATGTGTAGAGTCAGGGAGAGTAAGAGATAGAGAATGCCTCCAAGGTTGCAAATCTAGGTGAGTGGAAGGATAACAATACTCTTGATGGAAAGAGGGGCAGGGATTTGAGGAAAAGATGATGCTTTGGACTTGGTGGGTTTGAGATGCCTGTGGAACATCCAAGGGGAAGTGTCCATCCAATAGGCAGCTGGCAATGCAATACTCCAGTACTGCTATCAATGGGTGGAGGAGGGAAGTTGGAATTCAAAATGTTTAAAAACAAATGTTAAAAATAAATGATACTTTATTTTTTTGCTTTTTGGAGGGCAATTGGGATTAAGAGACTTGCCCAGGGTCACGTGGCTAGTTAAATGTCTGAGGCCAGATCCGAACCCAGGTCCTCCTGACTTCAGGGCCTGTGCTCTATTCACTGTGCCACCTTGCCACCTCTACACAAATGATACTTCCTTAAAAATTTAAAAGAGGAAAAAAAAGGCTGGAATGCAAGAGAGAGGGTACCAGCAGCTATATTGATTTGAGAGCTATCACGTAGAGAGATTTGAACCCACGGTTACTGAAGAAGATAGAAGGCAGAAAGTTACTATCTCTCTCCATTTTGTGGAGAGGGAAATAGGAGCCCAGAGAGCTCAAGTGATCTGCCAAATATCACAGTGAACCGGTGGCAGAGTCAGAATTCCAAGCCCAGGCTTCCCAGCTCTGACCAAAGGATACACTCCCTACCTTATAATAATCCTGGTCTTCTAATACAGAGAAGGCAAGGTCAAGATAGCCATAGATAGCAGTAAGTCACTTTCTAAACTCTCCTCCTTGGTGGCCTTAAGGGCCAGTGAAGAGAGAGGGGTTATGTTGTGTGAAGAGGCTATTTATGCAGCCTGACTCAGGTTTCTTCCCCTCCTCTCTTTTCCCCTTCCCCCCAAACCTCCCTGGGTCACAGTTTGGAGACAAACCAGGTTTTGAATAAGAAGGAACAGGTGATCTGTCTTTCCAGCTGCAGTTGGATTAAAACCAGAGGGAGAAAAAAATTACCCCCTCCTCCCCCCTTTCTCATTCTCTCCATAACACTCCTGTCTCACCAGTCAAACCAGATGATGCAGTGATTCCAGAGTTATGGGGGCAGGCAAAGGAGAGAAAAGAAAGGAAGAAAGAAAGAAAGAAAGAAAGAAAGAAAGAAAAAAAGAAAGAAAGAGAGAAAGAAAGAAAGAGAGAAAGAAAGAAAGAAATTTAGCACAGGGAAGAGAAAGAAATGGGGCCTGGGTGGGTGGTGGGAAGGAGGTAAGGATGATGGTAAACTTTTAGGTGTTTGAACCATGGCTATTCAAGGCTGCAAAGGATTTTTCTAGTGAAGTTGGTACTGGTTTGGTCCAGTGGGATCACTGCACACTCTGCATCAGGAGAGACCAATGTGTCCAGGAATGGGTAGATATGGGAAGATTTGGAATTTCCTTTTATGAATCTGTTAGAATGATGAGGGGACAAAACCCTAGTAGTTCGGGGTGGGTGAGGAATAATCCTGACCAGAAACAAGTGGATGGAGAAGTACCTAATTCAATGTCTTCCTAGAGACTAAATTTAAAAGGCAATAGAAAAAGAGACAGACCGAGTCTGGTCCCCTTTTGTGCTTTTCAGCCAGTTGTCTGGGTTTTTTTAGGCTTGCTGCCTGGCTTTCTGCTCTGCCCGCTGGGTTTCCCCATTACCCGCAAACAACTCGTCCGTGTCCGCCTGCCCTCTGTGCCGTGGGCACCCGCAGCCCATTAGCTACTGCTGCAGAGGAGGAGGAGAATGTAATAAGTGATTCCAGTATCATAAAGACCTCGTCGGACTCCCACGCTCCCCAGTTTTGCTTGAGCTCCATATTCATCAACCAGATAGATGGAAAGGGGGCTCTTGAAATTGCATCTTAGGGACTGATTCTAACCAAATCCAATCACATCTCAGATCTGAGAAGGATGTGAAATATGATCCAATTCCCTCCATATCTCAGATGCCAGTACTGTGCCTCTCACCCATTACCTCACCTCATGTGCCCTCCAACTTCAACCCCAGCTTGGGCCCTTGAGAATCTTCCACCAACCCTAGACATGACTTGCCCCTTCAGCCTCCAAGTCTATGAAGAATTCATCCCTCTACTCATGACACCCTCCCCCTGCCCTACTCTCTACCCTAGCCTGGTCTTTCCCATTTTGACCCATACCCTCCTCCTCCAGGACACATGTCTTGACCATCATGATCCCTCCTTTCTTTCCTCCAGATCTCTCCTCACACTGCAGTACTGATGTCTTCCTCTATCAGACTGGGATGAAACTGGGATGAAAACTCCCTGAAAGCAAGAACTCAGTCTCCTCCTTCCTCTGGCCTTTTCCTTGTACCCAGGATACTGCTGTTAATAGGAGCATGACTCCTCCTAACAAAATCACCAGCCTTTTGAAGGATGAGATGTTAATGAATACCGTGTTTCCTTGATAATAAGACACTGTCTTATTAATTTTTTGGGAAAGAAAAACACCAGAGGGCTTATTTTCAGGGGAGGGCTTATGTTGTCCTGCCTCAGCTCTCCTCCATGGCACTGCTCTCAATGGCGCCAGCAAGCAAATCACTGGGGAAGAACAGGATGACGCGCTCACTGCTGCAGCTCTGATTGGATGCAGCTCGGAGCACTGCGTGCGTTTCACAGGGGGGAGGGGACGGTGCATACAGAGGGTACCATAATGTAGCGTGTAGCGCAGGGGATCACCTTCACTACAGTAGCAATCTCAATAGGGCTTATTTTCGGGGGAGGGCTTATTTTAGAGGAATCTTACACAGTAAGGGGAGGGCTTATTTTCGGGATAGGTCTTATTATCTGGGAAACACGGTAATAAAGCTTTCCATTATAACGGAGCCTCAGGAACTAACCAGGACCCAGGGTGAGGAAGAGACAAGTTTGTCTAAAACAAGATTTTTTCATCTTTTTTTTTTTGTTGTCATGGATCCCCTTGACAGGTTGGTGAAACCTATGACCTCCTCAGAATAAAGGTTTTTAAATGCTTTATAAAGCAAAATACAGAGAATTACAAGAAACTGATCATACTGAACTACAGTTATCAAGATATTATTTTTTAAAGTTCGTGCATCCCAGGTTTAAGAATCAAAATCTAATGGGGTGGCTAGGTGGCACAGTGAATAGAGCACCAGACCTGGAATCAGGAGGACCTGAGTTCAAATCCAGTCTCAGACACAACACAAAATTAGCCTTGTGACCTTGGGCAAGTCACTTAACCCCAATTGCCCTACCTTCCCCTCTCCAAAAAGCAAAAAAATTAATAAAATAAAGAATCAAGATCTAAGGGAATGGGGACTATCTCCTCTACCCAAATAAAATGTGGTATTTATTCAGTGCTGTTGTTTGAGGTAGCTAGGTGGTTCAGAGAATAGAATCCAGGGACTGGAGTAGGAACACCTGAGTTCAAATCCAGCCCCAGATGGTTACTGCCTGAGTGACCTTGGGCAAATCATTTAACCTATTTGACTCAGTTTTCTCAACTATAAAATGGGGTTTAGGGACAGCTAGGTGGCACAGTGAATAGAGCACCAGCCCTGGAGTCAGGAGGACCTGAGTTCAAATCTGGACTCAGACACTTAACACAAAAAACTAGCTGTGTGACCTTGGGCAAGTCACTTAACCCCAATTGCCTTCCAAAAAGCAAATAAAATAAAATAAAATGGGGGTTATAATAGCACTTACATCCCAGGATTATTACGAGGAATAAACATTTGTAAACTATATGCCTGCTAAGCACTTTTAACAAATATTATCTCTTTTGATCCTCACAACAACCTTTTCACTGCATCATGCATGACTGTCCTCTGAGCCTCAGTTTCCTCATCTGGCAAATGGGGTAAATAACAGGTGCTCTTCCCACCTCAAAGGGATGTTACAAAGCTCAAATATGGGATGGGGGGGATTTTTTTTAAAGAGAAAAAATGCTATGTATGCACCCTCACACACTAATAAATACCCTCCATACCCGCACCCAAAGTGTTATTATTATGAATAATCAACATAATTCTTCATTATGACCCTACTCTTTTTGTTTGTTTTGAAGGGGGAAGGCAGGGAAATTGGGGTTAAGTGACTTGCCCAAGGTTACATGGCTAAAGTGTTAAGTGTCTGAGGCTGGATTTGAACTTAGGTCTTCCTGACTCCAGGACTAGTGCTTTATTCATTGCACCACCTTGCTGTCCCATGACCCTGCTCTTCATCTCAGAGTGTTATGGAGGTGACATTGGGGTCTCATTATTTTTTTTAAAGCAATTGGAGTTAAGTAACTTGCTCAAGGTTACATGGCCAGGTGTTTCTGGGTGGGTGCTAAATGTTTGAGTCTGGATTCGATCCCCAGGTTATCCTGACATTGGGGCCAGTGCTCTTACTCACTGTGCTACCTGGCCGCCCCAGGGGTCTCATTATTGAAGGAAATTTATCATCATAAGATTGGTCACCCAGGGATGACTATTTTGGCCACAAAACCCATAAAGGATCATCTACTAAGGGGTAGTATGGAGTGCTCATGCCAGCTAGTCACAAATATTTTGAAGCATGGAGAATCATCTTCATCATCATGGCAGTGGTCTTGTAGCAGCTGGAGGACTGACCCAAGTGTCAGGAATATCTGAGGACAAGTCTCACTTCTGACATGTCAATCAACCCATAAACCTTTATGAAGCACCTACTATGTGCTAGGCACTTCAGACACATACTAGTTGGCTGACACAACTCTCTGACGCTACAACAAACTCTGATCTGCAATGATAGAGTTTTCTCTCTGGAAGTTCCCTGAACCAATGCAATCACCAGCCTCATGTCATTAATGTCGATGATGAGGAAGATAGTGTGGCATCTTCAGATGGTTTCTAGCTGACCATCAAAAAAAGATAACACTAAACCAGGTTATGATAATAATGATGTTGACAACAACAATACATTTATCATCCTAAGGAAGCCTCAGCAACTATCCAGGACTCCCAGAGGGAAGTCCTCTAAGCAGGTGGTGAATCCTAACTCCTCCTCAGCAGGATCTACTCCCTCCCAGAGCATGAGTTCAGAGAAGCAGGACTAAGTGGGACTCCTGGTCACCTTCCTAGGTATATCTGAACAAAGTTCTGGGCTAACGCACAACCACAGAACTCAAGGACATCTGGGAATGTAAGAGGCGTAGCCAGAGGGGATAGGAACACAATCAGTATTGACAACTGCCCTGGGACCTGGTCCTATTGGACAACTGACCTGTTGCGTCCAACCCAAGCAGATCCCAGACAATCAGATACCCTTGAGTGAGTGCCCCAGTGCCCCTGGAAAGGAGACTTGAGCATCCCCTCTTCTGGTGGAGCCAGGAAGAAGAGAAGTCTTCCTCTTCTTCATTTTTTGAAGGGAAGAAGGCAGGAAAATTGGGATTAAGTGACTTGCCCAAGGTCACACAGCTAGTAAGTGTTAAGTGTCTGAGGCTGGATTTGAACTCAGGTCCTCCTGACTCCAGCACTAGTGCTTTGTTCACTTCACCACCTAGCTGCTCCAAGACCCATCTTCTGATAGAGAGGTGGTAGACTTGAGATGTAAAATGGGACAATTTTTTTTTTGGATATTGACTCTTTTGGCATTTGCTTTGCTTGACTAGTCATATTTGTTTTGCCTGATAATGCATATTGCTTGACTGTGCTAGACTTTGAGTCAGAAAGACCTGAGTTCAAATCCTGCCTCAGACACTATGGCTCTGAGCAAGTCACTTAACTTGTCACCGTCAGTTTCTTTATCTGTAAAATCGAGGTAATAATAGCACCAACCTACCTTAGAGAGTGGTGAGAATTAAATGAGAATATTTGTAAAGCACTTTTCCAAAATTAAAGCAATATATGTGTTAGTTACTATTAGCTATTATTATTTATTATAGGACTTTTGTTTTCACTTAATTTTTTCCAAAAGGGAGAGGGAGGAGGGAAGGATAGAAAATCGATTTTTGTTAATTAAAAAATAAGATTACTTTTTTTTTTAGAGAGGAGGAGGCAGGGGCATAGTAGGAACTAAATCTCTCTTTCTCCACTTATGCCTTAGTCTGGAAGCTCGCAGGCTCATTTATGTGTTCCTCTCAAGCTTTGAAAATTACATTCCCTTGAATTTGAAAAGTGTTTCCCTCCCCTCCCTGCACAGCACTCTCAGTCACTTTCCCTTGGAGATTTTTTGCCTTTTACTGTAAAACATGCAATTTGACTCATCACAAAAGAAATCCCTACTTACCACCGAAGTGAGAAATATACGCACTTACAAAAAGACGTTAAAAATTGTCCCTTGTAGCTCCCAGCCAGGCAGAGGGAAGAGACACTACTACCTAGACCACCCTTCCCCCTTTGCCTTCTGCTTTCACTCAGCCTGGGCTATCCTAGAACCCAGCTGGCATAGCTCAGAACAAAAATGGACACCCTACCCCCTCCATTTTCCCCTGGTCTGGGCTGCCTGACTCCTCCCAGGGTTTGAATGAGATGAAGTTCACAGCTCCATTCTGACTGAGGAGGGGGAAGACACTGTAGTCCTCTGTCACTATTATCTTAACTCCTTAAGTAATCTAAGGACTCCTGAGCCTGGCCATTCACCGTAGTACTTACTTCACCCTAAGGTCTTCCATAGACTTCCATCTGCCCTTCAGCTGAACTTTTTATTATGTGTTGCAGGGACTGTCTAGTTTTTTCTAAGCACATAGTTAAGTACATAATAAATGCTAAATAGCTTTTCACTCATTCATTCATCTCTGTATTCATTTGTTCATTTTTCTTGGAGGCAAATTGGAAATAGGGAATTGTCCAAGAGAAAAGCTTTCTAGGGACCAGGGAGGAGGTTACAGCCAACCTGGGCATTACTTAGACCATGCAATCTAAGCCAGACCATCCCATGGATTGTTAAAGTCAAGACTAGCTTAGCTTGGCCCTGTCCAGATCAAACTCAGAGCCCCTCAGAGTCAAACACTCCCATTCTCAAGGTCTAAAGAGTTGAAAGTCCTTCCTTTGGGTTGTCATCATCTGCAGAAAGTTCCCACTAGCATGAATATTATCTCCAAGAAATAACATAGTAACCCCTTCATAGGGCAGGTAGGTGGTACAGTGGACTGGGCCTACAGTCAGGAATGCTTGAGTTCAAATCCATCTTCAGACATTCACCAGTTGTGTGACCCTGAATAAGTCACTTAACCTGTTTGCCTCAGTTTCCTCATCTGTAAAATGAACTGGAGAAGGAAATGGGAAACTACTCCAAATATCTTTGGCAAGAAAACCCCAAAATGAGGTCACAAATAATGGGACAAACCCTGGTTCTGCCTACTTACTGCATGAATGAGCGTGGGCTTACTGCTTAACATCTCAGGGGTCTCATCTCTCCATCCACAACATAAAGGACAGGTGGAGAGGGTCAGGTCGGTCTAGATAACTTCTAAGATCTTATTAGCTATTAATTAATTATTAGCTAAATCCTATAATCCTGTGATGAGTACCAGGATGTGGGGTAATTACATATTGATAAAGGGGAAGAGAGAAAAGCAAAAAGTGGGCCTAGGTATGCCCAGGTAGCCAGAGGCCAGCATTATAGGATGGAGGGAGGTATTAAATGGATAACTTGCTCATGGGGCATAGGTCTACTTCTCCCAACTTGATAGTTAAGCCATTAGTCTGATCTTTTGTCTATTCGACCTCCTATTCTATCCCCTCTCATCTCACACATGATCCACTGCCCCCAGTCCATGGTCCAGATAGTTCTCTTGGTCTTCCTGTTTGGGGAAGGTTTGGACTGCCTGACCTGTGAGATAACCTTGGGGAGAATGGATCCCGCCTACTCTAAAATTGCAAATTGCCATATAAGACAGACAGCAGTGGTCTTCGTCTTCTTGCCTCTGGACCATTGAGGAAGCCCATCTGGAAAGCACATGGCAATCTTAGCATGGTCTTTCTGAGTGAGTCTTTGAAGGAAAGCATCTCTCTGCCTGACATGCTACTCCGCTGAGACCCTAATGGGGCAGCTAGACGAAAGCAGTCTCTCTCTCTCTCCAAGAGTGTTTCTGATTGCTGGTCTTCCTCCAACATGAGCCAACTAGTGCAAATCAAGGTGAGTTTCCTGGGAGAGACCCAAAGTTCGAGGAGAAAGGCCACTGAGGTAGCAGCGCTGGGATGGGGCACCCACCACTCCCCAAGCTGGGTCCCAAACTCCTCTCCCAGTTTGGAAAGTGGATTATTTATGGTTTATTTTCAACACCAGATCATCGCTGCCCGAGTTTCATCAATTTGTCACTGTTTTTATTGTCAGCGATTGCCCATAACTGGAGTGCATTTAAAATGTCATTGATCTTGGTATTATAGTGTCATAATGTGACAGTAATAGGTGTAGCATGAGCAGGAAGCCCAGGCCCTTAGATTGATGGCATTCAGCACACCAATTATAGTCTGTCCGTCTAAGTGATAAAAGAGTACGTAGGAGGCATTCAATAGATAAATTAGATATCGCTCCCAATTATTCCCCTTTATTTTATGGAGTCATATGCTCCACTAGCAACTTTTTTCTCCTCCTTTGGCTCGAGAAGGAAGTATTGACCCCTAAGAACAAGGAATATCTCTCCTCATGGTCCGCCATAGTCCCCTGCCTCATCCTCCTTACTAACCTGGGCTCCTTGATGCACGGACAGGAGTAGGAGTGGGCACCATGTACAATGGTTGTGGTTAGTGGTGGCAGTGCCAGTGTATAAGCGGCTGGATTTCACACTAGCATTTGGGGTGGGCTGAGGCGTTAGTTAGCCATTTTCTTTTATGAAGTACTAGAGAAACTGCGGTGAGAAGCAGGAAAGTTGGGTGCTTTGAGATCCTCCAGAGCCCCAAAGTCAGCAGAGCCCTTAAACTGGTCTAATTTATAATGACTGAGGATCATGATCCTGAGGGGAGGAAAAGGAAGTAGACAGAGCTCAGAATCTGGAGTCAGAAAGACCTGAGTTCAAATTCAGTCTCAACATTTACTAGCTATGTGACCCCTGGGCAAGCCACTTAACCTCTGTCTGCCTCAGTTTGCCCAACTGTAAAATGGAGATAATAATAACACCTACCTCCAAGGGTTCCCTGAGGGTATTGCAAGGATCAAATGAGATGATTTTTGTAAAGTTTTTTGCAAATCTTACAGTACCATATAAATGCTGGTTATCATTAGCTTCAGAGGTCAATTCAGTTGGGCCCCTGCCTCCATACCATTACCTAATTCAATTACCAAAAGGAATAGGTTGCTTTTCAACTGATTCTCAAAATTCTCTCAAAAAGAGATTTCCTCAGAACCTCACCCTCTCCTGAAATCTTGATCAGCACAAAAGCTCTTCCTGCTCAGTCTGACTTCCTTTCTTCTTATTGAAAGATGTCCTCCACTTAACTGGAGAGCAGGGGAGTCAGTTCTTCCTCTGCAGAGAGCTAAGGATATAGAATTTAGAGGGAAGAAATTCACCCAAGAAAGGAGATCTCTGGTTTAAAATGGGAGACAGGGGAGAAAGTACAGTAGTGGGATGAAATTGATGGGGCCCCAACCAGTCAGCTCCGCAAACTGAGTGTCCGTCTACATCATCTTGATCTGGGCCACCTCCTACAGTACCCTCCCTCCTCTCCATCCTGTTAGATAAAAAAGGAGCCAGAGACACCAAGAAGTAAAAGGAATCCACGTCCATTTATCGAGAGCTGAGAGAGAAAGCGTTCGTTGTCCTGGTTGTTCTCCCGTAGCTTGTTGCCGATCGGCCTGTTATAAATAAACCCCAGTTTTAAGTGCCCCATTTCATTGCAATGAGGTAGCTCTTATGGTGTGAAATCTGAGAAGGTAGTTTAGGCAGAGGACCAAGGTGGCAGGGGTGGGGGGTGAGGGGGAAGGGCTTGACTGGAAAGAGGACAGATGAAGGGGGCCATATCTCCGAAGGGGCCATATCTCCTTCCCCCAAAGCATGGTTTCTCAAGTATACCCCTCAACTGGTGATGGATGAACTTCTGGAGTAGGGGGTAGTGTTCACAGTGAAATGTTTATAGGAAATGACACTGATTTAAACAATTTATTGGGCGATAAACACCAGCCAGACAGGGGGAGAGGGCAAAGCAGCAGGTAGAAATCAAAAGCCCCGAGGGCCCCCGTGTTAAGTAGATGTCTGAAACCCTGCTCAAACACACAGAGGCTTGAGTCTGAACATGTTTTTAAGAGCTAGTTATGATTTCCTTGAGGGCAGTTCAGATTAAGACCAGAGAGGAGTCCCCAGCTGAGAGCCTTCAATAACTGTCCACCAGGATCTCTTTGGCAAGGGGAACTGCTTCCTCCTGGCTCAGGGACAGCAGCAACCAGGGAGGTCTGAGAGGCTCCATAGCCTGTCAGTCTACGAGTCAGTCAACACCATTGATGGAGGGCCTTGTCTTGGGTTCTCGGAGAAGATCCAGAGGGAAGAAGAAGTAGGATCTGTGCCTTTCAAGAGCTCTAATTCTGCTAGGAAAGAAAGTTTAGATACACTCTAGAAATCTGAAAACATTTTGGTAGTTAGAGCCAGTATGTACAAGTGAAGGGAAAGGGGATGGGAGAAAAGAGACAGTCTGGAGCCAGGGCGGTAGACAGAGAAGGTATCCTGAAAGATGGGGAATATAGAACATGGGAATTATGAGGAGGAAGGAATTGGTGTAATGACTACTGAAGACTCCAAGCAGGTGTTTAGTGGAATAGGGTTCAGTCTTGAGAGACATATAGAGGCCACATTAGAGAGTTGATGAAAATTAGGAGTTTAGAATTGGTGAGTGAAGAGCCTAGAAGGGTGACCTAGAATCACCCACTGGGCCAAACTGATTTGAAGATGAATGGAGAGTCTTTCTTTTGTACCCTGCTCCTACCTACCAGTGGATGGGTTTCCATTATTGCCATGATCAAGAAGGCTGCGGGGGGTAATGTTACTATCAAGGTTTCACCCAATTCCAAATATAGTGAAGAGGAGGTTAGAGATAGAGAAGTTTGGAGGTTGGGAGTGGTGTCAGGGAGTCACTGGGAAAGAGTAATGAGTAAGGAACAGGGGACTGGAGTTGGAACAATGAATATTGGAGGAGAGGGGAAATCATAATAGCTAGCATTCATGTAGCACCCGAAGGTTTACAGAATACTGTCTGCCTCATAACAATCTAGGGAGATAGGTGCTATTATTATCTCCATTTTACAGGTGAGGAAACTGGGTCAGAAGTGAAGTGGCTTGCCTGGGGTCACATAGGTAGTAATAGTCTGAAGCCCAATTTGAACTCACGTCCTCCTGATTCCTAGTAGATCATTCTACCTCCTCAGTGACGTAGCTGCCTCTGAAATGAAATCCACTACACACAAGGCCCCTGAAGGGTTCTTATTCTGAGAAGGATGCTATTTCCACCAAAGGCTGAATAAGAAGGAAGGATTGAAATTAGACATAAGGAAAGACTTCACAACAGTGGGACAGCTGACTGAATAAGGCTGTCCTAACCCTTCTGGAAGTTTTTGACACAATCAAATGGGGTTGGGAAAACTAGGATGAGCTCAGCATCACTTATGGTCAGTGGGAGGGTCATGCTGACCTCCCCAGGAGGAGTTCTAGAGAACAGATGACATCACTGGATAGGAGAGGGGGAGATGTGACCATCTGTAAGTCCCCAGCCTTCTGCCTATCAACATCTCCCCTTATCTAGAACCTTTCCTGAACTCCCAAAGTTTTAGACACATCTTGCTGATTTCTGTTTGATATAATTGCCCCTTGGGATTGGGGAGGAAGAATCTGGGATTGTTCAAAGACCCTCTTTCCTTGGAGCCATCCTCAAGAGGTCACGGTATGTCAACACTCTTTTCTCTTTCCAGTCATAGAACATGTATACGTATCAATTGGGAGCTGTGTCTCAAAGACTGCTTGATCTTTGCTCACTTTGCATCTTACATCAATGCACCTTATCCTGCCTCCTTAAAAACACACAGATGAGGAAAGGAAGGTGACATTTCTAATAGAATGACTTCAGAAGATTCCTCAGACTTAGTCTAGGAATAAGCATTTGTTTACCACCTGCTGAATTCAGAGACATAAATGGACTAGATAGTACTGGTTTGAACCCCAAATTTGAATCCTCCTTTTGCCTCTTATTAATTTCATAATCATAGGTTAATCACTTAATCTTATTAGACCACAGGTTAATTACTTAATCTCTTTTGCCTGTCTTTCCTTAAGACAATGATTCTTGCACTATCTAGCAGTGCTTTTGTGAGAAAAGTATCTCATATACCTTAAAGATAGGGACTGTGATGTCATTGACATAGGGATCTCCCAGATAAGGAAAGTCCCTCTACCATCCAGGAAGGAACCCTCTCTATAACTCGTAGTCTTAGAGAGTTGCCCATTTTCACAGAGAGGTCAAGTCACTTGCCCAAAGTCACACAGCCAGAATGTGTCAGTCAGAATCTGAACCCATCCCACAGACTCCTCTACTTTGCCAAATTTCTTCTCAGGGCAGACCCTTTCGGCCTTCTTTTCACTACTACATCCCTCACTGGGGCTCAGCACAACTCCATCAGGCAGGATTCAGTTGAACAGGGACAGATGTTGCAAAACGATGCTATTGCCATCGAATTCCATCCCATCCATTGGATTCATCTTCACAGCATCTGCCCACTCCATCCAGAGCCATTAAAAACTCTTCCTAGTGAAACAGCTACTGGGAGGCCCAATCGTAGCTTTGTATTTAACAGGACTTTGATTTCCTGGAGAACTATCTTAGGTATAAAGTCGAAAAGTAGCTTTTCTTTGAATTCCATTTCTTACTTTTCCATTTTGTTGCACATTAGAGAGAAACCAAGAAACCATGACTAGCTCTAGTAATGAAGAATTTGACTTTAAATTCCCTGATAAAGGCTTTACTTCTAAGGATACTCTAAACCAGAAAATTAATGATGTTTCTTCTTCAGATAATAAAAACGCTTTCTATATTATTGACCTTGAGGACATCCTAAAGAGATACTTGATATAAAATACTTGGGAGTCTACCCGCCAAGACAAAACTAGGAACCATATGAACACAATTATAAAACATTTTTTTTTTTTGCTTTTTGGAGGGCAAATGGGGTTAAGTGACTTGCCCAAGGTCACATGGCTAGTTTTTGTGTTGTGTCTGAGTCCGCATTTGAACTCAGGTCCTCCTAACTCCAGAGCCATGCTCTACTCACTTCGCCACCTAGCCCCCCCCATAAAACACCATATACAAATGAAGTCACATCTAAACAATTGAAATAATACTAATTGCTCATGGGTTGGTCAAACCAATGTAATTAAAATGACAATTCTACCTAAATTAGTCTATTTATTTAGTGCCATACCAATCAAACTATCAAAAATTATTTTATAGAGATAGAAAAAATATTAACAAAATTCACCTGGAAGAATAAAAATGGAAGGATAAGGGAATCAATGGGGAAAAAATGGGAAAGAAGGCAGTCTAGCTGTACCCGTTCTCAAACTGTATTATAAAATAGTAATTATCAAAATAATCTGGTACTGGCTAAGAAATAAGAGTGGTAGATAAGTGGAATAGATTAGGTACACATTAAATTATAGTAAATGATCATAGTAATCTAGCATATGATAAACCCAAAGATCCAAGTTTTTAGAACAAAAACTCATTAATTTACAAAACTGCTGGGAAAAATGGACAACAACATGGCAGAAACTAGATACATCTCACACCATATACCAAGATAAGGCCAAAATGGGTGCATGATTTACATATAAAGGGTGAGACCATAAGCAAATTAAGAGAGCATGGAATAGTTTGTCAGATTTATGGAGAAGGGAAGAATTTAGGACCAAAGAAGATATAGAGAGTATTACAAAATATGGATCATTTTGATTATATAAAATTAAGCAGTTTTTGCACAAACAAAACCATTGTAACCAAAATTATTAGGAAAGCAGACAAGGTGTGTGGGTGTGTGGGGGGGGATTTTGCAATGAGTATCTCAGATAAAGTCCTCATTTTTCAAATATATAGAGAACTGAGTCAAATTTATAAAAATATAAGTCACTCCTCAATTGACAAATGGTCAAAGCATATGGACAGGTAGTTTTCAAAGAAATCAAAGCTATCTATAGTCACATTAAAAATGCTCTAAATCACTATTGATCAGAGAAATTCAAATTAAAGCAACTCTGAGGCACCATTTCGCACCTATCAGATTGGTTAATATGACCAAAAAAAGAGAGAAAATGTTGGATGTTGGAGGGGATGTGGGAAAACTGAGACACTAATGCATTGTTGGTGGAGTTGTGAACTGATCCAACCATTCTGGAAAGCAATTTGAAACTATGTCCAAAGGGCTATAAAGCTGTGCACACCCTTTGATCCAGCAATACCACTACTAGGTCTGTACCTCAAAGAAATGAAAGAAAAAGGAAAGGAACCCATATATATATATATGTATATATATATATAAAGATATTTATAGTAGCTCTTTTGTGGTGGCAAAGAATTGGAAAGAGAGAGAGTTTGGGACATCATTTTATGGTAGAAAAATATATAGACCTCAGGACATCCCAAGGCTAGGCTAAGAAGACCACTACCAAAAGAGGGGTAGGTAGCTCCTATTTTAACTCATTCTTGCTAACTAGATACAAGGCTTGGTTATTTTGCCAAGGCAGGACACTTGACTGATAAAGAGAACTCTCTTTATTGAACTACCATCCCCCAAACAGTTGTTTGAAATAACCAATAAATATTGTTTCTAATAGATCTGACCACTAAACACAATATCAATTAACTTAGTTTACTTCCTTCAACAGAAAATAAAATTCTCTCCACCAAAGTCCTTGGCAAATCAAATGGTTCAACATTAGAAACTGATATAATTTTATCAGTGGAAATGACATGAAAGAATAATTTGCCACCGCACAAAGGATCACTGAGTTTTCCATCTGATTTACAGGTGAAACCTTTTATGTGAATTGTCACCCCCACCCCCATTAAAATGTGAGCTCCATGAGGGCAGGGATTGTCTGACTTATCTATTTGTATCCCTTGTATTTAACACTGTGCTTTACACATAGTAAGTGCTTAATAAAAACTTTATTCATTCATTCCTTAATTCAGCAGGAAGGTAATAGATTAACTGAAGATAATGCAAAATATGCTAGAGCAATTAGGATAGTGAAAGACCTTGAGACCAAGCCATGTGAGGTTCAGTTCAGCAACTAGGTATGTTTAGCCTTTTTAAAAAAGGGATTTGGATGGAGAATATATGACAGATGTCTTCAAGTATTTGTAAAATTATATTGAAGGAAAGAGATTAAACTTGCCTGCTCCAGAAGTAGAGTTAAGGGATGAGTGCTGTAGAGAAATAGATTTGGATCTGTTTCCTTACACTTCCTTATAATGATAGTCATTCAAAAAAGGAATGAGCTTCTTTTTCCCTCAATGGAGGTCTTCAAGCAAAATCAGGATGGTCATTTGACTGAATGCTAGAGAAGGAATTCTTAAAATCAGATTAGAACTAGACAACTTCTGAAGTCCCTTCAATTGAGATCCTGTGTGATGTGATTTTGACTACGGCAATGGGCTTCGAGTATTGTGGTGGGGGTGGGGATGGGAAGAGGTTTAGAGACAAAGAAGCCCTTTTAGGAATAAAATCCTTGAGCATTATACCAAAGGAAATTAGAGAATTCCTTGTGGAGGATTAGGTGGAATCAGTTAGGTGCAGTCCTGCCCAGAGATAGGTGAATGATTCTGTAATCATTAACCTTGGAAGTTCTAAGGATTCTGTGACTATGAAATCCAATGGCTGATATTTTTTAGCCAGAGGAAAAAGAGGACATCTGATCATTTAGGCAAACTGAGAAGTCAAAATGTTCATTCTCCTCATTTCTGGGAAGACTATACTTGCCACAAAAGGCAAGTTGCAGTGGCAGAGTATTAAACTTGGAGGCAGAAAGACTTGAGTTCAAATCTTGTTTCAAACACTTACCAACTGTGTGACCCTGAACAAGTCACTTAATTTCTCTCAGCCTCAGTTTCCTCTTCCATAAGATGAGGAATAATAATAATAATCTGTAAAGTGGGGATAATGTTAGCTCCTATATCTCAAGGTTGTTTTGAGGAACAAATGAGATGACATATGTAAAACATTTTATAAATCTTAAAACACTTGGGGCAGCTAGGTGGCGCTGTGAGTAGAGCACCAGCCCTGGAGTCAGGTGGTCCTGAGTTCAAATCCGACCTCAGACAGTTACCACAAAAACTAGTCGTGTAACCTTGGGCAAGTCACTTAACCCCAATTGCCTTCCAAAAAGGAAAAAAAAATCTTAAGACACTTTATGAATACTAGTCTTCTACTAACTGGCTATGTGAGTTTGGAGCCTCAGTTTCCAAATATGCAAAGTGATATGATTGGAATAAGTAATTATTATTATTATTTAAAGCAATTGGGGTTAAGTAATTTGCTCAAGGTTACACAGCCAGTTTTTTTCGTGTGTGTGGGTGTGAAGTATCTGAGGCCAGAACCAATCCCAGGTCTTCTGACTCTGGGGCCGGCACTCTTACTCATTGCACCACCTGGCCACCCCAGGAATAAGTAATTATTAATGATCCTTAGTAATTCATATTTATATAAATACTTTATAGTTTACAAAATCTGTGAGGTAGGTAGTGAAATTATTATTATTGCCATTTTACAAATAGGCAAACTGAGAGAGAAGAGAAATTAAGTAAATTATCTGTGGTTATAAGGCACCTGACTATCTGCTCTGACTCTAAGTTCATTCCACATAGGTGCTGATTTAGATGATCTCTAAAACTGCTTTCGGCACTAAAATTAGGGTTATGCAACCCCTTCTCATGTTCTATCTTTTCTTTCTTTTTCCATTTGCCTCTATATCTGATCTATCATATCTCCCTCTCTATTCTTATCTCATTAATTTCTTTTTTCTTCTTCATTCTGTTTCTTTTCCCATGTCTGTTTTGTCTCACATCTTCCCCCTGGCCCCATCCCCATTCTCTTTCTTTCATATTGACTTCATCCACCATTACCCTCATCCCTCTCTAGCTTTCCCTACTCCTTCTCTGACTTAGGTCATTTCTTTCTCTCTTCTTCTCCCTTCTTTCCTCTTTGCCCATTCTCATTCTCCCACATATTGCTAGGACACCAGAAGAGGGAAATTTAGAGAATAAGTTCCTGAGACCTCTTCTTTTCTCCTCCCTAAGTAGACGCAGACCAATTTCTTCACTCTCCCCTGTCCACACACCCTTGGGGCCTGCCAAGGAGTGTGGACAGTTCTGCCCCCTCCTCCCAACTGGTGCCACGCTATGCCCTCTCCCTAGCTAATGCAATCTAGAAAGAGCAGGGCGGTGCACACAGTCTGGGCTGAGCTCTTCAGGCAGCTCTGATGGATGATGGTCCCCTGACAGTAATCGCAGAATGACGATGTTGTGGTGATGCTCTTGCCCTGGAGCTGCTTGCTCCCTGGCAGAGACCCTCCCTACTGTTTCCTAGAATATGGCGGGGGGGAATCTATGGAGAGCCCTTTTCCCATTGATGCCTGAGGCTCCAGGGGACAGGAGATAGGGAAGAGGAATAGTAGTTGACTCCCTGTTTCTGATTACTCAGGGTATTGGTTTCCTGTTTCTGTTCCTTAATTCCACTCTGTGTCTCTCAGAGAAAGCCATGCAGCTACTCTGGATTTTGTTTCTCCTTTTGTGAAATGGAAAGAATTTCTTTCTCTGTCCCTCTCCGGGGAGGGTGGTGATGCGCTTCAGTGAGGTAATCCTGGCTACACACAATCCTGGTAGAAACTTTAGGTATTAACATTAGAATACAGATCATGATGGAGTAGGAAAATGAACCTTACTCTTGGAGTTAAAGATCTTGGCCCACCCTGCCACATGCTTACTAGCTACGTGACCTTGAACAAAGGTATTTAACTTCTCTAAGTTTCATTTTCCCCAAGGTAATATGACTCACACTATTGTCCTCATAAGCATGTAGGATGGGAAGAATGCCCTTAGAGGTTAAGTGATGTGTCCAAGATCACATCCAAGATCAGCTGACAAGTAGCAGGGCCAGAATTGGAGAAAGGTCTCCAGACTGCAAATCCAGTGCTCCCTCCACCACAACATAAGATCTCTTGGTGGTCTCCCCAAATGTCAGTTGTGAATCTGGGGGTGTCTGTGGCATAGTAACATCTGAGTAAAGACAGGTATGCAATTATACTACTGAGGCAGTTAAGTGTTATGGTGGATTGAGAACTAGGCCTGGAGTCAAGAAGACTTGAGTTCAAATCTGGCCTCAGAAACTAGCTACGGGACCCTGGACAAGTCACTTAACCTCTGTTTGCCTCAGTTTCCTCAACTATAAAAATAGGGATAATAGCAGAACTTACTTCACATGGTTGTTGTGAAGATCAAAAGAGATAAGATTGGAAAAGTTATTAGGACAGGACTTAGCAATACTATATAAGTATAAACACATATGTAAATAAATATATAGAATATAAATACTTATTCCCTTTCCCTACCCCCATATGCATATACAAGCATAACTAGATATATCTGTCTCTAACCCTCTTTGGGTTATTTCCCCATATGGCAGTTACTATGGCTTCGAAGGGCAGCTACCACCCTAAGATTCAAGGATGTCCCCAGTAGAGTCACCTTTCTAAATGACAGCTTATGAGCCCCCTCTGGTGTACTTCCCATTAACAATCAGTCAGTAGACACAAGTAACTTTCAACAAAAGGCATTTTCCAAGAGAATATTGTAACAACAATGGCTACAAAACATTTGCCCACAAATCCTGGTTTCCATTCTCCCACTAATACACATAATATCAGTGAGAAGAATAAGCACAAATTTAAAATAAAACGGCAATTACATATATGTATATGTGTGCACCATGTGTATATGCATGTACATATGCACCTGTGTGCTTACATGTGCATACACACATGCATATATACATGCACATATATAATCACACGAGTGCCAAGGCAACTCACAATTCTGGCACTGCAGTTTCTCTCCTCAGGGAGTTTACTCTGTAGCTTAACTCTCAATTGTCAGGGCTAATTCTATCTTGAGTCAATAGCTGGCTCTCTTCTCTGATACTAAGGGCCAGGCTCCTTGAAACTACTTCTTGTCTTAAGTCATGTCTATATCCCTAACTTTAGTATCTGTCTCTGCTTCCTTAACTAGTTCTCAAATTATCTCCAAGTCACTGTACAACTGCTGAATGGGGTGTCTCTTTCTAGGTTAGTAAAGTTACTCTTAGACACCATGATTGATGGGAGTCAGGGAGGAGAGGAAAATTCCTCCTTCTCCCCATGCAGGAATCTCATTCCTCACCTGTTTTGGGCCTTGACTGCCTCTCACACTTGAATTGCTGGATGACTTTCTTTAAAAAAGAAAAAAGTCTAAGGGACATGACTTGTCTTTCTCATCCACTCACTATTACTGTTACAATTTATTTCATCCAATGGCCAAAGGCCTTATTTCTTAAGCTGATTAAAGAATATCTTCAGAACTTATTTCGGTATTATAGGGAAAACTCCCCAACACATCCTGTACATAAGACATGGCACCATTGTAGTGACATGGATATATAATCGAGAGGTCAACGCACTCAGTGTAGCTGGCCTATAAAGAGAGTAATTTCAATGTATACTTTTCTCTCTGGATAAACAGATTTCAGTATAATGTTCTTCCTTCACTTCTCCTTCCCTCACTATCCTTTGCTAAGTAGCATAGGGTTGAGCTTCCAAAGATTTCTGGCATGGGGATCTCCCCACTAACATGCAATCAGACTCCATGCCTCTGATGATAGCTGTAATCTCCCATGTCCACTCAGACACCCTCCACTCTCAAACTCCATAGATCCTAGGCTTCCCCATGGGACAATGGGCTGAAGCAGGAACCTGTTATGATGCTGAGAGCACACCCAGACAATACCTCCTCCCTTTTAACCTTTTCCTCCCATCCAAAGCCAAATTAAGTTAGCCCTGAGTTTTGATTTAATTCCTGAAATGGAACCATAATCCACTTAGTGTCATTTTCCCTAAGTCCCAGGGGGATCAGATGAGGGAGAGCAGGGGCTTCTGATGTCTCCTAAGAACAGCTCCCCCCTCCCCCAAACTCCACATTATCAAGTAAGAGTAAATTTGACTTAGAGTTGAGGAACCAAAATAGAGGTCCTGAATAGGGGAAGTAGAGTTGGGAGGGTGAGGGCAAAGGATGGCATTTATAAGAGGAATGCTAGGGTTTAACAGCAAAGGATATGGTGTATCACAGTGGACAGAGCAGTGAATTTGGAGGAGGCAGAAGACCTTGGTTTAAATTTATCTTATAAGTTAACTGACTTGGTTAAATCACTTCACCTAGATGGACCTTGGTTTCCTCATCTGTAAAATGGAAACAGAGCACTTGTCACCTACCTTAACAGAGTTATAAGGAAAGTACTTGTCAGCCTTAAAGCATTGTAAAAGATGGAAATTATTATTGTATTTGTTAATTATGATTTGGTAATAGGGAGCCCAAGCAATGACAGTAGTTCTCTGTAACACAGGAGATGTGCCCCCTCTTTATAGTTGGACCAGTGCCAGAATGACCTGTCAACCTAGTCTCACTCACTTTTCCCTTGATTTTCTCCAGGTGAGAGAAATTATTTTAAAGGTACAGGAGAAAGGAAAGTAAAAAAGGGCCTAGAAGAGTATCCCTTCTTCATCCCTGTCTTCCCCCAATAGGCTATCCCTCCTCACCAGCCCCCTTTCCCCCTATTCTATTTTCCCTTTGCTCAAGTTTGTGGCCATTAAGTAGAGGAGGAAGAGAAAGTTCAAAATGTCTATGAAATATTTATCAGCTAATTAAAATATGCAGATTCCATTTCTGGGGTGATTTATCTTTTTTGGAAATACAGGAAAAGATCTTGGAATCTTGAATCCTAATTGCCAGGTATATTATTGTAGCAACCAGGTAGAGATTCCATTTACCATGTAACTACAGATTTCCATACTGTTCAGGATACAACGCCTCCTTCCTTTTCTTTTTTTTTTTTTGAGGGCAATTGGGATTAAGAGACTTGCCCAAGGTCACACGACTTGTTTTTGTGTTAAGTGTCTGTCTGAGGTCAAATTTGAACTCAGGTCCTCCTGACTCCAAGGCCGGTGCTCTATTCACTGCTCCACCTAGCCACCCCCAATGCTTCCTTCTTATAGCTATCTGCAAATCACAGTTCCTTTGAACATCAGAGGAGCCTCCAAGAAGTCATTTTGTCTTTCCCCTTGCTCCTAGGCAGGACTATTCTTTTCTGAGTCCTATCCAGATAATGACAACAATTTTAAAGTTTACAGAGTGCTGTGAGTTAGGTAGTGAAAGTACCACTATCTCCTTTTACACATGAGAATACTGAATTAAAGAAGTTAGTTGACTCATTCAGGGTCACACAGCTGGAAAGTGTTGAAACTATGATTCAAACCCAACTCTCTTACATTCAGTGCTCTTGTCCCCCAAACTATCTATTAAATTGAATAAGGACTTCTGAGATTCCAAGACAGAAGGTTTCTATTTCCTCCCCAAACAGTTTCTCTTTCCTCATTGGAATGGAGGACTCTGAGAAAATTATTAATTTTTATAAAAATCACCCCCTTAACTCATTTCCTCCATTATAAAATGTATATACAGGTAAGTGGTAGGGAAGGGAGATCTTTTTTCCCCTCACCCATTAAATATTTTCTCAACCAAACTGGTAGAAAATATTGGCAGCCTGGTAAAAGGGTTTATTTATCTACTGAGCTTTTAAAATTTCAATCCCCGTCCTTCTGGAATCAGTGAGAGCCCTCAGTAGCCTTACCTTCTTCTCATAAGGATTGTTTCTGACTCCAGATCTCAAAGGAGGGGTCTCAAACACCTCATATGGAGACGGGTTCATGGAGGAAGGAGAATAGGGAAGAAGGAGGAACAGAAGGAGAACAGGGGAAAAGAAGGAACGGGGAAGTAGGAATAATCAGCACAGTGCAGTGAAAAGAGTACTGAATTTGAAATTGGAGGACATAAACCTAACCTTCATGATCTTGGACTTGGCTTCTCAGAGCCTCAGTTTCCTCATTTATAAAGTGATGCAGCTGAACTAGTTGACTTTTGATAGCTCTTCCATTTTCAAATCTATGATCCTATGTCAGATGGCAAGGGCATGGATGTGAGCAAAAATCCAGAAGAGAATAGGAATGTGGAGTTGCAAAGGGAAGTACAGAGTGGGTAGAAAGGACTTGGGAGTGATGGTGATAAAGGGGAATAAATTCAGGGCAAGTGTATAGAGAAGTAAGTAGCTGAGTAAGAGAAGAGAGCGGGGAGAGGACAAAGAAGTCAAGTAGAAAGTAGAGGTGGAATGGGAAAGGAAGAAAGTAGGAGACAAGTGGAGACAGTGAAGATAGGAGATTGATATGGAGGAGGGCAAAGATGGGGGAATGATGAGGCCATAGATAAGGGATGGACATGTTTGAAGATGGAGAACAGGGATTTAGAGAATGTGGTTTATGAAAGACAGGAAGATATGGAATGGGTAGGGGAGAGAAGGGTTATATGGAATGAAAGACAGAGATGGGAGATGCTTGATTTTGGAATGGTTAGACAAATTGTGATTTATTTATATGATGGATAGCTGTGCTATAAGAAATGAGAAGCATGACTACAGAGAACCATGAGAAGACTTATGTGAATTGATGCAATATGAAGGAAGCAGAAACAGAAGAATATATGTAATAGCTACAACAATGTATATTGAAGCAAAACCCACAAAACAACAGAAACTGGATGTTTTGAAATTATTGTGACCACACTTGGCCCCAAAGAAGAGATGCAAGAATACACCTCCCCCAGCTTCTTTGCAGAAGTGAAGGGCCATGGGTTTGGGATGATGCATATAATGTCAGATCATATATGTGTGTGTGTGTACACACATACATACATACACACGTATACATATACACATACACACATATACATATATATCTATATATACACACACATATATGCCTTTGCTTTGCCTAACTTTTTTTGTTTCCATTTAAAATTTTTTTATTATAAGGAATGGAAGGGGGAAAGGATAGTTTAGGAAGCATAGGTGATATAAGGACAAAAGAGAACAAAAATTTATTGAAAAGAAATCAGAATATAGAGCATTGTCCCTGAAGGCAGGAGGACCTGACCTTAAACACTTACTAGCTGTGTGACCATGGGTAAGTCACTTAACCTTGACTGCCTCCTAAAAAAGAAAAAAGGGATAAGGAGAGAGAAAGGGGCAAGGGAAATTATGTCTAGGGATGTGTGGAATAAAGGAAAGATGAGAGAGATACAGAGAATAATGGGAGTAGAGAAGATAATTTAGATGTGTGAAGTTGGGAATGGAGATAGAATTGGAGCAAAGAGGAGAATATAAAGGGGGAACAGGGGATGAAGGGGCCCTGCATTGTACAGAAAAGGACAGAAGATAAGGGGATATAGAGGTTGTAGCTGGAAACCAAGGGTCATGGGGGATAGGGAACAGGGGTCTTCAGAGTGAGGGATGGGGGAAATATGGGGACCCCAGAGCAAAGGGGGAGGGGTCTTTGTGAGGCATGCAGCAGTGCTGAGTGCCCCGCCATGAATACTAACAGAGAGAAGAAGAAAAAAGGGCCAGAGGGGCTGGGTGATGTTTAAGCTGCTGGGGTGATTAATGGGGGTGAACGGACGGTGAAACTCAAACCCTCCGAACTGAGATGGTGGGGGAATGGTTTTTCTAACAACAACAGCACACTGTTTCATTGAGAAAGCCAGCGTCCGGAAAGCAGTGGGGGCAACTCCCAACACAGTGGGGATTTTTTCCCTTTTTTTTTTTCACCCAAGGTCTCTTTATTTAGCCTGGCAAATTATAAAATAAAATATACTTGCTGACATCAGTCAGACACTTGGATTTGATCATGTGTAGCAGGCCTCAGCCTGAAGAGACCAAGGATGACCAAAAGGTAGGAAGGAAAAGAGATGCAGGTTTAGGATGAGGAGTTCTCTTCTGCCCCAGGGCCACAGGAGAGTTAGGAAAAGAGGAGGGGGGACGGTTGGGGCAAGGGAATAGGCAAGCAGGAGGTGATGAGGTTCAAGGCCTGGAAAGTCATCTGGGGCAGCCCCTGACTCTAAGAGACAGAGGCCCATTTCATTGTGTGTGAGAGATTCTCATTGCCAATGCTCAGAAAGAGAAAAGGGGCACAATAGAGGCGGGGAAACTGTCCATGTCTCTGCATCTCTCTGGATCTCTCGTTTTTTTCTAGGCCTAGGTCCCTAGTTTTTCTTTATAAATATCCATCTCTCTTCCTTGGTGTCTATTTCTGTCTTTTTTTTTTTTTAATCTCTTTCTCTGTGTTCTGTGTTGGTCTCTATTGAAAGGGGAGGAGAATGGGGGGGGGGTGCATGAGAACAGGCTGTGCCCTAGGGGTGTTTGGCTGCTGTGAGATATTTTCAGTGGAAATGATCTAATGGGACTGGAGTAATTTTCTCCACTTCCAGGCCTTTACAGATGTGCAACAACTGGCAGATCCAACTGCCCCCACTTCCCCATCCCCCAGCCTTCCCAGAGTAGAATATGCCTTGATGCTGATAATCCCCAAGGGATGGGGGGGGGGAGCATTGCATGTGTGTAGAGGTAATGGACAGAGAGGCCTAGCTGTGTATATGTCTTGGGACAGAAAGAGAGTTAAGGATACATTAGCCTGGGGTAGGAAGTAGTCGCCATTTTATACTAAGAACGCTGATTGCCTGGGTTTCATTTTTGCCCCCCTCTATGACCTTTGCTAAGATGATTTGTTTCCCTCTTCCTATGGGCAGCAGAGTTGTTACCCAGTGTTTCCCTGGGAGTTGAGTATAAAAAGTGTTTTTCATACTAGAGGCTCTTGGGAATGCCTAGTACTCTGTTAAATATTACCATGGAAAACCTGATGGGTTTTCCTTAGTAATTCCAATTCTGCTTTCAGTAGGGGACTTGCTATACAACCTTTGAAGAGATGGTAACCTTATCTGAGACCATTTCCCCTTTTAGAAAAGATAAAGGAATTACTGGGACTATCTGTTACCAAATAAGTAAGAAGAACTGTGAACATTATAGTCTTAATTTCAAATTAATCACTCATAATTTTTTTTAGTCTTTACAGATAAACACAAGCCTATGAAACTCACCATGCAGGAAGAGACAGAGTCTAAATTTTAATGCAGTCCCTAGAGGCTGTTTGGTCCATTCCTCTGAATCCGGGTAAAATAGTTCCTTACCAGAGCTAGGAGATTTCCTGATTTTCTTTACTAACCAACATGAACTCAGGATTGGTCAAATTTTGGGGGTGAACTAATAGAATGTCTTCTCCCTAGCCCCCACCTGTCTCACTTACTGGTTCTCATGCCAGAAGGCCTGGAACTAAGATTCAGGGAAAGAGGATGAAATTCCCTCTTCTCCCTTCTTCAAAGCTTCCCAATCAGCCTCCTTCTCCTGTGCCTTCTTGCAAGAAGAATCCAGTTGGGGTTTCATAGAGATGCCCCCTCCCATATAAGATAGAAGACCCCCCTAAACCCTATTCAGGAAGAAACACAAGACTAATAGTAATTCACATTTGTAGAACACTTTAAGTTTTACAGAGTACTTTCTTCAGAATAACCCTGTACTTTAGATGCTGCAAATATTATTATCTTTCGGAATAGACTGAGGATAAGAAAAATCAAGTAATTTGTTCAGGCTATTATTTGTCCATGGCTATTATCAGGGCAGGAAGATGGTCCAGTGGATAGAATATAGGGCCTAGAGTCAGGAAGACTCATCTTCCTGAGTTCAAATCTGGTCTCAGATACTTATTAGCTGTGTAATCCTGGACAAGTCACTTAACCCTGTTTGACTTAGGTAAAACATCTGTAAAATGAGCTGGAGAAGGAAATGGCAAACCACTCCAGCATCTTTGCCAGGAAAACTGTACATGAAGTCACAAAGAATTGGACATGACTGAACAATATTCAAACCCAGATTTCTCCTGAATTCCTGTCTAGGGTTCTTTCTCTATATCAGATTTCTTCTCTTTGTAATAATAACTTACATTCATATAGCAATTTGTAGCCTTATATGACACCCTCACCCCCCCACACACACACAACCACCCCTGATTAAATTTGATAGTCTCCCATTCCCATTGGACCTAAAATATAGCTTTGAAGAATGAATGTTTTCTCTAGAAGAAAAAAAATGACAGAAATCCAAGAAGGTCCAGGGATCGGCTTTCCCCGTCATCCCACGGGGAAACTAATGCCATACTGTTGGAGTTGGCTGGGCATTCTCATGCCTTCTTAGAGTTATCTTTGCTTTGAAAATTTCTGAAACAAGTCTTACCTCACAGCCAGTTCTCAAATACTGCCCCACCCCACGTACATACCAGCCAGTCTCTGTCTTTTTCTGTCTCCTTATCTGAGTCTTTATCACTCCCTGCCTTTCTCTTTTTTTTTACTCTCTCGCTAGCTAACTCAGCCTTTTTCTTTACCCAAAGGAGGGTTGGGGGAGGGTTTAGGAGGGACATCGTAGAGGGTCAAAACCAAATGAGACCCTACAAATCCAGCACTCACATTCACTGGGAATCTAAAAAAAAGAAAAGGCAATCATCTTGTTCCTCTTGGTCCCCCAAATTCTAATAAGTCAATAAAAGTTTATTTCCTGAGCAGCTATAAAATTACTCCACTCCCTCCACCCTAACCTCTAAGTTATCCAAATCACTAGGATGGGAAGGGAGGATGTGGCACTGGAGGAGGAATGGGCCAAAGGGGCCTGGGATTGAAAGGGACACCCAATTCCAACTGTGCTGCCTTCCCATCTGCTTTCTTCTCATTTACATGTAATTTGACATTTAAATTTCCTGGTTAGAAAACCGAGGGGTTGGGGTTGGCATTTCCCTAAATCCCCTGAATGATCCCCTGAGCCTGCCAGTGTTCAGAGAAGAAGTACTCTAATAACAACATCTAGTATTTATATAGCACCCATGCCAGGAACTTTACAAATATTATCTTACTTAATAATCAATAATAATAATAGCTGACATTTATATAGTAACTTACTATGTGCTAGGCACTATGGTAATTGTACTTTTAAAATATTATCTAATTTGATCCTCCTAACAACCTTGAGAGCACAGGTGTTATTATGCCCATTTTACAGATGAGGAAACTGAGGCAAACAAATTAATCGGCTCTTCCAGTTGTCTGAGGCTGGATTTGAACTAGGGTCTCCCTGACTCTAGGCTCAATTCTTTTTCCAGTGCCACAAGCCTGCCAGGTCTGCAGGGAAAAGAATTTGGAGGCATGGCTACTGAAATCCAACTATTGTTGAGTCTTCCCTGCCCCAGGAGGGGTGCAGCATCAGTGACAGAGTTCAGAGGTAAGTAAGCAAGAGGCTGTGTATATAATGCAGGCAGAATTGGGTCCTGCACTCTCATTTAGAAGCTCTCATCTCCCAGTTCCTCACTGGTCTCTCTCTCTCTGCTTACTTCCCTTCCAGATTTGAAGCCACTTGGTCTTCATGGGTAGAACACGGTAATCCTTTGGGCTTAAGAATCTCTTCCCACTCCCTGCCCATACCCTTGAAAACATTTGATTAGTGTCTACACATGCAAGTGGAGAGCAGAGCAGATCTAGAAAAAATAGCGAAATCAATATAGAAAACCTATTAGAATTACCCAATTCTTTCCTTACCCTTAAACTTCTACTCCAAATGCCTCCCCACCCCCACCCTGCCCCTACACACACGCGCACACACACACACACACACACACACTCACTCACTCACTCATGGCCCAAGTTATTTGGATAATTGGCTGCTTTAAAAATGGGCTGTTTTTAAAATGCAACTATTTGGGCCTCTGAATATGAGACTTTTAAGGCCCCTCCCCCTCCTTCTCCTTCTCCCCTCTCAGCCAGACCAACTCTAAATTTGGGGGAGAAATCTTCCTGATCCTTTCTCATCTCCCCCTATCCCACCCCCATTTTTTCCCTCCTGTGAGCTCCAATTCGTCTCTTAAAAAAAAGGAGAGAGAGAGAGAGAGAGAGAGAGAGAGAGAGAGAGAGAGAGAG
>NW_027186342.1:2585951-2587047 GCF_028583685.1 Petaurus breviceps papuanus | reverse complement strand
AGAGAGAGAGAGAGAGAGAGAGAGAGAGAGAGAGAGAGAGAGAGAGAGAGAGAGAAGAAGGAATTTTCAATAGTCCCACTTGTCAAGGGAAGACCATCTTTTAACCTTCAACAGCAGCGAAATCCATGTGAACTCTCGGTGAACCAAGATTGAAGTCATAAATCACCCTTACAAAGGCGGTTGTGGATGCTGGCGCGGGCTGCTGCACCTTTAACGCTTTCTGGGGCTGACAAGCGGCCGGCTCCAACTAAAGTTCACAGCACCCAGGGACGGCCCGAGGCTCCCTCCCCCTTCCCCTCCTCCTCCCCCTCCTCCCTTGGCACTCCTTTCCCTCCGCTCTGGAGCCGGGAACAGCCACGGCGTTGGTAGCTCTGGCTGAGGCCCCCTTCGCGCCGCAGTGGAGGGCGAGGAAGGGGGATCTTCTGCATTCCTCCCCAGCTACCGCCACCTCCGCGTTGCAGCATTCATAGAGCCCAGAGTCAAACAGCCAGTTTATTCACACGCGGCCCATTTTCAAAATTGCATTCGGCTTCTTCTATGAGGACCCCAGGGTGTCTCTGTCCATCCTGCCACTCGCTCTCCCCCTCCCTCGCCTGGGCTGCCTGCATTCAGTTAGATCTACACAGCCTCGATTACAGGGATCCTTCAGACCCCAGCTGGGGTTGTGTCCACCGGGCTCAAAGGCTCCAGATAATTGATGGAAAGGCTTTAAAAAAAAAAAAAACTTAGGCTGGAATTATGCAGATAATTGTCTCCATGTTCCACTTTGGCGGGAGGTTGGCAGGGGGGCGGGGGGGCGGCGCAGAGATGGAGAATAAGGGGATGGGAAATTCTGGAGAGCCCTGATATCTTTCCTCCTCTGTTTTGCCGGGTCTAACTGCTGGACTCCAAGGGGAGAAGCACTAGAACCAGGCAGCTTTATGCCTGGTCTTCCCTCCCCCACCCCTTTCCCCTCTCCTACCTCCTTCCAGCAAGCTTTTTTTTCCCCTCCCCTCCCCCCAATCGCCTTTCTCTGTGTAATTAAAGTTCAGGGACTCTACTTGTCCCTACTCTCTCTCTCTCTCTCTCTCTCTCTCTCTCTCTCTCTCTCTCTCTC
>NW_027186342.1:2585712-2585941 GCF_028583685.1 Petaurus breviceps papuanus | reverse complement strand
CTCTCTCTCTCTCTCTCTCTCTCTCTCTCTCTCTCTCTCTCTCTCTCAAACAAAAATCACAACGCTGCCTCATCACAACCATAACCGAACAACAGCTTTGGCAGCCTCCTCTCACTGCACCCCAAAGTCTTCTTGGCAAAGGCAATTGGACCGTTGTGACCCAAGATCTAGGCTTCTTCCCTACACACACACACACACACACACACACACACACACACACACACACACA
>NW_027186342.1:2576131-2585702 GCF_028583685.1 Petaurus breviceps papuanus | reverse complement strand
ACACACACACACACACACACACACACACACACACACACACACACACAATCCATACACACTATGGATTCTCTCCTACACGGTCACTTCAACCTGGCTTTTTGGAATTATCTGGATTTGGGGCTTGAGGGCTTGATTTGCTCCGAGACCCTTCTTCCAAAAGAAAGTTTAGTGGATGAGTACACACGTATACACACACGCACACACGGAACCACAAATCCACGGTTGACTAATCTGATATGACAAAGCCTGTGATGGATTTGGCTTATGTTAATTCACACAATGCCCTTTCCTCCAGAATTTAACTCTAAGTTAATACACACCGGAAACCGCGAGCATACACGCTCGTTAATGGGTTTAGGTATTAGCGACTTCTAACGATGCATACAAATGTGCTTTGCTCTCCATAGGCCCCTTAAGATTTATGGGCCTTGGGCTTCTCTGAATCTGTAAACAAGGAGAAAAAAAGAGGGAGAGAGACAGGGAGAGAGAGACAGAGGCCTCACTCGTCCCTCCAGGTTGTAAGAGAGAGAATAGATCTGCAAATTCGGCTCTTATCTATTTTTCTTTACTTAGATGTGTGGGTAGGCCTGCTTTCGAATCTCTCTGTGGGTGTGTATTGGTGTTGGGGCCTGTGGTCATGGGTGTGTATTGGTGCCTGCCAGTTGGCTAAGGGGAAGGGGGATTCTGTGGTTCCAGAGAGTGGAGGTGGGAATTCCGTGCTAAGGAAGGGAGAGGGTTGTATGTATGTGTCTGTGTAGATAAGCATTTACAACATACATTTGTGTGTTTCTGCTTTGCACAGTAGGCTCTGCCCATGTGTCTAGGGGCCACCTTTCAGTCTCAAACTGCCAAGACTCTTATAACATCAAGCAACAATAACAAGAGTTAACAGTTTCTCTTCAGCAGAATAACAATCAAAGATAAAAAGGGGAGAATTGTAAGGAAAAGAGAGGGGAGAGGGGAGACATAGCGCGGGAAAGAAGAAAAAGAAACAGGAAGAAACCTTCTTAAGCTACTTTTGGATAGAGGAGATTGAAAATTAACACCCTCATCCTTGGTTTGACACTTGGGGGTGGGGGTAGGATAAATTAGAAATTCTTCCTTTGAGATTGTTTTTGGGACTGGATATTAAGATAGAGACTAAATAATGGGGAAACAGAGGCTGGGGGCTATAGGGGGTATTAGGCAAACTAATGCCCGAAGTCCCTTTTCTTAAATGACAGGCCAAAATGAAAGAAAAGTAGTAGTTAAAGTGCAGAGCTTAAAGAGGAGGGGGAGAAACGGGGAGGACTTGGAACTGGACAGTGGATGTGGAGAGAGTTTTTATTTCTTGTTCTCATACTCTCTCCCCTGGCACTCCCCTGGAGGGAGTTCTGCTGGTCCAAGGGAGGCAGAGAAATCTTTAAGAAGCCTGGACAGTGGGGGGCCTGGGGCACTCTGACTGGGATCAGACAAACTTAACCCTTTGCATGACTGTTTGGAAAAGCCGGGACGTGTTGTCTATTTTTCTACAGTGTGTTCAGAAGCCGAGTCTACTTCATTAAAGAAGAAAAGATCATTTCTCCCCGGATAATCCCAACATCCCCCTCGTTCTTTTCAGGTACAATTCTCCTAGAATCCTTTTTTCCCCCTGACTGGGGAGGGGAGGGGGCTGGAGGCAACCGGAGAGATTTGATTATCAGAACAGAATTGTGGTATGAGGATACCCTAATATTTCGAGTACACCGAACACCTCTTCCTTTAAAATACACATACATATACACAAAATAAATAAAAATAAATAATAGCAATGAAAAATAAACTAGAAAACCGTAAATCCTCCAGCATTCAAAAATTACTTTGGGAAAAATAAAAATCGATCATAAATAAAGGGACTTAAAATGATTGAAACCCGGAGCCTCTTAATAAATAAAAGTTCTTTTAAAATTTCCGGCGATTGGTTTGGACTAACAGTTCAGAGAAACACATTTACCACTTGTTTTAAAATCAAAAGCTAGAATTTTTCTTAAGTCGAGAGAAAAGCCCACTCGTCCTCTTATTTGGGAGGGAAAAAAAAATAGTAGGCAAAATATGCAGCGGCAAACAAAAGGGCATATTAACAAGAAATTTGCAAAGGAAAAAAGTCAAAGTGGTGAGCTAGCTAGCTAACTGTAAATGGTTCCAAGCCCCAGCACGATCGGCGGCAGCTCTCCTCCGCAGCGTGGCTGGCGCGGCTGAGACTGAGGCCGATCTGAACCGCACAGCACGGTTAGGCACGTAAAAAGGGCCGAGGAGGGCGATTGGGAAAGGGTCCGCCTGGGCCTTCTTCAAACAGTAGCCTCTAAACACCCATACCTTCCCGCTGCTGTTCTTTGTCTTTCTAAGCGGGACAAGGGTTCAGAGAGACCCATCTCGGGGTTTTGTTTCTCCCTTTCTCTTTAAAAAAAAAAAAAAAAAGGAAAGAAATGAAATTATATTTTTCTACTTTTTTTTTTTGAAGCTCTGGACTATTTCTCTCAATCATCCTCCCCGGCGTGGAACTGGACGAAACTACAGATTGGGACACTGAGGAGTAGAAACTTTCCCCGAGTGGGTGGGTTTTGCTTTTGTTCACAAGGAGTGCAGCAGCCAGCTTCGGCCCTTCTCTGCACGAAATGTATGTTATATCTGTGTCTATCTACACCAACCAGACATGGATGTTATGCATAAATTGACATCTGGGAAAATATGTGCAGTTCATATCTCTAGATCTATGCCTGCATCTAGTTATCCCGAAAAATTTAGATCGGGAAATAAATTTATAGCTATGCCTATAACTATTTCTATAAGGAGAGACTGTAGTTGTTTATATTGACAGACTGCTATCTGGTAAAAACTGTTACATCTCTAACCATACCTAAATAGGATGTGGTTATATTTACAGATTTATGCCTGGAAAAAATATATAATTATATCTGTGTACTTTTATCTGTCCATACACCGTCTAGTTATAGCCCTAGATATTTATATGGAAAGAAATATATGGCTCTATCTATAGCCATCCCCATATAGACATTTGATGCACTGACAGATTTATATCTCTGTAGAGCAATAAAGATAAATGTATATAGTTAGAATTATGCACAGGGAGATATATGTTTACTGGTAGTGATATACAGGAGTTTCAGAATATGCTCCAGCCATATAAGGTTATGAACATAGTTCTATACAATTGCAACTATATATAGTCATATCTATTTATAACTACATAGTTACAAAAATATAGATAAGTATTGGAAGTCCTATATGTACACAGTGTTATCTCTCCCTAGAGTTATAGGCAGTGGCTGGCATCTATAACTCCATAGAGATATCTATATGTATATAAGGTTATAATTATGTAGTGATGAGTGGCTATGGCACAGCCTTGGTATATATCTCTATAGAGGCATATTTATACTTAGCGACAGAAAGAGATTTGTACGCGGGGCTATTTCTAGATGGCTGACTCTGGAAGGATGTTCCTAGCTTGCTAGGACGACAGCTACCAGATCTATTTACATGGGGATGTATGTAGTTACAGAGGGGCTAAATAAAGTGGTGTATTGAGGCAGCTATCACTTTAGGAGTCGTTAGAAAAGCCAGTAAAAGGAGCGAAGCTGACTCTGGAAGAGCTTACAGAGAGAAAAGTGTGGAGTCGCCGGCTGAGGCAGATAGTGAGTGCAGAGACAGCTCTCCCTCCCTGGCAGTATTTAAAGAAGGGGGAAAGGGGTGCAGTTAATAGGACTATAAAGCACGTTTTTCCTAACTTTAGTTTCTATCTCGGGAGCCAGTGAAGGAAGACAAACAATGATGTTTAGGCAGGGACTGGTAACGGGGAAGACCGGGGTGGCATCTACGGTCTCTGCCTCTTGGTAACCAGAAAAATAAAATGAAACCTCCAGCATGAAAAAAAAAAAGTTTGCAAGCTTCCTCGTATTCGGGACGGCCTGACTCTGGAGGCAAAGCTGGGACCGAGACTGAGACGAGGGGGTTTGAGGTGAATCGCCCCCGGGCGTTGGGGGAAATCTGTATCAGACTGAACACCGATTAATGCGATTCTAATGATGGGCCCTCCCCGGGCCTCGGCGGGTGCACAGTAAGCCCCTGCTGATCGGCCCCTCTCTCCCTGAGTGACCTCTGCCTTACAGGATGCTTCATTCCGTGCGGACCCAAAAGACTTTATCTTTCTCCCAGTTTCTCCCCTACCGCGGCTAAGAGGGCCAACCCGGGCCTGAGTTAGCATCTGGGATGGGGGATGAGAAAATCAGTCACCCTCTAGCCTCATAAACAGTCCTCAGCCGCAGGCCTCATCCCTAAGCTATTTGCCTAGACAGTTTTCCTCTCACCAGCGGGAAGCGTCTACATTTCCTGCACTGCAATCCCCCCCTCTAACTTCTCACCTCCTGTCTTCACTAAACTACCCTCTTGTCTTCTTCTTGGGTGGGTAATCATTTTTGCCTTTTCTCTTTTCTGGAGAATTCCCTCTTTATCCTCGGAATAAAATTTTTCCCTGTCCCTTGCCTCAGCCTTGACTTGGTGGTATAGACAGACTTAAGCTGAGACCAAGGTGAGTTTCAGCTAGGCCCGGACCTCCATTTTCCAGCCGCTGCTCTTCCAAACTTTGAGAAGCAGGTTAGAAAACGGGGCTAATCCCCGACACAGGGAGGTGCCAACGTCAAGGTTGCTGCCGTAATAAAGCACAAAAGCAGCAAGCTGGGATGCTGGGTGGTAGGGACACCTATCACCTGAATTCCCAAGCACTTTTAGGAAGCCGGGCAACGATACTGGCCTGCTCCGACTTGATACGATTTTTGTTAACAGCTCTCGATCCAGTCTCGAGAATGGGAGACTTTAGCATAGACTGGGGCCAAGTAATGGGTGTGGGATGCTGGGGCAAAAGAAGAGGGAGATTCATCGGTTGGCCACGAAGGGAGGAGCCCTCACTGCTGCCTCTAGTGCCTTCCCAGGACCCCTCCTCTCCTGAACCTAGCCCTGCTGCCAGATTGTCATCAAGAAAGCAGGTGGCGAGGTTTCTGCAGAAGGAAACCCAGACTCGAGAACACTCTTTCCCTTCTCCCGCTAAGCTCTTCGGGGCAATCGACCTTCTAGGGCCTGGGGGACTAACATTGAATTGATAACTGCCAGTATCTGTGGTGTGTGCAACACAGATTCTCTAGGAAATCACCCCCAGCCAGCTGGAGACCCTGTCGGCTCACTGAACCGAAATCTGGGTTTTTTAAAATGCTAATTTTCTTGCGTTTTAGTATATACATATATTTGGGGGGGGTGTGGGGGAGGAGATGTGAGAAAAGTCAAACGCCAGCATTGCAGGTCATTCCATGCCTGATAAAGGACTTATTCCCTGCTCCCATCCCCTTCCAGCTCCAACAGAGTTGTTTTGGCATCCAGTAGACAGAGCTTGTGCCATCCCCAGACACTTTGGCGCCCTGGCCCTGGAGAGAAGGAGCCTGGAGATTGGGGAGTGGGGGGAGGCAGGTTAAAGATGTTACAATCACTCTCCATTGATTTGGGAATGAGGTAGGATCTGGCCGAGGTGGCCAGTGAAGGCATACCTTGGCCTTTTTTGTGTGTGAGAGATTCTTACCAGGCCTCAAGTTTGCCCCCTTTCCACCTCAATTTGTCTTCAGAAAGGCTGGAATAATGCTAATGCAAAACTGGGGGGACGGGGGGGAGGGGAGCTTATTCCAGACTGGGTTGTTAGGCAAAAGTGCAGGACCTTCTGAAGGCCCAGACTGTTTTCCCTAGGGAAATACAGAATGGGGGTGTGTGCTCATTTGTATAGCTCCAAACTAGAAAGCAGCCCACAGGTGTCAGGGGCTCCTACCACTATTCTGGTATCTCTTAGTAAGCCTGGGAAGGAAAAGGTCTTTTTTTAAAAATTATTTTAAAAAAACTGCCTTTTTGGAAGGATGGTGCATCTAAGAAATCATGAACCAAATAAGGAGGTTAGGCATCAGAGAGTCCTTGTCTGCTCTCTCTTATCCAAAGTAAATACTCCTACCTTTGGCCTAAACACCTCCAAATAGTATTTTATGGCCTCCTTTCAGATGATCTCAAGGCTTAGTCAAAAAGTTTCACCTCAGTAGAAAGAAAGACAAGGCCCATATCAGAAGCTGTACCAACCAGGTTGTGTCAGGGTAAAGGGGGGGTGGGAGGGGGTGGCACAAGAGGGAGAGGTAGCTAATGCATCCAGAATTGTTGCCCCAGGACTCAGAGTACTGACAGATTCCTGATGCCTGCTTTGCACTGCCCAATGACCAGATTCCTCAAGAATTGTAGTTTTCCTAAAGCATAGGTCTGACCCTATCACACCCCTCCCCCCATTCATTAACCTTCAGTCACTCTCTATTATCTCTAGGATCAAATATAAACTCCTGTCATTGAAAATACTTCACAACCTGGTCCCTTCCTACCTATCCAATCCTTTTGCAAATTGCTCTCCTCCATGAACTCTACAATTCAGCCATACCACCATTTACTGTTCTTCACATACCATGATCAATATCCCATCCCCTTGCCTTAGTATTGGCTGCACAAATTCTATGCATGGAATTCACTCCTTCCTCACCTCTACTTCTTACAGTCTCTGGTTTTCTTCAAGACTGAACAAGCACCAGGGGCTTTCAATCTGGGGTACGAAAGATCTCGTAGCACACAATGGATGCAAGAATCTTGTCAAGCAGGGTTCAGGGAATAAATAGCTATAATCACCTATAGAAATATCCCCAAAGTAGTATTAATGAAAAAATATATAAACTGTAGAGCTGAGACTGATGAGAGAGGACTGAGATGGAAAAGGGAGGGAGAATTATAGCACTTCTGAAAAATATGAAAGTGACAGTTGAAGGAATAATTCCTACTGTCTAAAACCAAATGAATGAGGTTTGGATACAAATGCCTTTTCATACAGAACTAGAAAGAAACAATAGTGACCTGGTGGAAAACAGGTTAGTTGGCCTCCAAAATAACCCAAAATAACTCTGAATTGATTTCTGATCAATGATATTACAAAATTTTTGGTCTGCCTTTGGAAGCTTGGATGCCATTCTCACTAAATATACTCACTAGGTTTTAATTCTATTGTAACAAACTGATCATTGTGCTTTAGGGTTCCCAGTCCTGATGTCAATCAAATCCAAAGCCAGAAAAATATTGGAGGCTAGAACATGAAATATGGGGAGCTCTTTCAAAAACTCTACCAAGAATAAAACTGTTGGTTGATGAGAGACAGAACTAAGGGTCTCACTAATTTATGTGATTGTGTTCTGATAAACATTTGGTTTTATTTGTAAAAATATGCTTGTGTTTCAAATAAAATGTTCTTTATGAAAAAATAATGAAACTATTTTATTATCATGTGTATGTTCATGGTGGCCACTAAAATTTATTTCCTTTCATACTGAATGGGGAATAAAAAGCTAAGAGGTACTGAGGACCAGAAAGGACTGGGAAACTCTATTCTTCACTTTACTGATTGCTCCCAAATTCTTTATAATCATGTAATTATTTTGCATACTTTGGTTTGTTTTTTTAATATATGACACTGTATATACATATATGATGTCATAAAAGTGCAGTTTTAAGTCACTAAAGCTCAAAACAGCACAAAGACTTTTGGGACATTCATGTATATATAATGTATGTACACATGGACACATATATATATGCATACATACACATGTTGTATCCCCTATTAGAATGCAAACTCCTTGAGGGCAGGGATTGTTGTACATCATCTTTTGATTTCCAGTATTTAGAACTGTCCTGGCCCATAAGACACCCTAAAATGCTTGTTGATTCACCAATTATCTGTAATTGCGGCAGATTAGACCTGACTAGGAGGGAAACGATTGCTTTCTTCCTTGGTAACTCAGAGGAGGACAAGTTGCAGTTACTATAATAATAGTCATAATAACAACAATAATAATTTATTTAGCACATCATTAGATGTGTATTTACTGTCTTCCTCTCTTTCTCTGTCTCTCCCCCTGTTTTACAACCATTTCAGAAAGAATTCTCACAACACCCAGGGGAAATAGTAACATAGTAATTACCACCCTTTCAGATTGCCTGCTCTTCCCCAAACCCCACACCTACAAAGACATCCTCTGGCTTTTTATTTCTGCTGAACATTTCTTCCTCCGGTGTCACCCTCCTTTCTCCTTCCCTGTCTCCCTGAAATCAGAAAGGAAAAACCTTTACATCACAGAAGTGTCTAGAATATGGAAAAAGTGTCTGCTCCCTCTTCATTCTGTGAAGAAGAATCAGGGCTTTAGGAAACAGTGAAAGGATTGAAGGAGTTAATGATATTAGAATAAAAATACCTTTATGATCCCAGAGCATCAGGATGGAATGTGAAAAGTGTGATTTTTGTGTATAACAATAGAATTTGGCCACAGGAGCACTCAATCTGAGCACACCAGTTTGCCACCACAAATGGAAACATGTATATACACAGAGTGTCCCAAAAGTCACCCTAGTGAACTTACATCAAATTGTCTGCCTTCTCAGTGAAGGATGGAGGAAGAGAGAGAATTTGGAACTTAATTTTTTTTAAAGCAATCGGGGTTAAGTAACTTGCTCAAGGTTACACGACCAGTTATTTTGTGTGGGTGCCGAGTATCTGAGGGTGGAACCGATCCCAGGTCTCCCAACACTGGGGCCGGCGCTCTTAATCACTGCGCCACCTGGCTGCCCCTGGAACTCAAAATTTTTTAAAACGAATTTTAAAAAATTTTATATGTAATTGGAAAAATAAATTAAAAAAAAAGAGAGAAACATAAAAAAGTAAGTCTGGTGACTGTACTGAGATTTTGGGGACACCCTGTACAGATACCATGCAATAGATATTGTAGATTCTAACCCTAACCCTAAATCTACCTCAATACTTTAATTCTATACTTTCCTAGAGGTTGATTCCACCTCCACCAAGATTTCACCCCTGTATGCCTTCACAGGACTGTCTCTGTACCTGAAAATTCCATGCCCTGATGCCCAAACTTGTAGTGAGAAGCATTTTTTAATTTAATTATACTGAACCTGAGTAAATAGCCATACAATCTCTTGCTAGTCTGATATAGTTGTCTAGAATTCTGGGTCACCTCAAGGCTACCATAAGGTATCAGAGGAGGATTTATTGGATTTTAAGATATGAGTTCAAACCCAGCCTCAGACACTCACTAGTTGTGTGACCCTGGGTAAGTCACTTAACCTCTGTCTGCCTCAGTCAGTCAATAACTATCACCCTTGTGATGTCATTGGTCCTCTTCCAAGAATGAAGGATGAACAACAACATTTATTAAGTACTTACTATGTGCCAGGCACTTTGCTAAGCATGGAGGATACAAAAAAAAAAAGCAAAAAGCAGTCTCTGCTATGGAGGAATTCAGGATCTAATGGAGAAGACAACATGCCGACAAGCTCTCTACAGGATAAGTTGGCAAAAATAAACTAAAGGAAGACACTAAAATTAAGGGGGAGCAAGAACCCTTATCTGGGGGCGGCCAGGTGGCTCAGCGAGTAAGAGCACCGGCTCCAGTGTCGGGATGAC
>NW_027186342.1:2546129-2576121 GCF_028583685.1 Petaurus breviceps papuanus | reverse complement strand
AACTGGCCGTGTAACCTTGAGCAAGTTACTTAACCCCGATTGCTTTAAAAAAAAAAAAAAAGAACCCTTATCTGTAAAATGGAGACGATTGATAACCTCAGCATTGTTGTGGGGATGACATGAGATGCTATTTTCAAAATATCTCCTAAAGCTTGAAAGACTACATAAATTCTAACTATTATTACTGTTAATACATTTTACATGAATATGTGTAACTACAGAACTTTTTACTACCATGATTCTATTTTTAAAATTAAGAACATCTTTAAAAATATTCATTTTGTAGCTTTAAAGATAAATTTAAACTAATGAATACAATGGTTCCCATGATGTGTAAAAACACCTAGAGCAGACCTTTAACCAACTGGATGAATCCTCTATAGAGAATTTATAGATAAGAATCAGAGAGGATGAAAAATAATGACTAGATGGATTGTGCTATGCACTGATGGAGAGAAAGCCCACGTCGATGAGATCACAGATATATTGAAGGACTGAAATAAATGTAGATTAAAGTCTGTCAGGGAAAATTAACTTTCAATACATGCATGTGCACATGTACACATACACACACATACACATTTCGCAACCAGACCCCAGACCACCTGTAAGGCCTTTATCAAATTACAGGCCACGTTTTATAAACTAAAATAATTTAGGCCAGAACCTCATGGTGCCTTTCATGTTTCTATCATGCAAGTCAAAGTGGGTTCTGGATTTTCCAGAGAATATTCTAATGTCTCCAACTCTCCTCCTCCCCAACATTATCTACAATGTTGTAGATAACACAGAGATAAGACAGAAAAGTTTGCTACAATCTGACTATACAGAAAAATGGTAAAGATAAATTACATCTTTGTTACTCCTTATCTCTCTTTTTTGGTTCCTTTCTTTTTATACTCTCTTTCCCAGGTTCTCTTAACAACCTGGAAGTTGTCATGGGGATAGAATCCATTTTTTCCTGGAAGTATTTCATGCTCTGGACTTCTCTTTCCTCCAACCCCCATAAAAACCTAAACGTCCTGTGTCTTATCACTCCTGGCCATGTTTCTTGGCAGTTAACAGTTCACCTAGGTATTCTTTATAAAGAATCCATGTGCTAATATTTTACTATCTCTCCTGGGTAGTATGAGTAAAATGTGATCGTTTTTTAGGACCATAAATAAACAAAACAGTCAACAACTGCAGCTATAATGGTGGGATTTCAGATACCAGAACAAGCCAGTGGGAGAGATATTTGGGAATAAGCAAGATTTGGGGAAGTTCTTCAAATCCCAGCATGAAGGCAGCTGATCAAGCATGCATTTAGCCTAAGACAGCCACATTGTCTACATTGGCTCAAGGCTGTTCTGAACCTTTTTTTAGTCAGACTTTGAGAGGCAAAGGAGACTAGGAAAGGGGCTGGGCTCATTCAATCAAGAGTGAGTCCCACCTGGAATTGCCCAGTTTTAGGAATCTCCTTGGTTTTTGGCCAATTCTCTATTCAGTTTGTAGTTTTCTGAAATGTAGTCACACACTTGCCCTAAATCTATACACAGTATAGTATTGGAATTATGGTCAGAGGTACTGGGTTTGAATCTCCTTTCTGCCGTGTTTGACCTTGGGCAAGTCATTTCCTTATTTTGTGTCTTAGTCTTTATTGTAAAGTGGGGATAGTCTAGACCATCTAAATTTCTTTGTATTATCATCATTATACTAGATTATTTACCTCTAAATTGACCATTGTGGAGCAACAGCACTTTTAAGATTTGCAAAGTTCTTACATCACCTCAATTGTTCTCACTACAGGTATTATTTCCCATTTTACAGTTGAGGAAACTGAACCAAGAAAAGTTAAGTTACTCACCCCCGGTCATATAGCTGGCAAATATTAGAAGTGAGACTGAACCCAGATCTGGAATTAAGACCTGTGTACTTTCTATTATATGAAAGAAAAAGTCAGTAGACCAGCATTTTAATGACAGCATTCATGAACTTGGAGCAAAATATTTTGTATCTCTCTAGGCCTCAGTTTCCTCCTCTGTAAAAGAAGACTAGATGGTGCCTACGTTATTTATTTATTTATTATTTATAGATTTTATTTATATATTATATATATTAAATATAAATATTTATTTATTACTTAAGTTACCATGTTATTTCCCTTAGAGAACAATGGCCCTGACTTCTTTCAGTTGGGACAGTTCCAACAACCTAGGCATCCCAGTTACTGCGCCTGGAAGATGGTGATTCTCAGACTGACACCAGCCTTCCTTTGGGAATTCACCTCTCCTCTCCCATGGACCAGAATCCACAAGGTTTTTGGCTACAGATTCAGGCACTTAGTTCCTAGGGAGGCCCTTGATCTCCCACCTTACAGGTTAGAATCTGGTCTGTTCACAAGGATCAGCACTTGATGAACTAAGGAAATATTGATTTGTCTTTTCTTCCTCACCTTCCAGTCGTTTCAGCAACAACTCCCACTTAGACAACCCTCATACCCCCACAGGCAAGCCCTGCTTCATACTGGCCTGTCTTCCATTCAGTGACTCTGCTGGGGCACCATTTGTATTTTAGAGGAAGTATGGTATAACAGATAGAGCACTGGTTTCAGTTAGCTAGACTTATATTCAGATCCCACCATGTGACCCTGGGGAAGTCATCTAACTTTTTTAAGACTCAGTTTCTTCATCTGTAAAATAAAGATAATCTACCTTACAGGACTGTTGTAAGGATCAAAAGCATACAAAATGTACGATAGATATGTAAGTTATTATTATTTTATAAGAGAATGCTTCTGAAAGGCAAAAATTTAACCAAAAGTAATGCGTCTCTAATGGTAGAGTTTCAGGCCCCTTAGCACTTGAATGGGGGAGAATTTCAGCAGCATTGGAGCCCTGCCAAGGCTGTTCAGATCTCCCTGAATAGGTGACTCACTGTAATTCATTAGCGTTAGGCTGGCTCTAATGGATGCCAAATATGTAGAATAAAAGCTATAAAATTCTATCTATTATCTGTATATAGGAAAACACTGTATTTAGAGAGGCTGAGAATGGGCTGAATTTTTTTTCATTTTCATCTGAATAGTGGGCATCATTTAAATGATATACAGTCTCTATCTCCAAGCCCCACTGTCTTTCATATTCTCTCTAGGGATTGGTCCTTCCAGAAAAACATCATCTCTTGGCATGTCCATAGAGGTTTGTCCAAAAGGTAGTAGGGTCAAATACAAACCCACCATACTTGAAAATAGCCCCCTGGGACAGAGTGAAAAGACTGGGTTTTCTATTCCTGTTTCAAGTCAGGGAAAGATACATAACCCATCTTTGAATTTACCAAAAAGATAAAGGATACTTTTCCTCTCCAGTCTTGTGCTTAGAATCACAGAACTGGAAAGGAACTAGATAGGATCAATCAACAAACATCAATTAAGTACCTGCTGCATTCTGGGATCTGTACTAGGTAAGAGGGATGGCAAAGACAAATACAAAATGAGAAACTTACCACCCTAATCTAGGCTAGAAAATCAACATGTATGTAACATATAGGTGCATACAAAATAGATACAAGCTAATCTTCGGGAGAGGGCAGCTAGGGGGTGAGGTGGATGGACATTGGACCTAGAGTCAGGAAGACTCATCTTCCAGGCTTCAGATCTGTCCTCAGACACTGTGTGACCCTGGGCAAGTCACTTAACCCTGCTTGTTTCAGTTGTTTCGTCTGTACAATGAGCTGGAGAGGGAAATGGCAAACCACTACAGTACCTTTGCCAAGAAAACCCCAACAGGGGCCATGAAGAGTGGGAACATGACTGAAAAATGACTAAACAATAACAAATCTTGGGGCAAAGAGGGAATGCAAAAAGGTTTCTTTTTTAATTTAATTTGGTTTTTTTTTTGCTTTTTGGAGGGCAATTGGGGTTAAGTGACTTGCCCAAAGTCACATGGCTAGTAAGTGTATCAATCATCTGAGGCCGGATCAGGTCCTCCTGACTCCAGGGCAGGTGCTCTATTCACTGCACCACCTAACTACCCCAAAAAAGGTTTCTTAAAGGAGGTGATTGGCATTGAAGCACTGCTAGTAGCCCTCTGATTTGCTCCAGTCATTCTATAAATCAATTTATAACTGTGCCCTCAAAGTCACTATACTGTGCTTCCCCTTTGACCTAGGGATACCACTAATGGGCCTTATATTCCCAAAGAGATCAACAAAATTGGAAGAGGGCACAAAAATATTTATAGCAACTCTTTTTTGTAGGTCCCCAAACCCCCGCAAAGTAGAGGTATTCCAGTCTCTTGGAAGCTTTGATTGAAAGCAAGGGGATAGACAAAATAATCTTATAGGGTCCCTTCAAGTACTAAAATTTTTGAACTAGTAATATCCTTTCCCTTAGTCCTTAACACAGATCGCTTTTCCTCAGATCCTTGACTCGATACCATCATCTTACCACATGCTTTCTCCTTTCCATCCATGCAAGGGTCTACATTTCAGGTAGTTTGAATTTGAGGTTGCATTTGCAAAATGAAAAATAAAACAAGAAAGCAGCAACTGTAACTCTGATTAATTTAGGGATGATATTATGCAAACCAATAGAATCAATAAATCTAAACTGTCTAGTTCCAACTCCGCCACAATTCACTGTATAAGTCAAGCAGTCACTTATCTCTCTGAGTATCAGTTTTATCATCTCTAAAAATAAAAGGATTGGAATAGATGGTCGCCAAGTTCACTTCTGGCTCTGAGATTCTATGGTTTTATATAAAGGAATACACCCTGACGGTTCAAATGTACATATCACTTTTCAACCAATGTGTTGGCCTCCTGTAGATAGTTTCAGATAATATGGCTGTGTGTGCACTCACACAGTTTAGAATTCTAAAAACTTTAAAAATGAATGAGATTTAGAGATAGCCTCAAGAATATTTCTTCAGTCTCCTAAATTTAAAGCTAAATACCCAGTAGCATGAAACCACTTTCACAAGAATTGCATCTCTAGCATACCAAAGTTTGTCTGAAAGGGAGAAGTCAAGTCTGACCTCTACAAGGCATTTGCCTGATTTTCTCCAACCCCAGTTCATTTAACTAATAATTTCTAAATTGTCAGCATCAACCAGTTCTCTTGGCCTCCTATTTGAAGCCAAAACACTTGGATCACTTTGGGGGAAATGTTGGTCAAATCAATTCTTTTTTTTTTTTTAAACAATCAGGGTTAAGTAACTTGCTCAAGGTTACACGGCCAGTTATTTCTGGGTGTGGTGCTGAGTATCTGAGCCCGGATTCGATCCCAGGTCATCCCAACACTGGGGCCGGTGATCTTACTCACTGAGCCACCTGGCCACGCCTAAGCAATTGGGCTTAAGTAACTTGTTCAAGGTTACATGGCCAGGTGTTTCTGGGTGGGTGCTAAGTGTCTGAGCCTGGATTCGATCCCCCAGGTCATTCCGACACTGGAGCCAGTGCTCCTCCTCGCTGTGCTACCTGGCTGCTCCTCAAATCAATTCTTTGACTGAATTGCTAAGTACATTGGGATTAAACAATAAGCCTGGTAGGCCCTAGCTATTGACATAGACTCATGCAGACACTAAAAAACAAACAAAAAACCCCCCTGTAAGCCTGTGTCTATTAGATGCCAAGACACCAGCTCAATTCAATCACTTTAGGAGGAAAAAAATCAGTCCAACCAACTGTTTAGAGTAATGAAGGAAAAACAATGGATTGTTCGACATGTTCACCTTTCAACCCTTAAGGTTGGCAGGTTGTAGAAACAACATAATACCCTCAAACCTCCACCACTATCACTAACATAATGTTGATATGTCTCAGAGTATAAACTTTTTAGGAGCAGTTTTTTTTATTGCATTTGAATCTATAGTACCTAGCAAAATGACTGGAATACTGTAGGAGTTTAATAAATGCTTATTGATTAATTGATCAGTGTGAGGATAGGCATATATTATAACATGAAAGCACACAAACACTAACATGTATGTAATCTCAAAGTCACAACCATTGTCTGCCATATTTAAAACTTTTTATACTGGCTGACTAACTTAGGGAGTCACACCTTGTAAGATGAGAGGGTCAGGGGATAACAGGATAAAGCCTGGAGTAGAGAGGGTACAGACAGGGCCAAGTACTAGTGATGCTGATTATATCTATGAAGCAGCAATACACCAATAAGCATTGAAGCCAGTCCAAATGAGGCCATCTCCACATCAGGCTGCTCCCACTCCTGCCACCATCCTCATCTGCTACCATCGGGATCTTGGGCTACACCCCTGCTGTGCCTTGTTCTGCCATGCCTTATCTCCCTTGGGATCAGGCCTCCACAACACACCAAACCAGCTAGTGTACTATTTCCCTCTTCTGTTCTATAACTCCTTGATATGTGTTGTATTCTCCCATTAGAATGTAAGCTCCTTGAGGGCAGGCATTTTCTTGCTTGCTTGGATTTGTATCTACATTTAGGAGAGTGTCTGGCACATAGTAAGTCCTAGGAAGTGCATACTTCTCTCCCCCTCTATTTTCTCTCTCTCTTTCTCCATACCTCTCTCTCTATATATATACATATATATTTATATTTATATATACGTACATGTGTATGCATACACATATATGTATATGGTCAGTTTACTGAAGGGGGAAATCACTGGGAAGATGGGCCAAACTGGTTGCTTACCTAAATGGCCTGGTCAATTAAGCAGCCCTACAGTTTTTGTGAGTCCATAGTAAGAACTCAATAAATGCTTTGTCTGCTTATCTATCTGTCTGTCTGTCTCCCCAATCTATGGATAAGGAACTAGAGTCCCCTGTAGAGGCTGTAGGACTTGCTGAAGGTCACACACCTGCCACTGTCAGGTTCTGGACAAGTGCTAGGCCCCTCACCTACCTCTCCCACCCATTCTCCAACATCCTGACTCCCACTTTGGGGCTTTTTGTACTGGATCATGAATAGCCACGAAAACTTTATACATATTTCACAGACTTCAATATATGTGACCCCTGCTTTAAAATACTACTAGATTAATAAATTAATGATCTAATAAATTAATAGTTAATTATGTAGTCAATTAATTAGTGGAAGTTCCTGTCATACAGAAGTTCTGTATATGTCAAAGCAACAGATATGTAAGCACCCAGTGGACCCAAAGTTGCATCATTTAAAAAAATTCCTGTAGACAGGGCAACTAGGTGGTGCAGTGAATAGAGTACCAGCCCTGGAGTCAGGAGGACCTGTGTTCAAATCTGGCCTCAGATACTTAACACTTAGTAGCTGTGTGACCTTGGGCAAGTCACTTAACCCCAATTGCCCTCAAAAAAAAAAAAACAAGGGAAATGCTCCAAGTAGCAAAGCAATACCAACTGGCAAAAACTACCACCACTGAACCTCATGAAAGAGTAAGGATGAATGGGACAAAACCATCACCAAAGTTTACTTGATTCCATATGTTAATGGTGTCTAGAGGGCAGGTACGGGGTATGGTATATGGGGTACCAGGCCTGGCGTCAGCCTGAGTTCAAATCCAGCTTCAGACACTTATTAGCTGTGTGAACCTGTTTGCCTCAGTTCCTCATCTATAAAATGATCTGGAGAAGGAAATGGTGGACCACTGTGGTATCTTTGCCAAGAAGACTCCAAACGGGGCCACTAACAGTTGGATACAATTGAAACAATTCAGCAGCAGCAATGGTGTTAGGTCCTCTGCATTGATCCCCTTCCTCTAAGGACTACAGTGATAGTACCTAAGGTAATACTAAATGCCTTGTAAATATTTGTTCATTTGATTTGTGGTGGAATGAGAAAGAAATGAGGCCTCTGGTAGAAGGTAGTTTGTGGATTCCTCTTAGAAACAGAATCAGAAGTAGTCAAATATGCTCAGACTATGGCTCCAGGACTCCGTGAGGTGTATGGGTCAGCATCAAGACTAGAATCGTAGGGTTCTTAATCCTTTTTGTGTCCTGGACCGCTTTGTCAGTGTGGTGAAGGAGGAGCCCTTCTCAGAATCATGTTCTTAAAAGCATTAAATAAAATACATAGCATTACAAAGGAAACCAATTATATTGAAATATAGCTCGTATAGTATTTGCTAAATCATGTTCATGATCCCTAGGTTTGGAACCCCTCCCAGAAGGAAAATGGCCACAGCAGTATGCTAAGGACAGTAGCTGTTAAGTCAAAGGAAACTTCATAGATGCCACTGAAAAAAGAACTTCTTCATGCATCTGTCTCTGATTCCCCTTCTCTCCCCCTCCCCACAATTAACCACATTATTTCTTATGTATTATAAGTACTATTGCCTCCAAAAAGAATGTCAACAATGCATACAAATATATAAATAGAAGAAATGTGTTCACATACTTGTATTTGTACAAATGTATGTTATACATACACAACACATGTGTATGTGTTTGTGTACTGTATAAGTGTACATATACATAAGTTTGCATATACATAGGCAAGGAACCATGATCTTAGATAAAGATCAAAGACTCACTTGAAGCTTTTCTCCTCTCTTTTCCTGTTGAGTTTGTAATGATATGATAGTGAAGTACAATGTTTCTCCACTCCTTTCTTGGGCTGGGCTCCCCCAGAACACACCAGTGGCCAGTGCAAGCCAGACTCTGAGGCTAGGTAGGGAAGGGAGTGCAAGACAGTGTATGTACACTGAGTCAGAGGAGACTTGCTACCTTTCTCATTGCTATGGAGACTGAGTCGATAGGAAATGCCATCACCATCTGTATTAAACAAAGGTTTGTGGTCAACAGTCTACTCTTTAAGGATCCCTGAGAATCTCTGGAGAGATGATTGGACCAGATTTGAGAGAGGGAAAGGCAAAGACTGGGGATTTCCTACTAGTTCTGGGAGAAAAAAAATAATGATAAGTTCTCAAAATTTCTCAGTTCTCAATTTGTGGAGGGGGGAAGGGTGGCACTAAGGGGTGACACCAGGGTAAAGACTGAGACTGGAAGGAAAATTCCATTTCCATGGGATGGTTGAAACCAATCCAAATCAATCCAATCAGGCTCACTGAAATTACAGATACCTATAAAGTCTGTGAAAGCCAGACCAGAACTAGAACTACAGCAAGAACCTCCCCTCTCCCATTCTTCCAATTTGAAATGCTTTTTACTGAATGATTCAACTGATTAGCTGCATAGACAGGACCTGACTGGTTTGGGATGGTAGCAGACAAGCTGCTGTCACGATTATCATTTGTTTTTTTTTTTCAAAGCAATTGGGGTTAAGTAACTTGCTCGAGGTTAAACGGCCAGTTATTTTGTGTGGGTGCCAAATATCTGAGGCCAGAACCGATCCCAGGTATCCCGACGTCAGGGCTGGCGCTCTTACTCACTTCGCCACCTGGCCTCCCCCATTTTCATTTTTTAATATCATCTCACGCTTTGTGACTCTGTTTTGGGGTTTTCTTGGCAAAGATACTAGAGGGTTCACCATTTCCTTCTCCAGCTTATTTTATAGATTCAGAACAGAGGCAAACAGCTTAAGTGATTCACCCAAGGTCACACAGTTAGTAAGTGTCTGAAGCTGGATTTGAACTCAGGAATATGTCTTCTTGATTCCAAGCCTAGTGTTCTATCTAGTGCGCCACCTAGCTGCCCTATGCTGTCAACATTAGTCAAGCATTATACATGCTTCCTCTACCTTCAGCCATTGTAGAACTACACAAATGTGGGGGAAAGCATCTATTTAATTTAAAATGCTTTGATTTTCTTAGGTGAAGATCAGTTTGGGGAGAAAAGTTAGGGTAATGATAGGGAGCATGTCTTCCTTATCCCCTCATTTGCCTCAAAGGGATCTCAAAGCAAAAAGATGGGGCAGAAGGTAGTAGATGAAATGGGATGGCATATCAATCATGTGGAGTTAGAAGGAAACTTAGAAATGATCACTTTACAGGTGAGGTCATTGAGTCCCAGACTAGTCATGGGACTACCCCCAAACTTCAAGGGTGGGGGAAGATTCCAGGTGGACCCTAGGTACTCCTCCAAATCCAGTGCTTTCCACTCCAAGTTAAGTAGAGTGTTAGTCTTCTCTACAGAGACTCAAATAGGAGTTAACACCCCAAAACTGCAGAACTCCAAAAGAAGAACAGAGATTTGGACTAATTATTGGAATCATTCAGGAAAAAAATATTAACCATCTTTTAAAATTGCTTTTGCTTGAATTAGGTGAATAATTAAGTATCTGTGAACAGAGGAGTCCCAAATACTTGGGGGTGAGGCCTGGTCTACACAGCTTTAATTTCCTCAGGAATTTAAGGGAGGGGTTAAAAACCATCTTAATTACAGAATCAGGGGCTCTCATGAAGACAAGGTAGAATGTTTCTTTGGTCTCTAATTGCAGGGCTTGAAGGAGGCAGGAAGGAAGGCAGCATTTATGGTCACTGAAGCCCCCCCTCAATATTCTTCCATTTTGGGGGCCCCTCTTACGATCTTGGTGTGGAATGAGGGGATGTGGGGGAGGGGAAGGGAGGAGCAGATTCTTTAAGATCTAAAGAAACAATTTGATGGGGGGAGAGGAAGGATCAAACGGAGGAAGAGGAGGGGGAGGAGGGGAAGAGAGAGAGAACAAAGCTGCAGAGGAGATTGGGGCCTTGGGGCAGCCTGAGAGATAAAGGGGCATCCCGGGAGAAAGTGGTTCCTTCAACATCTGCTGAAAGGGCTATAAAACAGTGTTGTTTGCCCCAGGAAAGCACGATGCTCCCCCAGTCCCCCAGTAAAGTGTTTTGTGGGCGGCCCTGGCCCCTCACTCCTGCCTGAGAACCTTTGAACCTCGGTAGACCCTGTGGCCAGCCAGACCAGCTTCTCTCTCCACACACCACAAGCCCAAGCCATTTGGCTCCTCATTCTCTGCTTTTATGGAGGGTACTGGGCTCTCCCAACCTGAGGAGAGAAGAAGATGGAGGCTGAGAAGCATTGTTTTAAAATATTGGGGTGGGAACTCAAAGAGAAGAAATATACTGGAGACATGGAGAGAAACAGTGAGACATGGACAGATTGGCAGACACCAAGCGGAAGCAGGGAACTGTCATTTCCCGCCCCCCTAAATTGCTGGTAATAGCTTGCAACAAAAGCAGTGGAAGCTGAAACCCAATCACAGTGTTCTCCTTGGGCCTAGAGACCCACAACTTGCACCCTGAGCTCTGAGTCCCTGGTTCTGTACCTGGGAAGCCCTGTTCCTCTTCCCTCAAATGATTTTCCTTCTGAAACTCTTATCTCTGAAAAGGGTGGAGGGAATGAAAGAGATTACTATCCAAGAACTCTGGCATAACCGTATTGCCTCCCCAAATCCAATAGGTCCTCAGTCATCCCTTCCCCTTCCCTCTGCCCAGACTCTATAGGTCTCCTCAAATTTTCCAGTCCCCCAAATGCAACTGTTCGTCCATTAACTCTCCAGACCCACCTAATTTTTTTTTTTCTCCAGCCCAGACACCAGGCTCTTTAGACTGACTGGGAAGTCAACAACCAAATTCCGTCCAGGCTGTGCTGGTCTGATTCACAAGTTAGAAAAGAGGCCAAAGGATTGAATTAAGGTGGAGCAATTACTTTGGCATGGGTGATGGCTGACGGGGCAGAAGGGAGATCCCTTTAATAAAATCCCTTTCCAAGAGAAGGGATATTTGGGGAGGCCCCCACTAAATGGCACCACCCCTTTCCAAGTTGGTCCCCTCCCCCCAACACAAATCTATCATGCTTCCCATTTGATTTGGTTAGTTTTTTGTTGTTGTTTTGCTGTTCAAAACCACAGAGAATTCTAGTCTCAGTCCCATTTTCCTGACAAAAACCTTGGCCACTCAGAAGGGTTGAGGTAATTATCTGGATAATTCAGTCTCAGTCTCTTTTATGACTAATATCTCCCAGATCAAGAAAATGCTTTATCTGGTGTCCTGGATTACCCAGGCTCTCACTTTCTTCAGTCCCTTTATATTAGGCATACATAACCTATGGTCAAGGGGGTCCAGTGATAACGACAATCTGCAGCCGAGACTGTTCTAGGAGGGGAGACCAACTGACATTCTGACAGCAGCAGCTCTGATGGTCATTCTTTATGTATGTAAGGAAAACAAATCCCGATATGTGGATGGGGGAGGATGCACATAAAAGGCCTACTCCATTTTTCCTGGGGAAGAAAACGAACAGCATGGGGGTAGCACTTTTTAAGCATCAGAGAAAAGCAAAGGGAGCTCCAGAAGGCTCGGCCCCAGGGCCGAATGCTGTAGGTTCACAAGCAATGGAATTCACCACTCGGTGAACCTGCTTTAGGAGCCTGTTCCCGCTCACCCACCTCAGCTGCCCCTGCTCAACCCGCTATTGTCCTGCTGTCCGAAGCTGGGGTCGTGACCCAGAAGAATGCAAAGGCAGCCCTCCCAGCAGACACTGGAATGGAAGGTAGGTTCCCCAGAAACTTGGGAGAAGGAGCCTGGGAAACTTAAGGGGGCCCATCTTAGAGCATTTGGGGGATCCTCAGGCTTCCTCCTGAGTCCTGGGCCCCTTAAACTCCAATCCTGTAAAATGTGGAATACTCCTAAGAGAGATGATGCTATGTTAATTTCATTGGAAGAGACCACGTCCTGTCATATTTTTTTCTCCCAAGGTTCCCCAAGAAGGCAGAGACCATTTGGAAAGAACCAAGAAAGAAGGGGACCTGCCTCCTACAGGTGCGGTTTTCAGATTTCTACCACTGTAAACAAAACCCCCTCTCCCCACCCTGTGACAAAGAGAGCATAAACAGAAGGCCAGAGTAGTGACGGAGTTGCATACCATTTCCCCCCCTTGATCCTACTAGTTTAGGTCTTCACTTCAGGTTGGACAGACCAAAGAAGGTTCTTCCTAACCATGAGCATTTTCTAACCTCGACTGGAAATTAAGATTATTCCCCATGTTTCTATCTGACCTTATAACCTCTTTGCAGTGCCCTACAATGCACTTTCCACATGCCTTTAAAAGGAATTTTACTGCCTCATCTCCCTTCTTTCTGACCCATCAACTTTCTGGACCACCATCGAGGGCCAGAAAAGATCAAGATGAAATCATGATACCCTGACACAGGAGATATTGAAATGGGTTGGGAGCTGACAAGACACAGAAGGGGAGGTGTTTTTCAGTGTTCTGTCTGTTTTCTGGAAAACTTAGAGCTGGCTTGGGAGAAGAGAGGAGGAAAACCCGGATCAAAAGACTTAGAAACAAACTGCTTACTGGTCGACTCACTGGGGATATTGAAATAATTAAGGGAACCAGCAGCCTGGAAATTGGGGAAGGGGAAGAACGAACCAAGAAGAAGATTCCTGTGGTGGGAGAAGACTGGAAACGAAGTAAGGATTTTGACTTTGCCTTCCCACGGCAACCCGAAGCAAAAATGGGTCAGAGAGAATGGAGGTTTATTTAGAGAAAGAAACCAGAGTGTATGTGAATAAGAGGTAGAGAATCCCCTTTTGGTCTTCTGCTACAAGCATCTTTCCCTCTTTTTTATTCCTCGAAAGTAATGGGAGACCAAGGCATCCAGGGACCTGGGCCTGCACCAGGGATGAAAAATAGAAAAGAAAAAAAAAAAGGCAGGGCATGAATGGGAGAAAAGGGATGTAGAAATAGACCCAAGTGGGACTAATTCTAATAGGAGAATTTTTTGGCAAGAAATCCCCCTCTTTCACCAGACCCCAAATGTTTAGTTTGGGCCCCTGCCCATCCAGATAAATCAAGACGACAGATTAGGAAGTTCATAAAATTGTATCTGTGGATAATGACATTCAGAGTGTTAACAAATATCCCCTCCAGCTCTGGTGGTTAGGGGTGGTGTACGTACATGGAGATTGGGGGTTGTCTCCTAGCTCTATTACCCAGTCTGAGTGGGGAGAAGCAGTTTTTAATTAAAGTTAACCTCTCTTCAAGGTGTGGGATGGATGCAAGGGGGAAGGGAGCTGCTGCAAGATCAGGAAATACCTGAGAAAGGTAGACTGGGGAGACAGGATGTATGGTTTCCCTTGAATAAGACAGAAAAGGCAATTGGGTTTAGGGGTGGGGGTGGACGTAAGAACTGGATTCCTCTTAAACCAGCATCACTCCCTCTCCTCTTGCGACTTCAGGACCACAGCGCCTTCTCACTAAACCATACTCAAGCCAAAAAATTCAGTTCTCCCTTAATCCAAAGGAGGCAAATGAAAGCAATGAACACCTGGAATGAGTGGCCCCCAGCTCCCATCTGGCCTCACCCCTGCCCTCCTCTTTTCTCTCAAGGAATGGAAGACTTTCTATCTAACCTCTGTGCTCATCAACCTCTCTGAAGGAGGCTGGCCCAAACTGAAGAAGATGGAAACTTGGTAGGGAACTCCTTATAAAGAGGACCAGAGGCATCCGGAGAGAAGCAGTCAGGCTTCTCCTTTCTGTCTTTCTATCCCTCTTCCTCTCTCAACATTTTCCTGAAGACTTTTGACATCAGAGAAACGTCCTTTTTCTCTGTAACTGGGGAGGGGGAATGCTGCTCGAACTATTCTACCACATTGAACAGACTCTTTCTCTACTCCCTCATTTCTCTTCTTCCCTCTTTATCCCCCTCTTTCCTTGGAGTACAGATGAAATTTGGAGGAAAAAATGTAGATAGATAGATAGATATTTATATTGACCCCATCCCACCCTCAAACAAATCTAAATGCTAACTACTTACATGTCAGGCGAATTTTTGACCTGTTGGGGATCGCCAGGCTCTTGGAGAAGGACCTTGGACGGATTGGTCGCCGCTTCAACCACATCTTTTTTATTTAGCCATTCGAGAGAGACACAATGCAATAACATGCATTCAGCTCGACTAGGCTCTCCCCCCACCCCACCCCACCCCATTACTATGGGGGAAAAAAATCCACAACCTTACAAAAGCTTCAAGACCCGGGGATAGTACATGGTACAGAGCCCAGAGGGTCAGAGAAGGGGGGAGAGGTCAGGGCAGCTGTGGAATATAAAAGCGATGGCAGAGAAAATGTGTCCTCTCCGTGAACCTGAGTTGCATTCTCCCCCATCCCTTTCCCCTCTTCTCCACCCAACTTCAATAAAAAACCCCTCCTTTCCTCTTCACCGGGAAGGCAACCAGAATGAAAGAGTCCCGTTGGTGGGGAGGAAAAGCCAGGCTTGGGGCTCTGAGCCCCATTCCTGATTCCTTCAGGGCAGTCTCTCCCCGATTCCTGGTGATCATGTCCAAGGCAAAGGGGAAATTTTGGCAATAAGGAGAAGACAGACAAACTAGTAAAAGACAGAGCCAGAGACCAAAGCTACCTCGGGCATAATAAATTTCAAATAATTGATATTATTATTAGTAGTAACAATGTTTATTATTATAATCTATGATGTTTCTCCTCTGATTCAAACAGAGAGAAAAGAAAGAGAAGGAAGAAACAGAGATAGGGGGAGTGAAAGAAATAAAAATAAATGTCCCCAGTTCTGTCCCTATTTTGACCCTAATTTTTTCCCATTTGAAACTGAGGTCCTTGTGCTGAAACAATCTTAGAAGTTCTACCGAAACCAGAAATCAGAATTGTGGGGTTTTTAAAAAAATGTTCTTTCTACAACTTTCAGAAAAAGAAAAAATCCCCCAAAGAATAATAGATTCCTGGATAGATTTAGGGGCACTATTTCTCTATCCCTTCCATCCATATCCTCATACTTTTCACATTAGTTTTATTGTAAGCTTTAAAAGACACTCTTCACATACACTCTTCACAACTTTTCTTGCCTACCCCTGTGGAACATGTAAATCTTATCCCCTCCTGACCCTAAAGCAATTGCCCTGAGACGATGGAGGCTTCAGCTGTGATTTGGTTGTTAATTCACTTGATTACATAAAAATAACTTAGGATGATTATTGGCCTGCACTACTGGAGTTGGATGAAAGACGCAGTTTGACTATCTCTAGAGTATGATCAAGGGTGGAGAAAAGAGGCCTGCAGGACCATTCTGACCAACCGACATCTCAGTAACCACCCTACCAGCAAAGTGGATGAGAGAGAGAGAGAGAGAGAGAGAGAGAACCACATACATATTCCTCTACAACTTGACTTCTCTATTCAGGGAGGCCTTTTTCTGGTCCTGTCACCTTTCATCCAAAGATCTGGTACAGAAGAACAAGATTTTGATGTAAGCCAAACCCAGAACAGTTCTTCTCTTTCCCTTTTAAAAAGAGTACAGCTTCTAAAATCCTTTAATGTCCTGAAATTTGGACACACTTCCTGGCAAGGAAAGGTCTGTGAGTTTTGAGGAAGATAACTGTTACAACAATCAAGTGAATGCAGATACTGTTCTTCCAATAAGCAAACAAAATTTCTGCATGGAAGTTGCTTGGGCCTGCTCTACAACACTAAAATTATTGGCTCTAATTAGCCAGATAATGGGGAGGGGAGAGAGTGTTTATTTATTTTTGTACATTTCTTCTTGAATTTCCAATTTTATTATAAACAACAAAATTATAAACTTACTTTTCTCCTCCAAGTCTACCATGGCCTAGATTGGGATGGGGGAGAAAGGGGGTATAGGATCTTTTTCTCCCTGTGCCTTTGCCCCACACCTGACTTGTCTATGACTGGAGTTAGGGAAAAAAAATAATAAAACATCTCCATTATCTCCCAACACAAGGCTTTGAGGCCTACCCTTGGCCTTTACTTCCCTCTCCATTCTTAGTCTAAACAAACAGAAAAAGTGAGTAAAGTGTCCATTTAGCTTTTTTAAAATGACTTTTCAGATGTCGGATTGGTTGGGGGCACATCTCCTTTATGCCCCCTCAATCACAAAACAGCCCTATAAGATGACAGATGGGAGGCAGAATTGCATGAGATCTAGAATGCTTTAGATTCAGAAAGACCTGAGTTTAGATCCATACTGAGTTTAGATACATGCCCCAGATACATAACTGTGAGAATCTGGGTAAGTCACTTGTCCCCAGACAACTCTCTCAGACTATATCTGCATTGTTAGGAGCCCTTCACTTCGAGCTCTCTGTTCTAACAAAGTTATAGGTCCCATTTTAAAACAAAACAAAGCAAAAGACTGAAGACACTACCCCAGTCCATGTCTGCTTATCTCAAAACAAGCTCTGCTCTAAGGCAAGGAGAGGGGGTGGGGAGAGGGACTAAGTGGTGAGACACTTGCTACCTGGAAATAAAAACACCCCCTGTCTCCCAACTCTACTGTCTCCACTCCCAGAAGAAGCCTTCCTCTCTGAAAACTCAGATTGAGGAGAGGTGAAAAGAGAAATCAACCCTAATGTCCCACATAAACCTAGTTGAGCCATCACACATACACACACACACACACTCACACACACACACACACACACACACAGACTTCCTTTCCTCTACTGGTCCTTCTAAGGACACTTGGAAAACTGGAGTTGAGAGTTAAGATTCATGTGTTTGCTTAGAGTAAACTTAGCAAGCAACTAAGGAGAAGGTGAGATTTTTACCAGCAGCAGCCCAAGTCCACAGGAGAAGAGGGGGAATAAAAAAGAAACCATCAGACATTAAGTAAAACTAATTCACATTCACTGGTTTATTATTGATCACGGGGCACTTCACATCAACACTAAAATTCTTTATTGCAAGATTTACAATAACCAAGTAAATTCAGTCCAAAAACCACAATGATCACAAGGGGGGTGAAAAATCTACCTAAGGTCTGGAGTTTCCATCTCAGAACTGAAAGTTCTTTTTGATATTCTTTTGGCTCCTCAAACTGGACAGCTAGGAGAGGCTCCCGAGATGCATTTAGCTTTGTCTGCTGCCTTCCCCCCCCTTCTCCTCCCACCCCCCCAACAATGATACAAAAGAACTTCATAGCTTTGTTCTCCTTAAAATGACTTCCCCCTCCCTCACCTCCCCTGATGCATTTTTCAATGCAAAAGGCCTAAGAGGGAAAAAAGGAAAAGAAGAAACAGAAGAATTGGCCTAAAGATGTCTCTTTCCTTTTCCTTCCCTCTTTCCCCCTGAAAATTAACCAGAACTGGACCATCGCACCTTGCAATGTATATCTTTTTTTTTTTTTTGCTGCTTTTTTTTTCTTAAAAAATAAATAAAACCCCCAAACGGCCTAAAAAAAGCCCCGCAGGTACCATGCTAAGACAACATCACATGCTTAAAAGGGTCCTTAACAGTGGAAGGGAGAGAAGGGGGGGGGGGCTTGTTTCCATGTATCTGTTGTTTCTGTTTGGAATCAAAGGACAAGAGGTGGGAGGAAGAGAAGAAAGAACCAAAATATATATATATATATATTAGATTCTATAAATAAGAGTCAATTTGTGTGTGGGGGGTGGGGGAGTGGGTACGGGGGCGAAGGGGGTGTGATTTATGTTTTATAACCTGGTAATGTCCTCTGCTCGCTGCTCCTGTGGTGTTGAGCTTTGGGAATGGTCTTCAGTAGGGCCGGGGGTGGTTGCGGGCAGGGCGCTGGGCGCCGCTCCGGCTGGTGGGGCGGATCTGACTTTGGTGTTGGGGAGTCGGTGGTCCTTCTTCCATTTCATCCGACGGTTTTGGAACCAAATTTTGATCTGCCGCTCGGAGAGACACAGCGAGTGGGCGATCTCGATCCTTCTCCTCCGGGTCAGGTAGCGGTTGTAATGAAACTCTTTTTCTAATTCCAGGACCTGCTGGCGGGTGTAGGCTGTCCTCGAACGCTTGGGTTCCCCTCCATTATAATTGGGGTTCACTAGGGGGAGGGGAGGGGGAGGGGAAAAGCAGATAGGGGGTTCAGAGGCAGCAGGCTTTCCTGACCCCCAACCCCCACACCCTTCTCAGCTCGGAGGAGCAGGAGGGGGAAAATAATAAAGTCATCGAACTAAATTGAGGCACGCTGAAAGACTTTGTAGTCTAATAAGAGGGGAATCCTCATTGTAACGCCACTGAATTATTTATGCGCCCTTAGAAAGCGAGCAGAGTTTTCTCACATACATAACAGATCCTAGCACATGGCTCGGACTGCCCAGAGTAGCTAAGCCATAAAATTTATGGGGGATGTAATTACCCATTCTCGCTCGTAAATCCAGTTCAATTGTGCTAACCCAGAGACGCTCCTGGAGAGAGAGAGGGGGAAGGAGAGAAAGGAGGACGGGAGCCGGAGGGGGACTGGGGAGGGTGAGAAGTGTAGAGGAAGAGGGGAGGGAGGAGGAGAGCAAAAAAGCAAAGTTGCCTACCCGTGCTAACGTGGATTTTTTTCATCCATGGATACACTATGGGCTGCTTGGATGCGGCGCTGGAGGGATGGTCTGGGGCTGGCTGGCTGCAGGCTGGCGGGGCTGGGGAGGGGGAAGTGGAGGAGCCGGAGAGAGGAGCTGGCTCGCAGAGCGGCTGCGATTTCTCGGGGTGATGGTGCCCCGCCTGAGCCGGCCCGTGGCCTCTCGGATTGCCCGGTCCCTGGAGACTGGTACAGCTATATTGGCGCTCGGGATAGCTAGACCGTGGAGGTGGTGGTGGGTACAGCTCTTGATGGTGATGCTGAAATCCTGATTCCCTGGTCCGGCCGTAATATTCCGGACTATGCTCAGGGATGTAGCTATTTTGCGAATATTCCTCGCATGGAGGAAATTTCGGATCGATGTAGTTAGAGTCCATCAAATAGGAGCTCATGATCATTAATTTCTGGAGTGGAAAATAATTTTTCTCGCTTTGTCGTTTTTCTGCTCCATAAAGCCCTCCTACTAGCTAGCGACCCTGTAAAGTTACTTTCACCATGTGACTCCGCCGGCCAATCACGCCAAGCAACCTAGTCCCCGGATAAGGAACAGAATCGCTTTATTCAAAATGTATCCAATTTTTTTCCTTGTGGTGGTGGTGTGGGGGTGAGTGGGGGGCTTCGTGAGGGGGAGACTAGACCCAGACTGGCTGGAGTTAGAGTGTCCTCCTTCAACCCCTCAGTCAGTTTGGTTTCCCCAGCCCAAGAAGGCAAGGGTACCCCCCAACCAAGTCCCATTCAGAAGTAGAATCTGATTTGGGGCGATGGAAGGTTGAGTCAGAGAGCCCCAAATCCCAGTCGTATTGTGTCTCCTTGATTGTATGTATTTTTTTCCGAATGAACCCATTAATGGTTGTATGTCTCAGTCTGTCTAGGTCGAGAAGCAGTGAAGAGTGTGAAGTTGGAGCAGAGGTTGGGTGGGAGAGGGCACCAGGCTCAGCAAGACACTGGTGTACCACAAGTCTAAGAAGACCAGAACCCATGCCCTTCTCTGCCCCACTTAGACACACTCACCCAAACCACCCCCCCCCCCCCCCCCAAGCTTCCCCTCCGATTGTTGGGAGAGAAGGTGAGGTAAAGAATTTTACCTGGCAGGTAGAGCTGGCTGTATGCAAATGACTGTCATGCCTGAAGGTCTGGATGCCCTTAACTTGGTTGGAGAGAGATGCTATGTCTTTGGAAAAAGGCAGAATTCAGAACTCTTCCTCTTCGATTCCCCATTCTCACAGCCTCTCCCCTCCACCTCCCCCCAGAATCAGAGTTTCTCCTTTACATTTTCACTGTTGGGACTTTTCCAGTGTCCTACGTACCTTGGCTTTCCAACTCTGGAAAATCATCTAAAAGGACTGCATCTGGGATTTTGGGAGGAAAAAAACTGATAACATTTATAGAACTCTATCAATATTGACCATATCTCTATAGCTGACCTATGACTATAGCTACTACACAAGTAGATGTAGGATATTTCTATAAGTGGAGATAAGTAAGTTTTGTGATAGAAGGCTTGCCAGGGCCCATTGTATGTATAAGTGTATGTGTATACCTGATTTTTAGGTAGGAGGCAATATTTATGGTACACATGTGTAAACATACTTACACATTCATCCCAGAACACCCTTGGCTTAAGGCTAAGTCATAAGTGCAAAACTTCCCCCAGTCCTCCTAGCAATCAGAGTTTTGGTTTTTTTGGGGGGGAGGGGGGAGTATAGACATGGGGTCCTTTGGCTAGTGTGTATTGGAAAACAGGAGACAGGTGAAGATTCTGCTTTTCCAAGACTAGGTTCTGACTCAGCTGGGCCTGTGGGGAGGGGATAAGGGGGAAGAGAGAAGGGAGAGGAGTATTGGGAAATAGGAGAAGGACCTCAGTAGACTTCTAGTGATGTCCCTATCCATCCCTATTCCCCCCAAATTAGACTACCCCGATGGCTGTCAGAAGGAGGAAGGGGGAGATAAGTGGAAATCTCACCAAGGTGGGGGAAATGTAAGGCCCAATACAAAACATCCTGGCCAGAGCTGAAGAAGGCATTTCAGGACATCGATTCCAATTAACTGCCCCTGGATAAGTCATAGTTTGGTGGGATGTGGGGGGGGGAGTAGGGGGGGGTACAGTGGAAGGGAGAGGAGAGGAGAGAGGAAGAGAGGGAGCCGGGTCCCCTTGTTGTACTTGATAACAATTATAGTTTAAAATCATAGCTTGCCGGGCCCAGCTATATTTTACTTGATAACAATAAAAGTGACACATAAAGTTAACTGTTTATGTTTTATTTATTAGACTAAATCTGCCAGCGGTGGTAGGAGCGTTTGCCTCGTCGCTGCAGCTTTTATAGGGCTGTAAAACGTCATAAATCAGTCTAGGGGAATCGCCGAGCCTCTTTGTGTCGGAGTAGGCGTGCTGCTGGCGGCCGCTGCCTGCGCCCTTCTTTCCACGAAAAGTCATAATGTGATTTTTTTCCCCCTCTGATTTTATTATTATGATCGCCGCCGTGATTAGTCAATCTACCTTTAATTCGCCACCCTGCGCTGCCACTGCCACTACCGCTGCCTCCCCTCCCCTCCCGGCCTGGTTGACACTTGAATTAGTACCTTTTAAAACAGCATAACAACTATTTGAGGGTTTAATTAGAACATCTGCAATTAAGGGAATGGGAAGGAGAAAGGGAAGAGAGGAGCTGAGAGAGAGGAAGAGGCTAGAGCAGGGAGACTCAGAGCTCATCCCTCTTTGGGTGGGGGGAGGTCGAAAGGTCTCCTCTCCCCCAAATTAAGCCCCCTCCCTCTCATTAAGGGATTGAGGAAAAGAGAGAAAGGGGGAGGAGGAGGGGAGAATAAGAAGAAACCAATTTAGATTTCTGAAATGCAGCCATCCCCTGTTCTGCTCTTTTTAGGAACCAAGAATTCCTTCTTTAAAGTGTTACCCACTCCCTCTTTCCTCTTTTTATTTCTTCTTAGTCTGGTCTGTGACTTCAAGTTTTGCAATCTATCGCTACTAAACTGCCCCACCACGACTGAATCTGTATTCTTCAGTCGGAAGGCTGTTCATACTTTAGAAGAGGAGTTGGGGTTTTGCTTGGATGTGAGTGAGTGTGTGTATACACACACTGCCTGGAAAGGGGCACATTCCTTCTTCCTGAAGGGGAGAGAAAGCACCCTTCTTGTGCATACACACACACCCTCAATGGAATTGGGGTGGAATGTTTGAATCCCCTGGAACATTGAATAATCCATTCAGGGAAATTAGAGCCTGAGTTTCCAAACTTGGTTGAAAAGTAGTTGGGGGTTCTGGTGGAAGGGAGCAGGAGGCTTGTTTGAGCTGCCTATGTCTGAGCAGGGAGGTAGCATAGGTTAATTGGGGAAAGGAAGATCCTAGCTCTAGATAGACCCAGCGGTTTGGGAAGGAGGAGGTAAGCAGTGTAAGTTCAGGCTATGGGAGAGAATCAATGGCTAATCGTGGACTGAAAGTCATCTTTCTCCGCTGGGATCCAAAGTCAGAAAGATATCAAGTGGGACTGAAGGAGCAATGAAGGTGAGGTTCTCCCCAAATATTCAGAATTTCCTTTCTAGGCCTGATGCTGGTGGAGTCTTCCTTTCTGGTCTTTGTCAGTCTTCTGGATACATAAATGCATACAAACATACACACACATATATGTCTTTTGCATGTATAGATTATATGTATCCAGAATAATGTGTCTATAATAAGTGTATATCTATACACTTAGGTACATGTATGTGTGTGTGTATCTATTTTCCCCTTCACCTGTGATTTCACCCATTAGGGGAGTTTCATGGTGTGGAAACTCCTTCACAAATGCAGATAAGAGATATGTATATGTCAGAAGGAATGGCTTTTATCCTATATTAGGGGACTCATCTACCTAGATGTTTGTTAGGGATCGCTATCACTCTTCCTTTCCGGCCCCAGCCCTCTGACCTCCAAACTCCTCACACTTTTCTTCCTGTTTCCAAAGACTAGCCTCCAATAAACTCAATTGATTATCTGCATGAAGGACCACACAGATGCATACCCGTAAATCCTTCTGTTTGTTCAGGTAAGTTTGTATTGCAGGGACTATCCTGAACACAGGGCTGGGGACTGAATTTAACTCTGCATTTAGCTAATATTAACTACCTGGTTAGCTAACAATATAGTCACAAACATAATGCTAAATGCCAGCATGTGCACCATAAAGATGTATACACACAGGGATTTAATACCATATTTGCACATCTCATTGAATTTTTGGATGTGAAGAGGGATCTATGGGCTTATACTCACACACTTGGACATCAATAGGACTCTGTGTATATATATTTAAATAGACCCACTTTCTCTCCAGTTTGAAAGCTATTTGCGAACAAACACATACATATGCCCTTCACCTCTAATGGCCATACGCATTTCACCTATGGAATATTCTACATATCCCAACTTGTTCCCTTCCATAGATTTCCTGTTTGCATAGAGGAGCCATTGGGGCTTCCATGGCGTGTGAAAAACACTTCTATCCTAACCTCCTCAATCCTTTTGTATTCCCCCCCTTCCCACCCCCATGGCCAGCTAGGATCATTCTCCTCCCCCTTGCCTTATCCTAACCAGCCATCTCTCACCACAGCCCTACATGCACACATCCTGCTATTTCCTACTTTTATTTTTATGTTTGCTGCATTTTCCCCTGCATTTACAATCTGTATAACCCCCAACCCCCATCTCCTGTCGCCTTTCTCTACCTCTAGATTTGGTTTCTCTTTTCGGAAACATGTTTCAATACAAAGCGCTTCCCTTCTGACAGTACTGAAGAAAAATAAGTGTTCATTGTGTGTGTGGCGTTATTGTGTCCGGCATTACCATATTGACCGTTGGATAACCTATATTCGCTCACCCCTCCCATTAACAATCTGCGGCCCGAGAACATAAGTAGCTCTCGAGACTTTGTGATGCTTTAAAAAATCTCAACCCTTAGACTCCCCCCACTCTCTGCTTTTCCAAGGGAAAAAAGTGTGTGTGTGTGTGAGGGGGGGGTTGGATTTCGATTTGGATTTGAAGAAATTTTTTTGTTGTTTTTTTGGTTGGAGGGAAAGAATGGGAGAGAAGATCATGGTCGTCCCCTCCCCCACTCCACAAACTGCAGGATTTTTTTGAAAGAAAAGAGACTTCCACAGCCCTCCCTCTTTTTCCTTTCCAAATAAGTTGACTTCTAGATGACAAGTAATTAATTCCATTTTAATTTCTTCCCCCCCCCCCCCCAACAACTTGAAAGCTCCAAACTGAATCGAGGTCCCCTTCTGGTTTTGTTCCTTTATGACGCCTGGCAGACAGGACTAATGTATGCAAAGGAATATGCAAATGCTTAATTGATTTTTTCTTAAATCTCTTGTCAGTAAAAGTAATGAATTGGTCTAAAATGATTTTAATAACCCGGACGTGTCACTAGAAAATGCTCAACCTTCCCCACCCCCCACAATCGCCTATAGTCTCAAAAAAACCAATTATGGACCCGTTCATTTCCCCTCTTTTAAAATATTAAAGATGAATTTCTCTTGTTTGTTCGGAGATCATGGACAAGGTCCTCTTCTGGCTCCCCCCCCCCCTTCCCCTTCCTTTCCCTGGAATTCAATTTTCTTCAAATCTCGTTTAAAGTGGCTTTTTAAAAAGTGGACGCATTTTAATATTGGTTAGACAGAGTGACCCGCATTTCACCTCGGTTGTTTGACTTGTTCCAATAGGTCACTGCCATAGAGTTATTGATGGGGAAACTCCATTGAAATTTGTCTCTTCACAAATGGCCTTTAGATCTTCCAGTGAGTTCAATAACTAGTTATAATGTGGAAGGGGAAAAATGAAGGCCCTGGGCTAACGAATTTGATGTTTCATTTTTATGCTGGAGAAATTGTTAGTTTGGGTTTTGGTCTCCTTCCCTCCCCCCACTCCCCCCCCCCCCCGGTCGGGCTTACCGATTTCCATCCCAAAATTTACCTTGGCCTTTGTCCGTGACCCCCCCCCCCTTCACTTTTTTTTTTAATTTCATTCTTACTTTTACAATCTCCGACACTTGGAAGGAGGAAGCTGAAGCTACTGGAGGTCTGTAACCGGAACTTTCGTTCTTGGAATGGGAAAGACTTTTGCTTTTTAAAGGGTGGCGGTGGCTGTGCTGTTGTCTTTTAAAGGCCTGAGAAAAAGCCTGGCTTTTCGAACAGCTTGGTGCAGGCGCTCCTAACCTTTGCTGGCTTTTGCAGCTAGGCAGAAAAATGTAGCGAGCTCGATGATGACTCTTTTCTGAGACATTAAATGTGTCAGAAGCTGCAAAGCAGACTCAGCTTTGGTCCCCCTTCTGATGGGGAGAAAGGCACTGGTTCTGGGGGTGGGGAGTGTTTTAAAGGACGCGTTAGAAGGGAGGGAAACCGGCTTCTTTTCAAGGCCTCAGTGCCAAAACGACTCCTTCCAGTGACTTGCTGACTGGGAATTGGCTGGGGGTCACCCATTTGTTGGATTTTGTTTCTCCTTAGCCATCACTGCATTCTCCTGGGGAAACCTTAAAGCCCAGGAAAAGGTGAAATTTAGTAGGATCAATAAGACTTATGCAGAGGGGACCTAGAGAAATGAATGGGGTCCGGGGAGAGGATCTGGTTTTTCCATAAGGTTTCCCTTAGGGAAAAGGAGGTCCTTTAGTTTCCCCTAAAATTAAAAAAAAATAGAAGAATTGGTGGGTAAAGTCCTTGGCTCCCTGCAGAAATATAGCTGGAGAAAGGATAATGTATTAGAGACTCTGCACTATAAGCTCTCTCCAGGTCTCTCTCCCTCACAGATGACCCAGGGCCTCACCAACTTACGTCTCTATCAACGTTATTATAAAAGGTAATAATATCAATAATAGCATTTTTCTATCGGCAGATCAGAGCACCCTGTTTTTCCCTTAACATTTTTCTCTTTTTCAAGCAGTGATTTTTTTTTCCTTTCTTGCCAAAGGAAAGCAAACAAATCTTCTAGGCCAGCTCCCCAAGCCTTAGGGTCCCCTTTAAAAAATCTCATCATATTCTTCATAACCCCCTTAACCACCCCAAGCTAATCCCAGTCACTACCAATGCCTATATTTCCCATTCTCCAGAAAGAGGACAGATAGACAGATCTTAGGCACTTTCTCCATGGGACCTAAGACTCCAAACCCTACCCAGTACCTCCAGATGAGGTTTGCTCCAGCTGGACTTAGACCATAGATAGGTTCTCTCAATGACAAACCAATCTCCCCTCAGTAGTCTCCGGGGATCAGTACCCCAGATCCCGAGACTCAGGCCCGGTAGAACCAAACAAAAACAAAAACAAAAAAACGAGGGGGAAGGGATAGGAGTGGTAGAGACCAAGGCCTGAAGCAAGCCGGACTTCTGAGAAAAGACATCCTATGTCTTCTCCAGCCAGGCGGGGAAATGAATCAATAGTGATCGGTTAATCAACTTGATAGAAATCCCTCTCGCTCCCCTGTTTCTGTCTCTGCCTGGGCTGTGCGCACCTCTCACCCTGCAAGCTAGAGAATTCAAATCTGCTTTTACTCTCCCACTCGTTTTCTGAACCCGAAAACTTCCTCCCCTGGGAACAGAAAAAGCCCTAGCCAGAAGTACACTGGGGATTCGCTCCTGTGTGAAGAAAGGGATCAATTCTTCATGTTAACATTTTTTTAGTCTAGTCTGTCTCTGACTGTTCAGATTTCCCCACTTCCCTTTAGTATTTTCGTCTCTGCTCTCAATCATCTAATTTACTTAATATCACTCCTATTTCCACACTATACTGTTTTCGCTGTTCAATACGATTCTCTGTCCTCTACACGAATTATTCCCTCTTGTTCTAGCGTCCAAAAAAAATCCTTCTTCTGTCTTTTCTTTGGGCATCTTATGTTATCCCAAATTGTGTTCCTATTACAGTACCCCTCTACTCCGTTCCCGGTTTGACTATAACTGTGTTTTATATTATATTATCCTGTCATCCAGAAATATATGCAAATATAGACACTTCTATTTGTGTCTGTATTAGACATAGAGATACACACGTTTTATGTATTTTTGTGTATAGAGATCCATTCTGATTTTTAGACACATATACGAATAGAGAGGAGATAGACACATTCATATAGAAACCTCTCTATGGCTTCTTCTTCTGTAATGTCATAAGTATGTTATTTTTCTACACATTGTTTACCCTTATGTTCTATACAGTTCAGCTGTACATTAGCACACGCTGGAGTTGGGTCACGAGTAAAAAGGTCTCCAGTTATGACCTCTGCAGGCACAAATGCAAACACACAACTCTGCAGAGAAGATAAAACCCCTTCCCAATAGATGTGCCCTCCCCATATCTATGGATAATGGCAAGGTTTGGGTGTTAAGAAATACAGTCCTAACTTGAACATTGAAGAGTGGGTGCAAACACAGAAAGACGATAATCTGCGTTTCATTTTCTCCCCCGTATGTCTCCGCACACCTCTTCAAGGTGAACCCATACCTGCTCAGTAAAACCGAGTAGAGAACTTTTTTTCACTGCGGCCCCCTCCCCCCCCCCAGTTAACTAGAGTCCCCCAGCAGAACCAAATACCTCAAGTCACTAAATCTATCCAGTCCGAGGGGAGAAACCCAAGGTGGAATCGAACCGTATTATTTTGGAGGGTGGGAAAGAGTACAAATAAGGAGAGGAGATAACCTTTTCCCGAACTGACTTTCTATCTTTCGTCCTACAGACAAACTATTTGATCGGCCATTGGCGTATTTTTCCAGTTTAATTTCTCATCTGTTTACACCTAATAAAAGCTTCTCGCTTATTCCCTCACGTCCTTTTCATTCTCTGATCCCTTCCAACACCGCAGCCATTAGTTACTATTATTGGTATTTTTATGAGGCTCTTCTCCCGAGCCCTGGGGGGTGGGGGTGGGGCGCCTGGTTTTTTTTTTTGGCTAGAGGAACTTCAGCGAAACTTCACGTAGTTACAAGCTTGTCCCCCTTTCCCGCCCCCCAGACTGAATCCCCCAACTCCAGTCCCCCTTCCCAGAGCAGAAATGTGGCAGGGTAAATAAGAATTCGCTGGCTCTTGGTTATTAGAATTCAGAAGACGTTGGCATGTGTAGCGATCATTAGTCAAACCCGCGGAAGCCAAAGGAACCGAGGAGTTGGACAGAAGAAATGTTGGAAATGATATACAGGAGCCGGCTGGAGCATCAATTCAGGCCGATAAGAGCGGGGCTGCTGGGAGCTGGGGCGGGGAGGGTGTTTAATTGGGCTCTGGGTACCTTTCATAATTGGGCAGGAGGAAGGGAGCATTGAAAGCCCCAAAGAGGAGACGTTGCACCCTTTTTTGGTCCCCCAATGAAAACCGTGTAGGTTAACGGACACCTTGAACCTCTTCTCCATATACTGAGATCAAGAGGCAACAAGAAAAGAAAGGTACCCCCACTGCATACCCAGGAGGAGTCCAAACTAGTTTTGGGTACAACCCGAGAAGAGAGGGGAGGGGAGGAGAAATGCTTAGGCTGCTACCATTTTACTAACATCTAAGGATTTTCCCTCATACCATTCCTTCTTTTTAGAAAAAGGCAGATACGGTGAGAGGCTCCAATGAGTAGAGTCAGAGGGCAATTGGGTGAGATGAGAGATCAGACCAAGGATGAGCAAGGGGATTAGAAGGAATTGTAAAGTGTCTGGGAGAGTCCACAGGACCTGGCAACCTGAGGGAACCATTCCCCTCCTCTCATTTACGCTCCAGCCCAAAGCTGGGCTTTGTAGGTCAGGAATGCAAAGACTAGGTTAGGTCACACTTAGGAGTGGCCAGGGAGCAATCAATTTAGTATAATAAGTAAATGCTCCAGAAGAAATGCTTCTCCTATTCTTCTCCCCCCCCCTTCATTGCAGAAACCAAAATGGAGAAGGAGAAAAGAGATCATCACCACCACCACCCCAAAATAGGCATCTATGCTTAGTTAGGAACCATTTCTAAATAAATTTAAATACAGAAGTATGCAGTCATACTATGAAGGAGGCCAAGTAAGTAGAGGCATAATTAAGAACAATATTTGAAACCAAACAGTTATATAACAAAATACACATCTATAAATACCAGTTTTCTGCATTACTGAATATGCATTCAAGTTTATAGAGGGAGGTTAATAAATACACACCAACAAATTCATTTGTATACACAACCCATACACTAGCAAATCAGTATGGGTTTGGATTTAATGAGATGTACAAATATGCACCCAGTTGTACACCCACCACTATAGAAAGAGCTATAATATACACTCAGGTATAGTAAAGAGAAATATCTAGTCCCTAGTGAAAGATCCATCAACATGCATTTAAAGCTGTGGTGAGGAAGTATGTAAAATAATTTCTGACTATATACCCAGAGGACGATCTTTAAATACACAACCACATATACAGAACTCTCTCTAGAAAGGCACATTTTTATCTGGACACGGATGTCCAAGTTAATGTGTCTATGATGGCTTTAGGTATCAAATGCAGACACATCTCCAAGCCAAGAAAGAGACATTGATTTGACCGACATACAAAGACCCCAGAAATGGAGAAATATATCCCTTCCTTTATAAGCATATGGGGCATTTCTCTTGAGAGGAATATTAACCCTCAAGTCTGGGGGCGGGGGTGGGGGAGAAGCGTAGCATTGCCTCTGGTGGAGTCGAAACTGAGGCCGCAGGTGGGGGATTCATTTGGCTCTATCCCTTACTCCCCTCTCTTCCTTCTGCCCTCTCACCCCCCTATTTCTCTCTCTCTCTCTCTCTCTCTCTCTCTCTCTCTCTCTCTCTCT
>NW_027186342.1:2538190-2546029 GCF_028583685.1 Petaurus breviceps papuanus | reverse complement strand
TCTCTCTCTCTCTCTCTCTCTCTCTCTCTTTCTCTCTCTCTCTTTCTGTCTCTCTCTCTCTGTCTCTCTCTCTCTCTCTTTCTTCCCCTCCCTCTCTCTCTCTCTCCCTTCCTCCCTCCTTTTCTCTCTCCTTCTCTCTCTCACCACTTCCACCCCCTCACAATCCAAGGGAAAAGCTCTTCCGACGTGGTATTCAGGGACTCCTTAGGCAGACTCGGAGGCAGCGGGGGGCTCCGGGTGTCACGAGGGGAAGGCTCGTTAACATTACGAAATGGGGTCATTTGGATAAAATATGATTTTGTTTGGAGGCAGCTCCACAGAGAGGAGACATCAGGCGAGTACAGCGCGAAACCGCCTAGGAAAGAAGGCTACTACATGCACTTACTCTCGTTCACTCTCACACACGCACACACAGCTCTTAATTACTCTGCACCACAGCCCCAGAGCACTAGCTCGGATCGGCTAGGAGCTTGCATTTCCCCTCCCCCTCTCACCCCCACAGTGATTTTCCTCTTTTGATCACACAAGCTCTTATGTAAACCTCAGAAATCCTATATCTGGGGAAGCCGACTTTATATTTGGAGGAAGGGGTCAAATCGAAGCAAGAAGTCCCTTGAAGAAGGAAACCTGACCTGTCTGCATACCCTGCTCCTGGTCCATGCCAACACATTCAGATTTTTGGTACCAATAGCTTCCCCCCACCCCTGTATTGTATTCATTGTTATTTGGGGAGACTGTCTTGAGGTCCGTGGAGTTTTTGTGTCTTTTGGGGGTAAAGAGGTGGGGAGAGGCAAGACAAAGTCGTCTACACAGTTAAAAAAAAAAAAAAAAAGAAGGTGAAGAGTTGGAGCAGCTTTTCCCTTGAGGGGAAAAAGGAAGTCTTTTTTCTTTCTCCACAGAAAAGTGGAAAATTCGGAAGCTAAGGGAGAATTGAAGATTATATACATAACTGTTCTAATTCTCCGTTTTATGTCTAGTGTAGGCCACGAAGTGGCAAAATGAGCACCAAAGGAGAGAGAGACACACACAGAGACATGGAGACACAGACAGACAGAGACAGAGACAGAAAGCGAGCTTTTCCGTCTAGGTGCGCTGGAGGGGCTGAGAATCAGAAGGGTTTCCTTCTCGCTTCCTCTTTAATTGGGTTTTATTGGGGGGTGAATTTGGCGCGGAGGGACAATGATGGGGACTTAGGGAGTGAAATGCCATTTAGATAGCAGGCTGGGGAGCATTTACAAAGAAAAGCTTCGGATGCCATTTCCTGGGAAGGGACCAGATCAAAACAACCTCCTCTCTGCGTTTATGACCCTGTCTCTCCTCCCGGCGGAAAAGAGCCTTCAATAAAACTTTAGCTTACACCCTATACACCCCCACCCCCACCCAACACTCCTACACCAGGAGAAAGGAAAAGCAAGGAAGTCCAATTCAGAGGTCGTAGACATTAACTACCCTCCCTACCCCTCCCTTACCCCCGATTTTCCAATTGATTAGAAAATTACCTCTTCTTCCTTTTTTAAAAGTACTTGGCTGAAAAAGATTTTCTTCAATGTCTGTGCAATCAAGAAGTCCACGGGGATTTAAGTCACAGATATCCCAACTGGTCAGCCCCCCAGGTAGGGGAGAGGAGGAGGAAGAGGAGAGTAAAGGAAAATAAAGGCTTCTCTTTTGACATTAACCCAATTTAACCAGCTATAATCATGGCAAGGACAGAAATAAACACCAAAGATCACCCAAGGGGAGAATCTGTTGTCAGTGGATTCTTCTAGGTAGGTTTGGGTTTCTGAGGCACAAAATTAAGGATTGGGAATTGTCAGAGGGATGGAGATAGGTGAGAAGGGGAAGAGAGAGAAGGTGGGAAAAGAAGGCTGGTTTAAATGGTTGGGGGGAGAACACTTAACTTCCTTCGAACTGGAGAAACTGGAATCTTTGATACCTACACAAATCTACAGGCACAAACATGCACTTGTTTACACACACAGCCACAAATGTAGAACTACAAAAAGATTTATAGTTATATATGATATATACACCCATTTTTATGTAAGCATCTAGTGCTACTTGCTGGGAATATCTCTACACATCTGTAGGCTTGAATATAAATAAACACATCCCCTTACACACAGAAACACACCAACATTGTATGCAATATATTACATTACAGACCAGATGTTATGTTTGATATCTCCAGTCACACCTGGGATTCCTTATTCTGGAATTCCTAAAGTATGTTCTAAATCAGATGTTGAGCCTGGTATTGAGTTCCTCCCAGGGTATAAGGATGCTATAAAAAAAAAAAAGAGGTGTGGGGGGAGGCATATTGGGATAGCAGCAGTGCAGAGCAGATTCAAACCCATCCAGCACACATTGGGTAACATGTTAATCTAGCATGTTTCGCAATACATTGTATACATTCTGAAAGGCATTTGTAGATAATCTAATCCAATCATTTTACATTCATGAATGAGGAAACTGAGGCTCAGAAGGAACAAACATGTAATAGGACAGATAGTAGCAGAACTAGGATTTAAATTCATATCCTTTGATTCCAAATCTTTCCACTATATCATATACTTTTTTCCTAACCAATTTTTCTTCCTAATTCCCCAGATGGGAAAAGGAAGAGTTGGATCCCTAAAGGAATAAAGAAGCACATGGGCAAAAAGATTCATCTCCACTCTCACTGTGTCCCTCACATTCCACTCCACAACAAATACTCTCTGCCTCCAAGCACTGAAGATCCTTCCAGGCCTTTACCACTGGCATAAGATACAGAAGGGAAAATCTACTGAGCAGACATTCCTAACTTATATAGGCTCCATAAAAAGAGGAAAAAGAAGGGGACTAAAGAAGGATATCTCCTTTCCATCCAATCTCCTTCCCTTGACACCTCAACAAAACTACTTTCACAGGAGGTTCCTTCATGCCCTCATTTCAAAACTAGATTCCCCCCCCCACCATCCAGTATAACCAAGGTGTTGAATTCAGAGCCTTTCTCTTGAAGAAAGACACTCTAAGGTGGTATCTATACCTACATAACAAAACCCAATAAACTAAAGCCTTCAAACAAACAAAAATCTCATCCCTACCTCTCTCCCTTCAAACCTACTAATCCTGATGGAGGGCGAAAGTTGCTTTAATTTAAACAATCCCCAGGGCCTATCTTTACTGAACTGAAATTCTCCAGATAAAACATTTCCCTGTCACAAGATCAACATGATTACCGTATTCTTCCTCTCCCTCCATTCCTCACAGATTTGCTAACTTCAGCTATCTGAAATCTAATCTGGTGATGCTGCATATTGAGGATCCAGAACCCAAGATATCTCCTCCCACCAAAAAAAAAAAACCTCACTAAATAGTAAAGAGTATAGGGTAGGTGATTAGGGAATCTGCATAAGACAGGTTTAGGGTTAAAGATTCAATCTCTCCTATCACCCTCCCTCCTCTTTTCTTCCAGGGTTTTTTTTTTTTTTACCTAATCTTTTTACCTGACCTTAGAGGTCTGTCCATGTGGGTATTTGTCTTCCCCATCCCCCCACTTAGAAAAGCAAATAAATACTGAGAACAAGCCAAGAAATGGAACAATGGACACTCAAACTTTCTCCCCACTTACTTAATTAGGACTTCTGCCCCTTCCAGAGCCCAAGAGGGGAAGAGATTCCCTTCCAGCTTGAAGAGAGATAGTTGGATAATCTCTCTTGAGGTTTTATGATGCATCTGAAGTGGGGAGTGGTGGGAAATAAGGGGTGAGAAGCAAAGGAGGGAGAGGAAGTTTTCCTTTTCTACTGGCTTCCATGACAGTCTGAAAAGGAAAAATGTTCTTGAAACAAAGTTCTGAGAAGTGGAGTTTGAATTTTGAGGCAAAGAAAGTCCTAAGTCTCTGTATCCCCCTGGGGTTTGACTACAAGACAGATATTTTGTAAACTGACTCACTCACTTTCCTTGCCTCCTCATAGATTCTCTCACACAGGCATACACACCCACATGAACTCCTGTTGAATATACTCTTAAATAGGGCACTCACACTCCTCATACTTAGACACATTCACACTTTCACACTGATATTCGCAGATAATCTCTATACACATGCATCCTGTTAGACTTGCACACACATTCACAAACACACTTTCTCTTTTAGATTGATCCACATTTTCCTCTGGATAAATTAATCTTAAATCAGGTCTTTTTTAAAGAGAAAAGGAGGGAAGAATTAACAACTCAAACGGTTGCATGGTTTACATGAGAGGGTTTATGGGAAGGAATATCCACCTGATTATTGCCCCTTTCTGGACATTCTGGCCTATCTGCTTCTCCTATCCCCAATTAATTTTAGACTTCTTCCCCCAAAAGGACCCACCAACAAAATCTTCACTCCTCACCTTCTCTCTTTAAACATTTATTTCCGCACTTTGAGTTTTACTTATTTCTACCACAAACCCTTGCCTCATCTTTGAGGACACTTTTATTTAGGTAAGTTACGAGAGTATTTCTCTCTACCCTCACTATCACCACACCTGACAACATTAGACAAAAGTGAAAATTTAGCACTTGTGAGATTAGTCTTTAAAAGTCTGCATTTGGATCAAGGGAACTGAAGGCTTCAGATTCTTCTTGCTGGTAAAATGGAATCCATGAAAGCTTAGAATCCAACACAAAAGGTCCACACTAGGACAATTCCCTCCTACCCCACCCTTCAGCCTCAATAAACCTTTAGAGTTGGGAATTCTGGAAATCAGATTTGGATCAGAGACCCATCATTCTCAAAACCAAGACAGCAGAGCTCAGGACTCCCCCAAGATAGGATGGGGGCAAATGGAGAGAGAGTCACAAAGAGAAGGCCAGCACCATTCAGTGAGTAATATGGCTCCCAGTGTTGCCCGTTGGTGAGGGCAGATTAATGTTGGGGGTGGGGGTGGCGAGTGTGGGGGACTAAAGAAAGACGGGGGGGGGGGGGGGAACAGAGAAAGAAACCCAAGGACTTTTTGTTGATTGGCTGGCGGGGGGCATGTGACCCTGCTTAGCGCATGCCTGATTGGTTGCTTGACCTCTTGCCTGGGTTAGAGACCTAGGAACAAAAATACAGGCATTCCCTCCTGCTGCAGCGAGGATACCTTGGCACCTGATGAAAGGACAGGCGGCGTTGAATGGCCCTCCTCCTATCCGGAAAGGAGCCAAGTTCATGCAGAGGTGGCTCGGGGTGGGGGAGGGGGGGACGAGAGAAAGACCAAGAAACTGTCTATTTTAGCACCTTCCTGTTTCCCTAGTGAAAGGGACAGAACCGTGAAACTGACCAGTGAAAAGTGCAGGAGGGGGGCAGTGGGAACGGGGGAGTTAAATGGGGCTACCGTGCCCAGGTAAGAGAGAAAGAGCCCAACCGAGATGGAAGAGAATCCTCGCTCCTGTTCGTGTGTAAAGCACACGCCACATCATACATGTTCCTGTGCTGTGTTTATGGCTGAGCCAAGTATTCCTACTGATGCTGCTTCTATGCCCAATTTGTCTTACTCCCAGATTTCCTGACTCTATCCTTTCCTCAAAAAGAAACTCAACTGTCCCTATCATCAAAGCCATGGGAATAAGCAAGAAAGCTAGAGTATTCGGATGAGGGGGAAGTGATAAGTGATATACCCAGACATACACTCTAGCCCAGTGCTCCAGAGAGACCTGGCTCAGTGCAACCTACCACTTCCAATTTTCGGAAGTGGGAATTAGAGTAAGAGAAGAGTAGAAGGTATGAACGGGAAAGGAAGAAGTATTGCTTCAAGCCTAAAGAGGAGACAATAAGTGGGCATAAAGTTTGGGAAGATTAGGAAGAGGGAAGGAGCATCTGAAAAAAGATGATTAATAAATGCATAAATGATTACAAATAAATTATTATTGAAGCAAGATTTGCCAAGGGGGTGATGTTGAAGGATTGCCTAATAGTTAACCTAGAGATCCCAGTAAGAGAGGAGGAGAAGCTGGGCTCCCTACCCTTCCAAGTGGAGCATTTGGAGGCTTTTATTGGCCAGGGCTCAGTGCTAAACTGGTTGGAGGCTTTTATTGGCCAGGGCTCAGTGCTAAACTGGTGCAGTGTAGTGGGGATGAAGCAGAGAATAGGAATTCTTAGAATTTACATTCCTGTTGAACCCATTTGGTGTAGGAAGAATAAGATAAGATAGACAGATAGCTAGAGTGATTTCTAAATAACTCCCTTTGGCTCTATAGCTCTCTGCCTCTACTCTCTCTCTATGCTCTCTGGGTTATTGCTTTTGTCTCTCTGGGTCTCTCTCCATCTATTTCCCTCTCCCACTTGAGGCTTTTGGTTTGCTCTGAGTCGATGCTGACACATCTCCTTCTGCCCTTCTCCCGCCTCCAACATTGCTTTGAAAATCCAGGTATCCTGCCCCCTTGTCTTTGAATAGGCTGATGTCATGTCTTTTCCCTCTTACTTCCCTTTCCCCTCTCTCTCTTGATTCCCTATTCTGCTGGTCCATTTGAGGAAGCCAGTTTTTATCTACAAACAGTTCTGACCTACCCCAGGTTCTCTGGGATGGAAAATCCTCCAGGGCATAACCTCACCTAGACTCCACGTGTGCACGCTTTTGTTACGTAGCATGTCGTGACGCATAATGGGGGGAGGGGAGAGCATGTGCTCTCAGGTGTGTGGGGACATGTGCCTCCAACACCCACACTTGTACACTCTTCTCTTTCACCTCCTCTAGTACCTCTAAGTCAGACCTTAGGGTATATCAGGGTCTACCCATCGGAACAGTGTGTTCCTGCAGAGGATTCTTTCTTCCTGTTCATTCCTTCCAGATTCACAGGTCTCACACACACAAAAAAACCAAAACCTTCCATTGAACTATCTTAGTTTCCCCAGGCTCCTGGGACCTGACCAGCCTACAAGCTAAGAATAGAAGGGAGGATCTATTAGGCAGCTTGAGTGAGTAGCTGAGAATTCGTTCTTCTTTTCTCAGACTCTACCACGACATTGAATTCTGAAGGCCAGAAGACAGCTCCTTCCTCTCCCACTACAACCCCTGTTTTGGCCTAGAGTGCAGAGGGAAGGATGAGTGAGGGTCAGGGTTATTTCCTGAGTCTTGGGACAACTCTACCTCCAACTGAGGTCCCCCTTTCCTTAGCCCATGCTGGTACTTCAGAAGTCCCCCCACCCTTGAAGGTGAAGAGAGGAAGAAAAAAAAAAAAAGAACACTCCCAGGAGGCTCCCAGCTCCACCAGGGGAAGGAAAAAACATATTATCTCCCATTCTTCCCTCCTGCCTACCTCTCAATCCAACCAGTGCTTGTGTCTTCAAGACAGCCCAATCCAGCAAAGTTATGAAGTCAACTAATTACAACCAAGGGCAAGGGTGGGGAAAGTGGGTAGGGGAAAGAGGGAAGTTTACTCTGCACTCAGATTATGAATATTCTAACAAGCAACAATTCTAACAATTCATAACTCTGTCCCTATCTAGGTTTCTCGGTCTTCCCAGACTGGGAAGGTTAGGGAAGGGAGGTAAATTCTTTAGTGACTAAATCCTCTCTTCCAGAAGTCCCTTATAAGAATAACTTGTGATTGAAAATGAGGTGGAGGGGCAGGAGTAAGAAATGAGTCAAAGAACTTAACTCTCCCCCCAGCCTTATCCTACCACCCTGCAAATACAACAGCTCTTCCCACCCAATCCCAACCCCCCAGTATTCCTTTTCTCTCTTTTCTTTTCAGGGGACCTCTTCCCCTTTCTCTCCCTTTAACTCTGCTCACAAGTAGTTGGGGGAGTTTTGTGGGTAAAACGGAGAAAGGGGGAAGAGGGAGGGGAGAGAGAGAGAGAGAGAGAGAGAGAGAGAGAGAGAGAGAGAG
>NW_027186342.1:2526478-2538090 GCF_028583685.1 Petaurus breviceps papuanus | reverse complement strand
AGAGAGAGAGAGAGAGAGAGAGAGAGAGAGAGAGAGAGAATTAACTTACAGCGTCCGCCTGGGATTCATTTGCGAAGATGTAACCTCTCTTAACATCATCCCCAGCCGCCGTAATCCCCTCTAACTGCCTGGCTCTCTGTCCTAGCATTAAACCTCACCAGCAGCTGCGTTGCTGGACAGTTAAGATTATATATGATGTAAATATATTGTGGGTTTGTCAGCTCTCCCTACACCATAAAACTTGGTTTAATGACATCACGTGGTCCCCCAAGAGCCACTCACGGGCCTGCCTTCGGGCCATTCACATAAATAACCTCCAAAAGTTTCAAACTCCTAAATTCACATAGAAGCCAAGCGTTATTTCTCGAATGCTCACTTACACTTAAAAAGCCCTCTTTGCTTCCTCCCTTTCCCCCACCCCGCACCCCCTTGCATGGTGGGGGGGAGGGGAGGGTGGGTCCTTATTTATTTATTTACTTACTTAGTTACTGACTTATTTTCATAAGGACCTGTCGCCTTCCGTGGTCTCGTGATTTTTTTTTCCTCTTTTTTTTTTCCTCCTCTCTCCTCTTATTCCTCAGAGTGGGCCCGTGCCCCCCCTCCCCACTCCCTCGGGAAGGTAAGTCATGCTTCTTCCCCTTTTTTTTTCTTGCTGCCAGAAGGGTTGGGCTCCAGGGAGAAGGGAGGGGGCAGGGAAGAGAAGTGATCTGTGGTCTCCGGTTGGGACGCATATGCATTCCCCCTCACCTCCAAACAACTCTCCAGAGAAACGCAAAAGCCAAATATTTAGATGTTGTCTATAGTTGACAAGATGTCCTAGTCCCTAACCCTGAGGCTGGTGAGGGGGTGTAAGTAGGAAAAAAGTCATTAGTTTTGCTTGCCAAATCCCCTCCCCAAGCAGTCAGAGGAAACAGTGGAGGAAGAGACAAGGAAGCTTTGACTGTTTTGATCTGGGAAACGAAGAAATAGAGATTGGTGTGTTAGGAGAAGGGAAGGCCCAAGACCACCATGACAGAAAGCTGAGCAAAAATAGAGTCTGGAAATGGCTTAAGGAGACAGCGGCTGAATCTACCAAGGCCTAGAGGGATAGGAAAATGAAGAGGGACTCCGGGTCTTTCAAGGAGAGAGGGGATAACTACCTGGGCGGAGGAAGTCTTTGGCTTTCGGTATTTACAGGTCCTCCGGGGTCCCATTGAGAACTACATCTCCCACTTCCCTGGGTAAACCTGAGTCCAGGCAGCTAGGGAGGGCCCGATGGACAGAGAGGGGCTGGGGAGCAAACGCCGCGTCCTCTTTCTTAGTTAACTGCTACCCATCAGGAGACAACAGTGATTTTCCTTGCTTCAGCGATCGCCCAATAGTTTTACTCAGCATGGAGAAAAAATTAAAATAACTCCCTGAAGAAAATTATACATTTTATTTCAGAGTGAAAGCAAGCTAGCGAGACAGATAATTTGAGGGATCACAGGCGGGGAATGCAGGTCCAGGAACCCCAGAGGAGGGAGTCACAACACCAGCCAAACCTTCATTTAGAACTGAGTGTTCAGACAGAGTTAAATGGCCTGGAAGGGGACATAGAGAAGGGTACATAAGGGGAAAGGACCCCTTAGATCCCTTCACAGAAATGAAAAACAAAAACAGAAACAGGACAGGTTGTGCTGAAAGGAAGAGGAGTCAATACAGAGGACTGTAAAACATCCAAAAAGCTTCATCGTTAATAATCACAAATATGCTACTCACCTTCCCTCCTCCCCAATCCCTCTCTGCCCCTGGCCTCCACTTCCTTGGGGCTTTTTCCTTGGGACCTTTGGCAAGTTGAGGCCCAGTTCGTTGGATTTCCCCTCCCCCTCCTTCTCAGGCAGTTCTGGAGGATGGGGGACGGTGGGATGGCATCAGGCTCAAACTCAGGAAATTACCTCCATTGTAGATGGTAGGGAGGAAATGCTATAAACTTTTATGGGGCCATAGATGGCTGCTACGTTTGTTTCTACTGTACATTGTTTCCTCATCCTTCTACCACTCTCATGTCTCTACTGTCTAGTGAGGAGAATCCACACTGGTCTGGTCCATTCTACAGCCACCACCACTGCGGGGAATTTTTCCTCCTCCTTTCCCCTAAATGCATCAATATATATGTACATCAATAAACACAAAATAGATTCAAGCCAAGAATTTGGCTTACCTGTACTGCTTGAATTACTCTGATAATTAGCATGCCACCCTTGCTCAGCAAAGTAGAGAGACAGACCTAACAGACCCATTTTATGCTACACAAACACAAAGCAGACCACCCCGTCTCTGTTCCCTCCCCATCTTCATACACACACAATTTCATATATTTCTTCCCAAGATTTTAGAGGGAAAGTCAGATGTCACCGCCTCTTTTTCCCCTGTTACCACAAACTTGCCAAGACAGTGCACCCCTTCAAGAGATACTGCTTGGGGAGTAGTCTGATTTCCTTTGTGGAAAAATTCAGCCTCTCTTATGTCCAGATAGTCCTGTCTCCCTTTCCCCCACCCCTAATAGTTTGTGCCAAGGGACTCAAGAAAGGAAACCTGCCATCCAGTCCCCCAAAAGACTCTCAAACTGAAAGAGACAGCCCTGACCAAAGGAGCCATGAATCTTCAGCTGCTTTTTAGCAGAGCTCAGACATTCAACAGGGCCCAAGGAAGGGTGACCCCAGACACAGATTACTTATATAAACACAGAGATTATATCATATGTGCATAAAGAATATATACATATGCCAGTACATTTATATCTTCTTCTGTTTGAATGTATGCCCCCAACCAAGCCAAGTGGAAGGTGCTTTCTCCTTCCTCTCCAACTTCCAAGGCCTAGCAATCTAGGATTCCTTTGCCCTCATTGTCAACCAACCTAAGCACCCCTAAATCTAGTCCTAAAAGCCCCTCTTTAGGAATGACTCCCAAAGTAAAGGGGACCCCTCAAGAAGCCTCTACAAAAAGTTTAGAGACTTTCACCCATCAGGGTTCCCTCTCCCTTACCCATCAAGAAAGAGAGGATTCCATATCTTCCTTCGGACTTTGTGTCTATTGGTCTTTATTCAATATGACAAAATATAGTTTCATAATGGACCCGGAGTCAATAAATAGTTGGCTGACAGTGGTGGGGAAATTTCCCCCAAAGAAAGTTGCCAGAAAGGGTCACCAAGAGTTGGTGCTGGAGTCAGAGAGCAAACACTTCAAGGTAGACCCCAATACATACAAACAGTGCAGGGACTCCGGGGAGCCGGCCCTCGGCATGCGGGGAGCTGGTTTGGGGTGACGTTTTTCCCAAAACTGAAAGGAGGAATGCTTAGGGACATCGAGAGGGCCTGGAAGAGGGTGTGCAGAGTTCATTAATTTTTTTCCCCTTTGATATGTAAATCATAAAAAAATAATGAAAATCTAGTTTGAGAAACAAAACAACCCCCCAAAATTAACCCACTCACTCAAACAGTCAGACCATCACCCACACCTATAGAATCCCCACAGCACTGAGGAAAAAATACCGGGCCTGGGCCTGGTCCCAACTCGCCAGCTCTGTAGCAGGGCCCCCTCGAACAAAGAAAGACTGGAGGTCGGCTGAAAGGGGGTGTTACACATTTCGAACCCAAAGGTGATGGCTCTGCCCAAAGAGGGTTGCAGGGGCGGGGTCCAAGCCACCCCAGACCTGAATAGACCGCTACCGGCCTCTCCTCCAGGAAACCTAGCCAGAGAAGAAGGGGACAAGAAGCTGAGGATAGGGGGTTCTTGGCTGCTGCCTTGATTGGTAGCGGCCGGTTTCGGGAGGAGGATTTTGAAGGCAAAGAGCTCTCTCCTTCCCGAGCCTGGCCCATCAGCCAGTCCCGGGGTCTAGATCATTTTAGTGAGACCCCCTACGGTGATTTCACTGGGTTATTGGGTCGCCAGGAGGACTTTGGGAGACGGACTGAAAAAGTGAATGAACACAACAGCATACTCTGAGTCAAGCTGCGGTTGGAAAGCTGAATGCTAATCGAAAACCGCTTTTGTCTGCAGGGTTAGAGAGTCCGTGACAAATCCCCCCAGTTCCAACCCCCACACACACACCTCTACCCCCACCCCCTAAAAATTTTCCACACACACACACAAACACCCCCCAAAAAAAAGAACCAGGAAAAAAAGAAAATGAAAAGTTTCCCCAAGGTAGATTCAAGCCAAAAAGAGGAACTATTTGAAGGGACTGCCATATCCCACATCTCCCTCTTCCCTTTAAAGAGCCTCTTTGCTTTTTAATTTGGAATCCTTCTTCCATTTCATCCTTCGGTTCTGGAACCAGATCTTGATCTGTCTCTCGTTGAGACACAAGTTGTTGGCGATCTCAATTCGCCTTCGGCGGGTGAGGTAGCGGTTAAAGTGAAATTCTTTCTCTAATTCCAAAGTCTGGTAGCGCGTGTAACTGGTTCTGGATCGCTTGCCGTCTGTCTCTGGAATATAAACCCCACCCCAGCAAGTGCAGGAACGGGTGAATAGTTTTTTAAAAGTCCCACCGTCTCCCTACCCCACCCCCACCCCCACCCTAAGATGGGTCTCAGAACTAGCCCCAGCTGAACAGGGCAGACAGGCAAAGGGGGTAAGGGAGGGAACGAAAGCAGCCCCTGGCCCTAGGGAGAGGCGACACTTGGCTCTGTGCTAGGGAAACTTTCCGCTCCGACACTCACTTACCCAGAGGGGGCCGAGGGGGATGGGAAGGGAGACCCGGACTCCAGCGAGACAATAAGACCTCCAGACCCGAACACAAGGGGATCCCCCTCCCTTATCCTCCCCCGCTTCCTCACTCCCTCCCTCCTGGCTGGAAAGCCTCCTCAATCCCCCCCAAATGAGAATCATTTCCCTAATAATGGGGGTGATGGTGAAAGGGGGATCCCCTCTCAGTAAGGCCAGTTTGCCTTACCCCTCAGATCCCTCTATTTTTTTAACTCCCTCCCTCCCCCCCCAAAAATTGAATATTGCCTTTTATACACGTTTTGTTCCTATGATCCAATTATGTCGTCGTAAATTTGGGCGCATACAGCCTCTAAGCCTTTTAGTGGACAGTTTTACGAGCAATTGATGCCTGCACCGTAAAATTTATGGCCGCAGGTTTTTTCTTTTTATTTGCCCCGTATGGCCTATAAAACCCAGGCGGACCCGAGCGCACAAAATGAAGCCCTAAAGTTTACCGTGGCTCATGTGGAGTTTGGTCATCCACGGGTATATTTGTGGCGGGGCCGGTGGCTGGCTCAGTCCTGCGGGCTGCCCAGTCTGAGCCTGTTCTTCCTTGATCTCCCCACTCCCCTTAGATCTGTCCTCCAGCGCCGGGCGAGCCGCCTTCTGATTGTACATCCCGGGGTTTAGAGGAGCCGGTTCGTCTCTGCCCAGAGCGTGTCCCGGAGCTGCCACCGTGGTACAGGCGGGTCGGTCTGGGTGAGGTCTAGGAGTGGCAGCCATGTCTAACCCGTGGAGAGAGTTGGAAGGAGCAGGCGGTGGGAAAGTGATGCTTAAGTCCAATCCACTGTAGCAGTACCTGGATGGCTGCACCTCTGAGACAGATCCATAGTTCCCACAACTTTGCATGCTATAGGCAGGAATATTAGGGCTTTGCTTATAGAATGAATTGGCTACGTAGGAGCTCATGGCGGGGAGGGACGAAAAAAATTTCTGCACCCTTTTTGATTAAGGGTGATTTGTGACTCTTTGAAGTTGAGGGTTTTTTTGTTCTCCAAAGTGCACAATTTATAGGTGGAGATATCTCTTTCTTTATCCTATGCGCGCTTTCCAAATAAGGGATCCTTAAATAGAGTCACGTGACTCGGGCGGCCACTCATAAATTTGGCTTGATGACCTCCGGGAGGTTAGTGATGGAAGCCGGCGAAACGCATCTTGATATGTTGGCACAGCCCAACCGAGGGGAGAGGGATCGAGAGAAAGGGAGAGAAGAAGGGGGAGAGAAAAAAAATGGTTGTTGGAATTAGGGGGTAGCGGGGACAACGAGTCCACAGCGACACCTGGCGTAGGCTTGGCGGTATTGCACCCTGGCTCGTCATAACTCGCCTCTCCTGGGTGGATTTTTCTACCCTAGCAAAGAGAAGCTGTGCTGTTTTACACAAACCCCCCTGAGTTGGCCTTTTAAATTGTATTTAATTTTAAGGAAAGATGGGGCCTCATTTAAGATGCGCAGAGGGGCTTTTCTGAATAGATCGTCGCCCCTCCCTCCCCCAGGGCCTTCTAGGATCGCTGGAATGAGCTAGTTTACAGGAATTTGTGCGCGTAGGGGGAGGGGGAGAATTGAAGGGGGATTAGATGCTAAACCTTTCATTTAGTGATGGCTGGGAAAGGGTCTGTTTCCTCGTTTCCTAATTAAAAGGACCTAAGTCCCCTGCCTTAGAGAGGGGGAGGAGCAAACATAGTTAATTAAGATTCCCAAACGACTGGACTTGGAAAGGGGAGTCCAGACACTCAGGGGTATTTGGGGAAGGGGAATACCTGGATCTTCAAGAGTTGGGGAAGCTGAGGTGGGTGTTGTGGAGGCCAAAGTAGACGGAGGGGATGTCTAAGAAGGGTTTGGAGGTTCGGAGAAAATAATTTTGATTAGGCCTCACTCCACATTCTCTCAAGTCCAACTCCACAGTAAGAATTAGAGTAATTTAGTGGTGATAGTATAGGTGATGTTTGTTTTATGAGAAGTCAGACACAAAGGCCAGCAAACAAATGTGGTTTGAATGGAGAAAGTGGTATCAGTGTGCATGTAACACACATGTATTCAGTAAGTATCTATATGCAGAGAAAATAGATATTATGTGAAGTCACAGGAAAGTGAGATTTACAAAAATCCCCATAAATGCCCATTTTCCACCCTTTGGGGCAGGTGTTTGAAAACAGGCCCTTTCTAAGGCCTCAGTCCTTCTGGGTTAGGTTCTGTAAGTCAAACTCTATATAGAGTTTGTGAGTTTCTTTGGAGAAAAGGAGGAAACATGACAGAGAAGGGAGAAGACTTTGGGGAGCAGAAGAGAGATCTGGGGGAGCAGCCAGCCAGAAGAGGTCCCAGATCAGTAAGGGCAGGACATGATTTCCCAGTTGGAGGAGAGCCCATTAAGATGTCTGTTGGTTTCCATTCCTTTTTCCCCAACTCCAAATCACATTCTTTCTTTCCTTCCTTCCTTCCCGGGGAAATCTCCGCCCCTGAATTGAGAAACACCAAGCTCTGGCAGCTGCCTGGGATGTGTGGGGTTTTGGAAATCTTCTTGGCTTTTCATTCCTCTTGAAGACCCCATCTCAACATTCCAATTCACTGGGAAAGGATTTCCTCCCCAGTTTGGGTCAGGGTTTCTAAGCAAGGCAGGAGGGAAGGACTGAAGGCCCAGAAGGGGAAAAGACCAGGGTGAACTTTGCTCTTCTACCAGACTTGGGAGCGGGAAAGGAAATCTGAGGGAGAAGGAGAATTGGGGTGCTGATGAGGGGCAAGTGAAGAAAGATGTCTTTTTGCCCTTCTATCTGAGTCCCAGCAGAAGGGAGAGCTGAATTTCCCATCTTTCTTTTTCTAAACGTCCTTGAATCGCCAAATCCTCTATGAAATGACTTCAAATCTTTTCTTCACCTTTCGCTGCCTCCGACACATCTCGCCTCAGCCAGCCCCTAGTTCAGGGGTCAGCTTGCCAGCTTTTTCTCTCTTCTGGGAGCTCTGTGCCTGGAGGGAACTTCTTTTCTTTCCTGGATTTTATTTTTTTGGGGGAATGGTGGGATCAGGAGACAAATCTTCAAGGTTTTTAAAGGTCTTTAAAGAAACTCTGAGAGTGGGATTCGATTCCAAACCGGAACCATTGGCTTTTAGAAGGGATTTTTCCAATGAAAAATTCTATTTTTTTTTTCTGGGGAAGGGGTGGAGGGGGGAACTGAAGACTGCCTTTTCCCGGGGAAGGGATCGAAGGGAGCTTTTCTCATCTCAGAGCAGGAGGACAAAGAGGAAGCGGAGAGAGAATGTTTCGGGGCTCCTGCTCCTGAAGTTTCTGAGAGGAAACCAGAAGGGAATGGGGGTGTGGAGGGGCTGGAACTAGGTCTGGGGGAGAGAAGTAGCCGCCAGGGGAGGCATAGAGACGCAGCGAGGACTCGGCGCCAACACCAACTTTCGCCCACCGTGTACAGGAGATGGGGCGAGCGAATGAGCAGAAATCAGGATATAAACTTTTAAAAATAATATCAGTTTTATTAAATACTCGAGGACCGGTCTGGGAGACGGATTTATACAGGAGGGTAACACGAGGGGCATTTTTTTTCTTTTTTGTATTTTTTTTCCTCTTTTTTTCCTACTGGCTAAACAAACTTCATTCATATTTTTTTTCTCCTTTCAGTCCCCCTCCCCCCCTTTTTAAATTTGGGATTGGAACATTGACGGCGCTAAACATAAATATAAATACAGAGACCACAAATACAGCTAAAAATATTCACACAGAAACTGTCACAGTTTGTTATATGCCATAATGACCCCCGAGGATTCTTTAAATACGATTGGGCTATGCTGGAAAATATGTCGGAGCTTCGGGGGGACTGAGCTGGGGTGCTGGGATTGGAACTGGGACCAGCAGAGGGTGAAAGAGGGGGGAAGCTTCCGGCTCACTCTAACAACCCCATGGGTTGTTTTAGATCCTTAGCAGCGTCGCTACGTAGGGCCTCGCTGACTCACTCGGCTTTAGACACCCTCTCTCCCCTGGGGAGGCTGAATGGGAAATAGGCGCCTTGTGGGTCGTCTCTTTGCTGCTGGGCCCTAGAGTGGGGCTTGGGGTGGAGGAAAGAGGAAGATCCAGTCCTCATTCAAAGTGAGCCCTATGGTATCCGAATCGAGGTTCAGAGACCTAGGCCCCCAAGGCCGGCGAGATCAGGGAAGTAAAGGGAGAAGAGGCCGAAGAAAGAAAGGGAGAGAGGGAGGGAGCAGGGGGTGTTTGGGGAGAGGGAACAGGGGCGAGATCTGACTTGAAGGTCCACATTTGACTCCCTATTCTTCCTGAGGGAGTCAAAATATAAATTGTGCCAGTGATAAATACAGGGTATGTGAGAAAGGAGGGGAGCAGAAGGTCTGGGAAGGAAGAGGAGAGGAGTGAACTGGGTAGTGGGGTAGGTGGGGGGAGGCGAGACAGTTTTCACTCTTTCTGTTTTTCTTCTTCTGTCTCTTCCCGCTTCTCCTCCTTGCCGCCTAGGCTGTCGGCCGCGGCCCCTCCGCCGCCCCCCGACAGCGTGGAAGTGAGATTAGATTCCTTTTTCCATTTCATCCGGCGGTTCTGGAACCAAATTTTGATCTGTCTCTCGGTCAGGCAGAGCGCATTGGCGATCTCGATCCGCCGGCGCCGGGTTAGGTAACGGTTGAAGTGAAATTCTTTTTCCAGCTCCAAGGTCTGGTATCGAGAGTAGATCTGCCGGCCGCGTCTCCTGTCCGCCCCATAGCCGACCCCTAGAGATCCGGACACAAAGCAAACTAAAAACAATTAGTAAAGGGGAATAATCCTAATAATTCACACAAGGAAAAAAAAAAAGTGTCTCTGTCCCGCCCAACTCCCTCAGCACCCTACTGCACCCCTATCTCTTCGCCTCTGCCCCACCCCCATCTTAATTCCTCGAAGCCTGGGGGCAGGAGGGGGGGGGAGTTGGATCCCAACTGCCTCCTAGGTCCCCAATGTAGGGGATAGGTATTGTCCTGGAGGTGAGGGGATTAGGAAGAGGGTGAAGTGATATCAGGCTGAAGGAGAAAGTCTGAAACCTTAGTTGAAGAGGGAGAAACCCTAATTGCTTTGGGGAGGGGGAAGAGAGGAGAACCCTCTGGAAGTGCATTTGACTTGATTTTCCCCACTTTCTCAGGTTCTCTCCGCTTCGCTCTCTCTCCTGCCCTTTAGAAACTTCTCCCCTTCTCTCTTCCTCTCTCCCCTCCCCCTTCACTTCCACTCTGCCTGACTCCACTTTCAGAGGTTCCCCCAATTCTTCCCAGTCCCTGTTCCCATCCCTAGCCTCGCCTCCCCCTTAGCTCGCCTGCGACCCCTCCAATCCATCAGGGGAGAGGAAGCTAGGGAAAGAGAAGGAGGAGGGGGAAAAAGGAGGAGAAGAGGGGGCCCTGTCTCGACGCCGGCGAGGAGAGGAACGTGATTGTTTTTATGGCGCTATAAAAAAAAAAAAAAACTCTCTCCGCCTGTTCTTCTAGGGAAGCTGCTCATAACGCCAGTTCACTTTATTTAATTTATATCTTGGAGCTGTAAAACTCACCACTGTGCGAATTCATTCGCTGCATCCAGGGGTAGATCTGGATACTGGTTTTCTGGTCTTGGGGAGCAGTCCTGCTTTGCTCAGAGCTAAAGTCCTGGGCCATTGAGGTCTGTGTGTTGTGTGCTAAGGTGTTCTGCCTGCAATTTGAGAGCATGTCTTTTTCCTGGTAAAAGGAATTAGATCCATAGTCATACGGCCCCCGGCTCGAACTGAACACGACATTCTCTTGTGGCGAATAAAAGGGAGACGAGTAGATCCGGTTCTGTGCCACCGCCGCTCCATAGGTCGAGAAATGTCTCACTGGATCATAGGCGGTGGAATTGAGGGCGACGTTGGGGAGAACGTCCTGACCCCCGGCGAGATGGCACGATAACGACGGGTTAGTGAAATAGGAATTCATCCCTTCGCCTTTACCTGGTCGGGCTATGATTTCTTTAATATTTATTTCTGTCTCCAGTTTGTACTCGGAACTAGATGGTTATAGGGACGGCTCCAATCCAGGACAGACAAAATGACAAAGTCAGCTGACCCCCTCGGAGCCAATCGGAAGCTAGATGTCAAGAAGGGGGAAAAAAATCGCTCCTGCTTCTGTTGATTCCCTAGTTGAGACTAAGTGTGTGCATTCAAAGTAAGACTTGGATTTCTTTTAATATATATTATATTCATATATAATATATATTGGTATAGGAAACCAGGTTTGGAGAACACAGGAAGGGGAGGAGGGGAAAGGCAGGCCCTTGGACCAGCTAGAGAGGGAGAAAGTCCCCTCAGGAAAATCCCACAGCCAGTGCTAACCTAGATTAGATTTGCCCAGAAACTGCCCTGAAGAAATCAATGCATTTCTATCTGATTGTTATGTGTATGGTCTAACCTCTTTCCCTAAAATTGTCCCCCCAATTCGAGGAAGAGCCCCTCAGTGGGTAACAGGGAACACTAAAGCACCCAACTCTATTTTTCCACTCCCTCTGAATGGGGGCTCAGACAGAATACGATGTGTCTTCCTACAGATTAAAAAGAAAAAAAAAACCATCCCAAAGGTAGAAAGGAATTCTATTAAATACATTGGCCAGTGAAAGGAGAGTGGTGCTTATAATTATGGTTGTGGAGTATATTTGGGGGAGCAATTTAAAACAGAAGTAAAAGACTAGAAGAATCCTCAACTTCATAGGGAGAGTGAGAAGTTATAGAACTGAGTTGGGGTAAATGGGAGCTGGAGTGTGCCTCTTCTCTGCTTCCCCAGCCTTCTCCTGGGGTCTGCTTTTGGAACTCTTGAGAGCATTTCCCCTAAAAGGCAGAAATTTGTTAGGTTGTTTGGGGGTATTTTTTTTTTTGAGAGAGAGAGAGAGAGAGAGAGAGAGAGAGAGAGA
>NW_027186342.1:2513879-2526378 GCF_028583685.1 Petaurus breviceps papuanus | reverse complement strand
GAGAGAGAGAGAGAGAGAGAGAGAGAGAGAGAATGAGAGAGAGAGTTCTTTCTGAGGGGCTTTCTGGAGACATCAACTCTGTTTATGTTGGAGAGAATTTATGATATGGAGAGGGTTGGGGCTGGTGGGGTAACTCACCGAAAATCAGCTAGGAGGAATGTTCTTGGAGAATATAGGATCTGCTGGGGCTAAGGGCACTCCGTCCCCAAACCTGAAGCTCTAAGTCCCACTCTGGACCTGCTGCTTGTCAGTAGATAAGCACCCAAACTTCTAGGGTTTGGAACACAATCCAATAGAAAATGCCGCCCCCCTCAAACCCAGAAAAACGTGGCGCTTGGACCCATGAACCTTCTCAGCAACCTTCATCCCTCATCTATCCCCCTATTTTCTTTTCAACTTAGTGCATTGGGCAGAGAAAGGAAAGGAAAGGAGTCGAAGGCTTCAGAAGGAACAGGAGTGGGAGAACGTACATAGCGGAAGGTGTCGTGATGAGGTTTCTCTTCTGTTGAAGTCAAACTTAATTCAATGTCGGCGACATAACCCAGAGATCCTTTGATTTGACAAAGGGGGGGGGGGAGATGAAGCGGGGGGTGGGTTGGAGGAAAAAAGCCCATATTTTTCTCCCTCTTTTTGGCTATAACAAGAACCCGGATGTCGAAGGATTTTATGATCTTTTCCTTCTGTGTAACAAAGCGAAGTAATCAATGGGTAGCAATAAAGCCATAAACGGGACTACACTGGGAAAAAAAAAAAAAACTCGTTAATTCATCTTCTATAACATTAAGGTTTCCCTGGAGTGTCGCTGGGGGAAAAAATAAAGTTTGTAACCAAAAAAGCAGACTGTGTAGTAGCTAAAGGAGAGAACATGTTAGTTAACATATGTACCTCGTTATTAGATTGAAGTGTTTTCCTGTGAAGTAACTTGGGTTGCCTATTAAAAAAAAAATGCATTCCCATTTCAGATAGTAGGGACGGACGATTGACTAGTATTTAGAAGGGAGGAAACTCTTCAATTGTTTGGGGATGTCCTCGTGGCCTTCATGCTTTCTCTCCACAGAGGTGGAGGAGAAAGGAGGGGGTGGGGGAGGGATTATAAATTAAGAAAGAAATTTTGACACGTGTTATCTCATTTTTAATAACACACCAGCACACACGCGTGTATTGTGTTGCTTTCTCTAGTATCCAGCTGCCCCCGAATTCATGGCATGCCTAAGCAGTGGTTTGCAACAGCTGGCTGGGTCTCCAGGCTCCTGTAGGGTAGGAGGGGGGAGGAGGGGGAACTAATGATGAGGCAGGAGACAGACCTTCGAACCCCCAGAATGTAGGGCCACACTTGATGAGTCCCCCCTCCCTTCTGCTTGAAGAACAGCGGTGTAACAAGTAGAAGTGGCCGGAAAAGAGTAAATTCTTCCCCATTCAAGAGAGTGATTGCTAACAGAGATAAATCATGTCAATGATATTTCCTTCAAGATATTAAATTGTTGCAATGTACAACAAATTGAATGATATAAGATTGGATGTTTTAATGAGGTTTCGTTTTCAATGAGTCCTGATTTTTTATGTATTTTTAAAAATCTTCTCCTTTTATGGATGGGGGCGGGGGAGGAAATCCTCGAACCTTGAAAGGGCTTCTGGGGGAGTTCCGAGGTGAACCTCCCAGCCCGAATGCCCAGCCCCCACCCCACCCAACTCTAGACTTCACCCAGGTCTAAAGAGGGTGTGGGGGAATCCCTGCATAGTAAAGAAGACTCTTTGGGCCCTAGGTGCTGGCCGGCAGGGGTGGAAGACCTGAGCGATAAGAATGTAAGTCTCAGTCGTGGAAAGTTAAGTGTTTTATTACATCCCTAAACAGAGGGCAAAGACTTAAAGGTCTGGTGGATTTATAATGAACAGAAAGCAGCTGCTGGGGGGTGGGGGGGGGGAGTGGAGAGAGGCATAAATGTTGGAAGGGTGATAGAGGAAGGAAAAATTTAAATAAATACAAATAAATTCCTAACCACGTAACACTCTCAGGAATATTAATTTTAAAGCCCATACCTCCCTCACCTTGGCTTCCTGAGGGACCGAGTCTCCCACTTCCAATTACATCTCTAATTACACCACTGAATTTTGCTGGAGGGATTCACTCCGAGAGACGGAGAGGGTTTGGCCTGAGTGGATGTACTCCCCAATCTGATTTTTCTTTTTTCCTATCCCATTTCTAATTTTCTGGCAAAAGAAAACCTGTCGATGGGGGGAGAGCTGGGATTTTGATTTTTTCTCTCTCCATATTTATTTTTCCCCGTTAAATTTGTCTGAAAACAATTATGGAAACTCATCAGCAGAAGCAAGAACAGATGTTTTATTAAAACTGCAGCTCAGCTCTGTAAATATGCAGAAGTCCCGGAAAGAGAGGGGTGGGCAGGGGAGGGGGGGGTGTTGGAATTGGCTATGGTGGGGGTGGGAATTTGCTCTTTGTTGCTACAAACCAGACTGGGAGAAATTATCAAATAACCTTCACCAGAAAGGATCCCCTTTCTCCTTGTTCTCCCCTCAATCCTACTTCTCCCAAATAGGCGTTCACAGGGGAAATACGTGCGGAGTAGAACACATTCAAAGCTGGCTCCTTCTCCCCGCGGTAATTAGCGGATTGATGAGCTGAGTTCAAAAAACCCAGAAAAGGGAAAAGAGAGAGGAAAATCTCTCACTTCCCCCCACCCTCAGCCCCCAAAACCACATGCTTTCTGTGATCACTAATTACAGGAGAGAAGCTAACTTCAGACGGCTGGGCCTGGAGATTGGAGAGCAAGTCTCCCAGTCTGAACTTTATTCAGATAGGTAAATGTGGCTCTTATTGGGGGTTAGGGGTGCCTTTCGGTGGCTGCCTTCAGGCGCACTCTAATTCAGTCAAACTCTGCCCGGAATTGCCCAACAGAAAGGTAGTTAATAGAGCGGAGCTTCTCCTTAACTTGAGATCTGCTTCGGACAAGGTGCTGGAGACTCGACCATAAGCCTTTTAGGGGTCAGAAGATCCACCCACCCCAAAGGGGATAATTCCTAGGCAGCGAACTAGGTTCAAACTGTATCTCTTCCCTAGTTCCCCCCATCCGTTTGCTTCAGCTTCTCTTTTTAATCAATAGGACCATCACCACACACAGGAGCTATGAGACTAGGGGTCCTCAGGCTTAAGGGTTTTTTTTTTCGGGGGGGGGGAGGGGACGAGAGTCTTCTCAAGATAAACTCTGGAGTCTGTATTTATAGCCTCCCTCCCTCCATGCCCAAACTATGTTATAATCTTTGCGACTGTGAATTCCCTAAGCACAAGCAGACAGACAGACGAACACACACTCTCCCCTCCTCCAAGGGCCTCCTGCCGTAGCCTCAGAGCCTCTGCAAAACTGTATTGTGTCTCTCTCGACACTTGCTGCAGCCACTGGGGAGGGGGGGGGGTCAGCCTCTCTGCTTTTCATCCCTGATGCCAAACAGAAGGTGCCCCTCTCCTAAACCGCGAGCTGAGCCCCACTTCAAAAACCCCCTCTCGTTAAGGCTTCAGGAGCAACGGGCCAGTTCTATTTTTGTGCCACAGGGTTTGAGCTGAAATCCCTCTTCTAGAGAACACCCGGATCAATAACTGCTCAGGCCCATCTCAACATTTCATTATTTGCTTAAGGCTCTGTTATTCTTGGCTCTTGGGGAGTTGACTCGATTTGAATATGATGTGATTTTAGAAAAAGGAGGTGGGGAAAAGGCCTACCGAAGTACCCTGAGTTTTGTACACAAATCCCTTTGATCCGGGCAGAGCGCTCAGAGAAAGATCGAAACGATCTTGAGGCTTCAGCTGGGAATCAGGGATCTGAAAGGAAGGGGACAAAATTGGGATCTTGGCGTCCTGGTCCCGACTCATTGGGTTGTCAGGAGCTTTAGATTGGAGGGGTGAAATAAAGGAGAGCATTCCAACTCTCCCGCTCGTCCATGTCCAGTTTGGGGAATTTTAATTCTCTTTTTTCTTCCCACAGTTTGAGATGAGAAGGTAAACAGTGGTCGAACTTTGACATCCCTAACCTAGAAATGGAGCCTTTTCTTCAGTGATATTATCCATTTCAATTCCTCATCTCACCCATGTGTGAGATGAGGATTTTTTGGAACTTGTAGGAGAGTGGCTAAAGGGAGAGGCTGGATTCTGGATCCTGTCAGAATACACAGGAAATCGGGAAACACCTCTGTGGCCCTCGTTAATTTACTCCTTATTTCGGGCAAAGGGGAGGGGGAAGAACAGTCTTGGAGCTGGTTTTGCTTTATTTGCAATTAAACAGGGTATGGTTTAATGAAGGACCTCTCATAGTATATAAAATTTCCCTTCTGTCTGTTCCCCCACCCCCCAAGCTCCTCTCTGTCCAGATCCCCCCTCCCAGTGCTCCAAAATCCCCACCCCAATCCAAAATCCAGAATCCTATTTTCTTGGACGTTTTTATTTCTCTGACTTCAAGTTGAACAATAAAATAGAACAGAGACTCTTCACCCCTTTCTTCTCACACACATACTTTACACTCCCAACTCCTGAAAACCACCACTCTTTCCCCCAATAGTTCTGCTTCCTGCTCTCTTCTTTGCCCAATATATCTAAATTTGAGGGGGGGGCACAATATATTGAATCTACAAATAGGAAATCTTGTAATGAGACTCTGCTTCCCATTCTGGGGACAGAGGACAACTCGTAGGCAGTGGAATTGCTATGTAGGGTAGGGAGAATGAAATGGCCTTTCCATCCTAGCCACAGAGAAAGAGAAAATCACTGAGTATTTCCATACCCAAGTCCGACAGAGGCTACTCATATGTGGAGAGAAATTGGGGAGCTAGGCAGTTCTAATTCTGCTCTTTACCAACTTCCCCTCTGTCACTACTACACCCCACCCCCATCCCAATATTCTCCTTCTGTCCCCGTGACTTTCACGACTTCTTTCGAATCCAAGTGTCGCCTGTGCCCATTTCAGGGAGGGTTTATGGGAATTGTAAAATTCAAGAACCCAGCGTTTATGACGTCACAGTGAGTTGTCATGAGGAAATTGTAAATGTCGTAAAAGTTATATACAGCGGGAGTTTTGTGTGTGTGTTCCCTCCCTTCCTCCTCCTCCTCTCCCCTCTTCTCTTTTCTTTGGTCTAAGTTTTGCTGCTTGAAAATAAAATGTTATTATGTTCTGGAACGATAAGCCAACAATGAAGCATCGTCTTCATTTCCCTATAAATAATTTTATCCTTTATTGTTTGCAGACCTGAAAGAACCATTTAATCTGCGCTGGCAAAAGGGGGAGAGAGATGGGGAAGGGGGGAAATTAATTCCAGAAACGAGAATATTACTTACTTCGATGATACTCTTTTAGATTTGATAGCTAGGAGCGAAATTAAAGGCGAGGAGCGGGCTCTCCGACTCCACACCTGGCGAGATTGGAGATTTATAGGATCTTTAGCGAAGGGGCAATTTAATTTTGTAGGATTTGCTTAAATTCACTGCTATTTTGGGGGGCTGGGAAAAGAGGGGAGGGAGGGGAGAACGATACGCTTTATCTAGCTTTATGAATCCTCCGACATTACCCTGATTTAAAACTCAACAACCTGCATCTCAGGGAAAATTCCTGCCAAAAGTAATGAGGGAATGGGAGGGGGGGGGAGGTAGAGAAATAAAACTTTCTCACTGATTCGATCCTTTTCCAGGGTTCGTTACTAGGGAAGAGGAAAGAAAATGGGGATGGGGGGGTGCGGTTGGCAGAGGCTTTATTCCCTACCCGATCCAGCTCCTGTACACTCAGAGGTTTATTGTGTCCCAATAATTCCCTCAATCCTATAAACAGCTACAGCTTTTAGGGCGCCAGTGGTCTCACCCATTCCAAGGAAGGAACTGGGCCAGCCTGGGCCCTGACGGGGGTGAGGGTCACTGCGACACAAAGGTTCTCCCGAGCTAGCCGCTGGTTTGGCGGGTTTCTAACACAGGGTGGCAGCAGACCAAACAAATAAACAACACAGACACAATAAAAACGGGGCGGCTGCCAACAGCAGGGGAGGTGAGGCAGCTTTCAGTGGCGGCCCTGGTTGGGTTAGGGACCATGGAGAGGGGAGGCTTTCTTAGCTAGGGTCCCCTGAGTTCCTCAGCGAAGCAAGGCCTGGAAACCAGTCAGGTCTCGTTCTCTCTCTAGGTAGAGGAAACTCCTGACTCTGAAGGGAGCTCCTGAAACGTGTCTCAACACGATAGCCCAGGGGGAGAAACAGGATTTTCCCAGGAAGCTGAGGGAGAAAAATCCTTCCCCTTCAGCTAAACTGGGCCTGTATGATTTTTTTTTTAAAGTGAAATGTATAATTTTCTCTCCCCCTCTGCTATTTACCCGAGCTCCCTAGTCTCCGTTAGGCCCCAAGGAAGAGAGAGGGTCCTTTCAGTGTCCCAAAGAGGGTCTCCCCGCCCAAGATCCCTCGACTCTCTTTCATCCCGAGATTCTGGTAGTCTCTTGAGAAAGATAGGTCCCTAGCAGCCGGCCTCTCCCCTCTCACCCTGGCCCTGGCACAGCCTTCTATGGAGGATTAAAATGGTATCCACACCAGTAACAAGATATTTGCCTTTCAGTCCAGCTCCATAAATTCTCTAATCCTCCCCATTGCTGCAGCAAATCTGGAGGGAGAGGGAATCGTCTTCCTTTCCTTCCACCAACTGGCTACCTCCTTATGCACTGGCCTTTCTTGCCTATTCTAACTTCCATTCAAAGGCATTGCCTACTGTCTCGGTAGCCAAAGAGCCCAAATACCCCAGAGTTAAAGTCCCATTCAGAGAATTCTTTACTGCCCTCATCAACACCATCACGAGTAGCAGCGCCACTTTCCACCATCCCCACTGCCAGCCTCCAAAGAAGCAGAGATCTCCAAGTGTGAACGGCTGAGACCCCCAATCCAGCTGGAATATTAGCCCAACTGGTTCCCCGGCTCCAGCGCTAGTCCGCTGAACCAGCTTGCACAACGACCCAGGAAAAAAGAAGTTCACAACAGAATGGGATTATCAGGAGTGAGGGTACCCCCCAATTAATTCTGTTTCTCCTCAGAAAATAATATCAGAGCCAGGAAATAATCTAGAAAATGTTTGGAGAAGCAGAACCTGTCCAGGTATTTCTATATGCATGGGACATCTGGACATACCTCTGTATTATTCTATGTGTGCATATGTTTGGTAACATAAACACATATCTATATAATATATGTGAGCACCTCTCCATATGCCAAGAAATCTGTGCAGAAGTTATATATAAAAAATACAAAATGTAAGGTACGAAAATAATGCAAAACAAAAACACAAGAATATAAACATCAAAATTCATGATTATCCTTGGAAGAAACGCACACCTGCATCCACACTATATGTGTGTATGTATGTATATATTTGTGCTTATTTATAATAATACTCCCTGATCAGAACAAAGCAACATATAAATAATATCCAGTCACAAATACGGATAACTATAATATTCTCTTTGTAGAAAAAAAAAATTCTTCTCTTTACACAGCTCTGCACCAAAAAGAAGTTTTACAAATTGGAGTGAATGATGGTAGTCCCTGAAAGACCTGCCTATACCAGGATAGGCCTTGCTTTTAGTAATATTTTTCTATCACCATGCACAAATATTTTATAATGAACCGAAAGATATGAATGCCTACAAAAGAACGCACCGTGTTCTCCGAAACAGACACAGATATGTACAGATCTACACATACATTTATACAAAAGGTGTTTCTCTCACAGTGTGATATCATCTGTGCAGCTTTTGATTTTATATATTTACAGTTAATCTATTCTCCAATTAATATTTTTTGCATCAATATTATGTATGTATATACAAAAAGACAGGATGAACACATATATGCGTTGTACGGGTGCTCTGTATATGCTTTTTTTTTTATGGCGACAAAGGACACTTTAAACCACAGGACCCAGATATTTAAGTGTTTGTGTGCTAAAGGGTGGAGGATAATAGAAAAGCAGAGCAAAGAAGGACTTTTAGAAAAAAGGCCTAGAGCGGTGGCGGCGTTCTCTCGTTGGCGGCTGGGCCCGAGTTTATACCCCCTAGTTCAGAGGGGGCCAAAGCAAGCGCCGAACAATCGCTGCAGTTACCTCAATTTCCCAGCTCCCTCCCTCCCTCCCCATACCCAGTCTGATGGGGGCTGGGGGGGGGGGTGTCTGCAGAATGGCTGCGAAATAGGGAGGGGGAGGGAGGAACAGGGAACAGAGCTACTCCGAAAGGGTGGAGAGGAGGGATCGAGGGAGGGAAGGACAGAAAAAAAATCAATGGATTTAAAAAGAATTTCGGCATCATTCTGACAACCGAGGGAAAAATGCACGAGGCCTTTTCGGCATCCCTTCTGCCCTTCTCTATGCCCCTCAGTCAGGACACCAACCAAGACACCTCTGTAAAAGCACACACCTACAACTTCAGCATATTCATCTAGATAGCAAGATAGGGAAATACAGTCCACAAGAGCTAGAAGGTATGAAATACACACACAGACACACACACACACACCAAGTGGGAGTTTTCTGTTTTCATTTTCCAGGTAAATTCCCATTTCACCTAATGGACCTCAGGTCCAAAAGGGTCACACTGTTTTGAGAAGACACTGCTTCTCAACCAGACAAAGGGAGGTAGTGATCCCCGTGTCTCACAAGACATCAGCTGAGAGTTCCCTCAGTGTGGAACACCTACAAATAATTACAAACGAAAGCGAAAAACAGAGACCTCACCGGAACGCGGCTCCCATTTTAATCCTTTAAAAAGTCCCATTTTCTGTCCACCACAGCTGGCCTTTCCAGGTCCCCATCGTCTGCCAGCCTGTAGCCCTAGCCCCAAGACTCCAAGGCTTTGGGGAGCGAGAGGGGGGGGGGCAGGGAATAGAAGGCGCGGCCTGAGTCCCCAGGGCGCGGCCAGCTTCTCTTACCCTGAATCTGTCCGAAAGAGCCCGGGAAGGGAGCAGAGCTGCGGCCTCGGGCCCATTTGGAAAGAGCTTAGTCTTTTTCTAGCTCGTAAACAAGAAACGCGAAATTAGCCCCTCAGCCCTGACGCCTCTGCTGACACACAAATCCTATGGGGAGGGGAGAAGGGGGAAGAGAGAAAATCCCATTTCTTCCCCCCAGAGACCACCATAAAGGCCTTTATGTCTAGTGCAGAATGGAGAATATTTTTTGGGGGGGTGGATGGGAGGGAAAGGGATCACTTAGGATTGGGGGAAGGAGTTTCAAGAACAAGGACAAACAGAAATGACTTAAATTGAATTAGACTAAATTGCATTCATATTTTAAATTTTTATCCTAAAAAGGGGACCTTTTTTTCTCCTCTGGGCCTTCTCCCCTTGGCTCAGATTAGACCAACCACTAGGTAAAGGAACAAGAAAGAGACCAAGAGCTGGGCCACACCTCCGCCCACCCCATTCTGAAGGCATAAACCCCAGAACAGGTTCTGGGGAGAGGATGCATGGGGTGAAAGGCTGAGGTTGGGGGGGGGGGCTGTAAGGAAGGAATCCTTGGAATTGAAGTAGACCTATGACTGTGCCAATCTGCCAGGTCTTAGTGACTCTTCAGAAATCCTCCAATAGTTAAGTCAGAGGTCCCCCAATAGTAAAACTTTGGGGTCAAGTGCTTTTATGGGCACACACATAACCATAAGCACACCAGTGTATAGTAATGTTCCAGTTTTGCCAATCCACAAGCTTTAGAACATGGGGGGGGGGGGATGTCATATATCATATCTCAACACATTCATGGGAATGGACATTTGGAAGAAATTAAGCCTCTGTGTTATGAAACCATATGTGTTAGGTTAAAGACTATACAACACACCATTAGCACCAATTATTACCAGTATTCAAAGTACCTCTGGCTGGCTTGGCAAGTCCCCTCCCCAATTCCCTGAGCCCCTCCAGCCAACCAGCCTGCCTGTCCCCTTTCAGGAGGCCTCAAACATCCGAGTTAGAAAACAGAGACAACAACACTACCTTGGACTTTCTGACTGAAAGACCCGACAGCTACAGAATCACAGATGTCCACATTAAATACCCCTTAAATCCCCACTGGAAGAAAGCTCCAACACTATTCCAAGGCCCCTGAGCCCTCCAGGGCCAGGCCTCTCACCCTAGCTCGGGCCGGCCCAGGCCAGCCCCGAACAGAGAGACATGTTCGAACAGAGAGACTCCCCGGGGCGCTGGGAAGCTTTCTGTTACACTCTCCGGCCCTCTGCCCTCTCTGGGAGCCAACGCAGCAGGATTTTCTCCTGTGCATCCATAAAACGATCAGTTTTCGCCCGGAGGAACGGGGGAGATCATTTGATTATTGGGGAAGGAGGGAAAGGGGGGGGGTGGACTACTAAAGTTTTCCGATGGGGATAATGGCTTTTCATTTAATTTCATGATTTTTGTTTCCATCCAATGCTACCCCCGCCTGAATCGAATGGAGTCCCCTCCCCCTACAGACCCTATCTTTTCTCCCCCTCTCCTTCCCCCTCCCTAGACTCTCCGTTCACAGGGGAGAGGGGGTGGGGAGAGAGGGTTGGAAGAAGCTCCCCCATCAGCTGACTTGCACCCAGCCACCAGTCTCCCCCCTAATTGCCAATTAACTTGGACCAGCCAGCTCTGTGCATTTCGCTTCCTGCTTGGGAGGAGAGCCGAGCCCCTCACTGCGCATGTGCATCCTCTCCAGGCTGCTCACTTAACTGAGGGGGGCGCTGAAAAGTTTGTTTGGGGTTTTTGGGAGGAGGGTTTGGCTTGCTTGCTTGTTTATTTCTTAATAAATTAATATTCCCCCCTCCCCGCCTCGCTCTGGAGTTTGAGTCTCTATTACCCTTTTCTGTCTAGTTCCATTGCATGAAGCACAAGTATATGAGCAGACAGTATTCAAAACCAGGGGTATAGGCCGCGACGGCTCCCACCTCACTATAACGCGGACCTTCATCTCCTTATCTCTTCAACACATCAGATCTCAGCGGAGATGGTGACATCACAATGCATACTTTCCCCTCCCCACCCATAACTCTAATTTAACCCCATTTCCTCTCTCTCTCTCTCTCTCTCTCTCTCTCTCTCTCTCTCTCCCTCCCTCTCTCCCCCTCTTACCTCCCCCTCTCCCTCCCTCCTTCCTCTCTCCCTCCCTCCTCCCCACCTTTCCCTTTCTCCTCTCTCCCACACACTTTCCCTCCCCACTGCTATCCAACAAACCAACCAGCCTCCTGTTCCTCTTTAGTCAAGAGAATCTAGTGATATCCTCATCCTTAAACAGTCACCCAGCTACGGATCATTAGTTACACATTTGAACCAATAAGGAAACACTTACCCAGCGTTGCTGCCACTCTCCCTTTCTCTCTCTCCCTCTCTCTCTGCCTCTCTCTCTCCCTCTCTCTCTTTCTCGTCTTCCCTCTCATTCTGTGCCGCTGCTGAGAGTCTGTCTCAGCTCCCGAGAATATTAAAAAAAAAAATCCTAATAATAATAATAATAAAAAGGAGCCGAATAAAATCAGAGAGAGTTGCCAGGAAGAGAGGGGAGGGGGCAGAGGCATTAGTATTTTTCAGTTTGCAACTCCTTCTCAACCTGGCTTCTCCATGCCCCTGGGGGGAAGGGGGTGCAGAGAGGGGGGCAGAGAGGTACCGGCAGCTCTTGCCTCTCCCCCACACACACCACCCGACCCTACGCCCCTCCCCAGATGCCCCCAGCTTCTGGCAACTCCACCTGGGAGGAAAAAAGGGGGGAGGGGAGAAAATAATGAATAATCAGCCTAATAAAAGAAATACTATTAATAAGGGGGAGCGCCCAGTTCTGGTTTCACTGGCAATGGTTAGGCTCTTAAAGGGAGGACTCTTCTGCGGAGCTCTCCGTACGGACAAACCACAATAAAAAGTTCACGTTCATGGATGGAATCCACATGACTTCTTGTGGCCAATCCAACTTGTGAGTCGATCGTAAACTTTTATTACTCAGCTGTAAATTTTCTGCAAACAACCGGGAATGCGATGCATTTGTGTAGCGTGTGCAAATGGGAGCCGCTGTCGCCATGTTTACCCAGTTCTCTCCAAGAGGGAGCATCCCCCAGCCCCCCACCCCACCCTCACCTATCTCCCACTCCCCAGAGTCGACCGAGCTGGATGAGCAAGAAGGAGAAATTGGGGAAAGGAGGGAAGGAAGACTGGGGGAGAGTGGGCTCTAAAGGTCATATTCTTCCTCCTTTATATACTTTTATTAAAGGGGGGGATTTGTAGGACAAATGAGGGTGGGTGCTTAATTTTAAAAGATGTGCAGAATAAACTGATGGGAAAGATTGTAAATTCACAAACAAATACAAGGGGAAAATGAAGAGGACTCCCTCCTTCCTATCTTCCTCACTTCTTCCCAAAGAAAACTAGAGGGATACCCACTAAGGTTCCAGTCCCTTCACAGCATCCATTGGTGGGATCCAAGGGAAACGCCCCCCCCCAACACACACACACACACACACACACACACACACACACA
>NW_027186342.1:2505545-2513779 GCF_028583685.1 Petaurus breviceps papuanus | reverse complement strand
ACACACACACACACACACACACACACACACACACACACACACACAAAGACGTGCATACATCCAAAAAAGTTCCAGCCTCATTCAAAGTTCAGAAATTAGAGGTCAGTGGTTTGGTCCTACTCTACCCCACCATTTCCCAACCCCTAGCCCTTCCGACTCCTTGATTTAGATCTGTTCCTCTTAGTTACGACCCTCGCTGAAGACTCCTAAAGGTGTCCTATATACCCTAGAATCATATAACTGGTAGGTGGAGGGAATGGGGAAGAAGCCCAATAATTCCAGAGCTCCAAAGAGGCCTTCGATCACTTCCCCTTTTAATCTCTAATTCCCCGCGCCTCCCCCCCCCCACCCTGAATTCTTCCATAACATCGCTTGATGTAAAGTGTCTCTCATCCCGAAGCCGCGGACCTTCCTTTTCCCCAAACCTCATTCTCATCTTTTTCTTTCTTTCTTTTTTTTAATTTTAAAGGTTCCCCTCTCAACAATAAAGCCCAACTTGTTCGTTTCCTTCCTTCCTTCCTATCTTCCTCCAGTCCTGGAGTTTCGAAGGACCTGGCACGGCGTCTCAGTCTCACCCACTCACCCATTTATTGCCTCTATCACTAAAAAATTGCCGCCTTTCCTATTTGAGAGAAAGTCTAAGATAAGTAAGGCCTACCTAGCTCAGCTCTTGGAAATGTTATTTCTTTTTCGCCCTGATTCACTTCACTAATTGCAAAGCGATTTCACAACGCTATTTCCCCTTTAAAGAAAAGGGGAGAAAGTACTCTTTAATCTTTCATTACCCTACCTAAACGGCATCTTTCCCCTCTTGGGGAACGGGGAGATTTTTTTTCTTCCTTATTTTGTCTGGCTTTGGGTACTTTGGGCGACCTTCCGTTTAGGATTCACCCTGGTCTCCCCTTGTCTCTTCAGTAGACAGAGGGTTCCTGTTGCTCCCCAAGCTCAGGGGATTGGCTGCCTCCCCAAACTCCTTTCCTAGTAGGCGACCAGCTCTCTCAGCCGGATGCGGTACCTTGTTCGCTTTACAAACCCACCCATAAATTTTATAACAGGTAGTTAAAAGTTAGGAGGAGGAAGCGGCCAGCCCAGCTTCTCACAATAGACCGAGCGAAGAATGGGGGAGCAATGCCTGGAGCTCACCGGAAATTTCGCTCCTCAGTCCAGGACACAACCTGTCACTTTGCTTCTCTCTTTTGGGGGATGGGGGTGTAGAGGAACCTGTCCCAGACTGGCAAAAATTAGGCGCTTGAAAATCCCCAGCACGATTATCTGAGGGAGAGCCACAGACCAGGGTAATCCCAGTCGCACTGGGGCAAATGTGAAGACCGACCCCGGAGATCGAAATTCTCCAATTCTATATCCCCAACGTTCTTCCCTCCCCCATTCATACCTCCATCATCACCCCAGCTTCACCCCTTTCTCACCCAGCTCACCAAACATACACATACACATACACATTCACTCGCCACGCTTTTTTCTCCCTCAGTGGGGTGAGTGAGAGAGACAGAGAAATCAGGGGAGAGTTTTGTAAAAAATCAAGAGAAACGAATTTCCCCCCAACTTAATAGCTGCATTATCCTGTCTCGGCAGCGGAGATTAGAATAATAAATTCAGGGCGAAATGAACAAGATGCTACAACTCAGCATTTTGAAAGATACTATTTTTCACAAATCACAAATAGCTCTCCGAAGCAAATTTGATTGGCTAATAAAAAAGTAAAGAATGAGGGAGAGTCCTTTCTCCAGGCGGCGAAATGGTCCCCATTCCGGTAATACAACGGCAATGAGTGTTTGCGAGACGGCGCTCTAAAGACAGCGAGCGCACCGCGCTCCCAATTACTTTCCCCCCATAAAACTGGATCCGATTCCTCTTCGCTCCCTACAAGAAAGTGGGGGGAGGTGGATGGGGATGGGAGGGGGACCAAAGAGAGATGTTCTTCTGGTTGCAGCCTGAGTGCTCGTGCTTCATTCCCAGGGGCCCCCTGTAAAAGATGCCGTGAACCAGTCACCCTAGGGGTCCTCTGCCTGCTCAAGGCACTCTCTAGGAACCTGGCTGTGCCTGGGTCGAGGCGATCACCGCAGAGTGGGCTGGAAAAGAAAAAGTCGTTCCTAAAGGCCTAAGGAGCAAGGGCCAAGCCTATTTAATGCGGGTTTTTTTCTTGACTTCGTTGTGGGTGCTTAACATTTTAAATCACCCTTCCCGTTAAAAAGAAATAAATAACATTTACGAAATACCCTACCTCTCCCCCTTGCCTTCTGGAAAGAGCACCCGACTTTGGGGAAGGATTCCAGGAAGGTTAGAGAAAAGGACCTTTGCCTAACCTTTGAGAGAAGAACCCTAAAGCAGGAGAATTTGATTACCTGGCTTGGTGCGGGTTCCTAGAGAGAAAGGAGGGCATAAATGGAATTTTGGAGAGATGTGAAATTTGGGATAATAACGCTCCACTCACTCCCACTTCCATAGCCAAGAACTATCCCTTAATTTTCAATGCCCAGATCTTAGTGCTAACAATACCATCACTACTTAAAAAAGGGGGGGGGGCGGGACAAAAACAGTAAAAACAGTAACAAAACCCTTTGAGTACGAAGCCCCAAACCCTCAACCAAACAAAGTGCTTTTCGCACCAAACCAGAGACCAGGGAGGGTCCTTGACAGAAATTGTGCAGAGAAATTTGCCCTGAATCTAGGTTGAGGAAAATGATTGACCAATCTGAGAGAGGGAAGGAAGGAAGGAAAGAAAGAAGGAAGGAAGGAAGGAAGGAAGGGAAAAAGGAAGGAAGGAAAGAGGAAGAAAGGCCGAAGGAAGGAAAGGATGAATAACAAAGAGAAAACCATCCCAAGACTTAGAAATATTTTCAGCGTATGGGGTCTGGTTTCTAAATCCAGGAGGGACTAGTCTCCCTCGACCCTGAGTACCAGCTGAGTCAGACTAGTTGTATCTCTGGAATTTGGGATTGTTTGACCAGAAGTCTATAGTTATAAACAGAAATCTCGGTCCAAGACCCTTGAATATACCCCCTCCCCTTGCTTCTTTTTTCTTGACTTGCTTCTGTTTCCCCTTTATCTTCATGAAACTGAAGAGGGGGCAGGAGATTTGCCCCAAATTCCATGGAGTCAGTTCAGGACTAGGACTGAAAGCTAGTGACAGACAATCGGGTATAGAATTAGACTTCTCCATCAAGGTTAGATCTTCAAGGAACTGGCATTAAAATGGAGGCAGAGTTTGGCTGCCCAGTTGCCAAGGTGAAGCTGGAGAAGGGGTTGTGGTAAACAATCCCACAAATTATGTGACTTATTCTTGTTCACCACCGAATGATGGGAAGGAATCCTTATCCCATCTTGCCTTCGACTTTCACTAAGCTTCAATTTAGACAATTCTCAACACCACTCCCCATGCCACCCTAAATTTTCCCCTTCTCCCCTTGGAATCTCATACCCCTTTTATAGAATCAGGATTGCTTCTGCCCCAAATCTCTTTCTAAAAAAAAAATCAAACCACACAGAAACTATCCTTTATCCCCACAGATGCCAGAGAGTTATATCCGAGTGTATCTGGGGAGGGAGATTATGGGAAGAGGTGCTCCAGAAGTGTTCTCAAAAAACACTTCATTTCCCTCTTTCTGCCCCTCTTCCCTCGATAATTTACCCTCAGCTCACTTAGGGAAGTAAGGAAATATCAAACAAGTGCATGAGAGACTTTTTGTCTGGTTTGGGAAGAGATAGGAAAGTGAAAGAGATGTGGAATCTGAGACAAGGCCTGAGGAGAGTTTCTCCTAATTCGGGCAATGAATCATTACCTATTTCTAAGGCAGATACACTAGGTTGACTTATCCACTCCCCAGGTGTAGGGTCCCCTTATCCCACACTGCACCCTCTCTCTCTTGTCCTCTTCAGATTCAGCTGAGAGCCCTGTCTCCCTCTGAAGACCTGCTTGATTTGGCATCCTTATTCCCACCATAAGCCATCCCCATAAAGAACTTCCAGAGCACCCCCCCAACTGTCTGTAGACAGAAGAGAAATTGCAGAGGACGGAGAGAAGAGAGAACATGAGAGGGGACAGGGAAGTGAAGGAGACTCATTCTGGGCTCCAAATCTTGGCTTTTCTTCTTTGTTTGTTTTTGTTTTTATTATGATTCACGTATACAATACAAAGTACTTGGACCAGAAACAGGGCTGTGGCCACACAAAATCTACATTCATAGCTCGACATAAAGACGAATGACCAGAAATTATTATTATAGATATTATTTTTTTTATCTTTTTTTCCCTTTTCTTTCGAGCACGTTGCATAAACAGATAGTTCAAGACAGTTAACTATACATTCAGTGCAATTTAGTTCCTACTCTACTGGGTATCAAAGCACAATAAAGGAACACACAGTACTGGTGAGCTAGGCAGTTTCAGTTGTTGGGCACCTTCCTCATCAAATAAGCAGCGACAAACGACAACAAAACCGCAATACGAATACTCTCAAAGCAGGGCTTCCTTCTATAGGTAGTGATACAATACGCTGGAGGCTTATAACGGTTTTTTTTTTCTTTTTTTTTTTCTTTTTTTCTTTTTCCCCTTTTTTGCCCCTCCCTCCTGGGATGGGGATTTTTCTTTTTTTTTTTTCTTCAAGATTATTGCAGGTTCCCTTTAGGTAGTACATTAAAGATTTATTATTATCATCATAATTATTATTATTTCAGAGAGCTAACACATATAGGGGCTGGGGAAGCTGGACACAGAGCTGCTGCCTCTTTGGACAACAGAAACCACAGAGCACTGGCTGGGGACTGACCGTGGCCTGGCTGGAAGGAACTCTGTAGAGGGAGGCTCCATACTGATCTCTGTTTCTTAGGGGTGTGGGGTAGCAGAAATTCATGTCTCCCTATGGTTCCAGGGAAAGCTAAGGGAGTCACTCTAAGTAGGGATCTTACCCCTTCCCCAAAAGAAGCAATGAATTAGAAGGGGGGAATCCAATAACATAACCATAGCACAGAAGAAAAAACAAGGAATTCCCTCTCCCTCCCTCTCTTCAACTCTTTCAGAGCCTGGGGGGAGGGTTCCCCTATAAAAAATAAATACCAAAGAGGCAGTGAGGTGGGACTGTAGTTTATATCCAAAGGGAGAGCAAACAGGGAGAGGGGCAGATCTGAGATATTAGAAGAGGAGAGAGGCTGGAAGAGCTGTGTTTTCCTCTGTGTGTGTGTGTGTGTGTGTGTGTGTGTGTGTGTGTGTGTAGGGGTGGTGGGGAGCTTGTTGAGACAGGAGCCAAAACTTTTCTATGTGTCTAGATTCCTTCTCCCACCTCCACCCAGCACCCTCATCTCCCCTTCCCAGCCCCCAAAAATATAAAGCTAGGGGGAAGTCCAATGATCGTAAAACCAGAGTTACAAGTATTTGACAGGTAGTTACAGTTGTGAGTCTCATTCTATTCTCTATAAAAGCGAATGACAGTCGTAAACTTCTCAATTTATCCTCTACCATAAAACGAAACTTCAAGGGAGTTGCTAAAAGAAAAAACCAATCTTTCCCCCCCTTCAGTCCTTGTTCTCTTCTTTTTCTTCCTCTTCTTTCTCCTCTTCCTCGTTCCCTTCTTCTTCTGTTTTCTCCTCATCTCGGGCTCCAGGAAGTTTATCCTTGTTGTTCTCCTTTTTCCACTTCATCCTCCGGTTCTGGAACCAAATCTTCACTTGTCTTTCAGTCAGTCCCAGGGCGTGAGAGACCTCAATCCGTCGCTTTCGTGTCAAATATGGATTAAAGAGAAACTCCTTTTCTAGTTCCAAGGTCTGGTACCGGCTGTAAGTTTGTCGTCCGCTGCGCCGCCCAGGAGCTAAACAGAACAAAACCCCAAACCTGTTATACTAGGAGTCGGGAGGGAGGGGGATGGGTGTCTCTTTCCCATTGCTCTCAAAAGGTTCCCCCTCTTATCCTCCCAGCTGCTCTCTCTCTCTCTCCCTCTACTTGAAAAGGAAATGGGAAACAGCAGTTACGAAGAAGGAAAGTTTGAGGTTTGGTTTTGTTTTGGTCTTGTTTGGTCTTACTTCCTTTTTACTCGGAAGGCGGAGACGGAGGTGGGGAGTAGGGCAAGGGGGCACCGAATATTTGATAACTGGGGCTTTTAAGAAAAAGAGGGACCAGTCATGTTTCTCTCCACCCCAACTACTACCTCCAAGCTTCTCCCTCTATGACCTCCGAAGCTTTGTTGTTCTATGCTAGCTTTTGGAGGGGAGGACTGGGGAGATAATCATCCCCAAAAGAAAGGAAGCCAGAGGGCTAAAGGGAGATGGCGAGGTTTGTGTATCAGCTTCCCCACCTCCTTCCTCTTTCTACCTAATGCTTTTCCAATAAGAAAAATAATTGATCTACTAAAATGTATTATGGCTCGAAATTACTGCTAACTGGAGACAAGCAGATAAGTCACAGCCTCTCCCTGTCAATAACTTTTCTATCTCTCTTTTCCCCTTTTGCTTCGAAATGGGATAATGAGACTCACCCCTGCTTAGAACTAAAATTTTGAGATAACTTTGAGGGTCATTCTCCAGCTCTTCCTTGTCGGAGGGAGAGTACAATGCTTCTCACCATTGAGAGTGGGGGTACAGGACAAATACAGTGAAATAGCAGTTGAAAAGATTCCCTACTTGTGTGTTTGGTGAGATGGAGATATCCCCCTAAGGTGAAATTTTTATTTGGGCACCCCTTTCTCCATTCTTCTTCTGCTAATTGTTTTCAGCTGAACAAAGTTGAGAGAAGTCATTTTGTAGACCCTTTTGAGACGGGAGAAGGGGAACCCAGTAACTCAAAATCCTGACCATTGGGATCTCCCTTGCTCTTCTGGGTTGGGGGTGGGGGCCGTTGTTGGAAGAATACTTCCCTTTACCTCCTTCCTCAGACAACACTGTTGGTCTCCCTGTCTCTCCGGTCCTGAGTTGGGCCCTAAGCGGTACAGAGAGCTAGGGCTTCTCTGAATGCTAATAATCTCCTGGGAGTTTAATCCCTTTACTCTGTGCCCTAAAACCAACTTTTATTTTATAGATTGGTGATGGTGGTGGGGGGAGGGATTTTTAACCCTTTTCACCTAGACACCACCTCCCCCACTCCTCCCCCTTCCATCGTTCCCAAACCCTCTCAGCAAACCCCCTTTGCTCCCAGGCCCAGAGAGAAACAACGAACACCCACCCAAACAAATGAGGCGGGGTGGGGGGGGGAAGGAAAAGGGGTTTAGGGGAAGACCCAAAACCGGGAGAAAAAAAGGAGGGCGAACAAAAAGAAAGTGGGGGGGGAGACCCAGAAAGAGCCAGAGATAGACAGAGAAAGGGACAGAGAGGGGAAGAGAAAAGACTTCTCACCGTGGGGTCTCATCCATGGAAACATGAGACTGGGAGACGAGTTTTGATTTAGGTGCCCTTGTCCTTCGTTACTGTTACTGTTGGCGGAGGATTTACAGTCGGGATATTGCACGACGCTCGCCTCTTGCTGAGCCCCATAAAGAGGCTGTCTGGGGAGCGCCTCGTAGCCATAGAATTTGGAGGCGTCTCCGTGGCAGCTGAGGGAACACGGGTTCTGCTGGTAGCCGGAGTTGGAGATGCTTGAAGTCCCGTGGTGGAAGAAGTCTTGGACGTGGTGCGAGGCGTGCTGAAAGCTGGGCGCCGTGCTGCCCGGGCCGTATACTAAGGCATGGCTCCTACCCACACTTTGAGGGAACCGGCAGTCGTAATACGCCGGCTCCAAGGACTCACCGCCTTTGTATTTGGAGAACAGGGGGTTGACAAAGTAGGAGCTCATGCTGGGCGCATGAAAACCCCACGGCCCCCTCTCCTATGGCTCCTGACACCCCCGCCAGATACCCCGAATCACCGCCCCCCCCAGATGCAAACCCCAGGCTGACTGGCTCCCCTGGGCTGGGCTATGCTGGGTTGGGGGTTAGGGGCGGATTGGGGGCGCGCCTGGGTGCCTGTCTCTGTCTGCCTCTGCCCTCGTTCAGGGCAGCTTCATAGGCTAAGGGGGCGAGCAAGGCGACGAGCTAGGCTGGCTGGCTGCTGCCGGCGTCTCTCCTTACTGTCGGTAGGTAGAGCTCTCGCTCTCTCTCACTTCGCTCTTTCCTTTAACAGCCCAGGCGAATTCCTCAGACTCCCGGCGGTGGCGGCGCTTACACGCGATTCGCGTTCATCAATCCACGACATGAAGACAGGCGAGAGAGAGAGAGAGAGAGAGGGAGAGAGAGAGAGAGAGAGAGAGAGAGAGAG
>NW_027186342.1:2504253-2505445 GCF_028583685.1 Petaurus breviceps papuanus | reverse complement strand
GAGAGAGAGAGAGAGAGAGAGAGAGAGAGAGAGAGAGAGAGTTGGGGGTTCGTGGTTGGGGGGAACCTAGAAGGAGGAAGGGGAGGGAGGAAGGGAGGGGTGGAGGAGGGATGGGGAGACGAGTGTGTGTGTATGTGTGTGTGTGTGGGGGGGGGGAGCAAACCAGAGCTAGCAGCGAGGGGCTGATGCTTCAAGGTGCGATTTCCTATTTGAAGGTGCCTTTCCCTCCACCACCCCCTTTCTCCTCTCCAGTTTCTTCACGGGGAAAGAGAGACACATATATGTCACCAGGTCAGCTTAGTTACCTCAACAGGTACAGAAGCCTTGAAAGGGGGTGGATGGGTCACTAGGAGATGGAGGCCACCTCCCCCCTAAAGAGGGAATCCCCTAAATAGGGCAACTGGAGAGAAAGCAATGGCTACAATGTTTAATATTCCCTATCCCTGACACACACACCCTGCATCCCTGGGCATGTGCAATGGTGAACTCTTTCCTCCTCTCCCAAAGGACTGGGATCTTGAGCAAAGGGAAGCTCAGTCAGACTGGGGTGTTTAAGACTACTTCCAAGGGTGAGACACACAGGAATGCTGGGTGTTTTGTTTTGTTTTGTTTATGTTTAAACAAACAAACAAACTTATTCTGAACTCTCCTCACCCAAAGGAAATGGTGTCCAGGGAAAAGCCAGAGGAAGTGGAGAAAGTAGATAGATAGAGAGCTGGTATATTATAGCTTCTGAACCCCCCCCCCCCCATCACACACACAGATGCACCAACAACACTGAAAAGAAGAAATGGCAGAGAATAAGCTAGGCTACTGGTCTGTTCTTTGATGCCTTCTTGCAGGTGGTTCGTTGTTGCTGTCCTTGCTATTCTTCTTTAAGGGGGCAAGAGGCCTACCTTGTGTCCTCTGCCCCTCCCCCTCCCTCCCCATCTCTCATCTCTCAGCCTTTTTCTCAACTTTAAAATCTCGTCCTTAAAGGTGCTTTCCAAAGTCTGCTCTTTGGAGACTTCCTTTCTTTTGGGAAGGTGAAAGGGAGTCCAGGATAGGAACTAACACCCATTTTTTATAACCTCCTCCAATAAAACAGAATATCTGATTTTGGAAAGGAGACATTCCTTTCTTCTTCTCCTTCTCCTTCTTCTCCTTTCTTCTTCTTCTTCTTCTTCTTCTTCTTCTTCTTCTTCTTCTTCTT
>NW_027186342.1:2486314-2504243 GCF_028583685.1 Petaurus breviceps papuanus | reverse complement strand
TCTTCTTCTTCTTCTTCTTCTTCTTCTTCTTCTTCTTCTTCTTCTTCCCTTCACCATTCCAGACCTGTCCATACAACCTTGGATGTGGAATGGAGGACTGTTAACAGAGCCTCTCTCTATATTTACCAATATTTTCTCTAGGGGATTCTTTCTACTTCCCCTGTAGCTCAAAACAAATTCAAGTTAATTCCATTGAAAAGTGATCTGCAATCCACTTAGCATTTGGCTAGAGAGATATCTGCATGGAGCGATAGCTATACACAGAGAATCAGAAAGAAACATACTTGTGGTCTTTGTGTATAGAAAGTCAAGCACAGAGGAAGAACGGGCTTTCTTCAGTTTTCCACCTTTGCATGTGAAGTTAATATAAAACTATGATAGAGACACACAATATTCGTTATACATGTATAAATACGCATTGTACAGCCTATATGAATTTCACAAAACAGGCATCTCTCTATATTCTCTATATAGTCACACAATATACCATATTCTTTTTCTGTTCATGGCATATGCATACACTATACAGTTCTGCATATGAACAAGCAACATGCATACATAATACAGACTCTATATGAACATTCTTGCTGTTTATGTATGTGCCTATGTTATATATGCACACATATACATAAATATATCTACCCACCTTACAACAATACAGAGAACCACCTTTTAAATTCAAAGAAATTTGTTTTTCTTTTTCCACTCCATCTAGATTTTAGGATTATATGGGAAAGCATTGGGAATCTTGTCTTTTTTTTTTTTTGCCCACTTCCCAAACGCAGGATCTCAGAATGAAGAAAGGGATGGGAAGCACCCAATTGATAGGAAAAGACAACTGAGAAATAACCTCGGAACTCCCAGATTCGTAATGTTCTTCAGGGAATATGGTGTCAGCAAAACCCCGAAAATGTGAAATTCTGTGGACTTGAAAGGAAGGACTTAGAAAAGAGCTTTTCTCTGGAGAAAAAAAAACCAAACCAAAAACAAAACTGTACCATCCTACGGGAAAATATCCATCAGAAACGCACTCCAGGTATTTTCTGGGACCCCCTCTCCACCATACTCAAAACTAAACTGATTAAGCCTGATCCCTATCAGAGCTGATATTTCTATCTCTCACCCAACACGAATACCCCAGCAATGAAAAGAGCACATGTGAGGAGGGAGAAAGGCAGAGAGGAAATATTCTGGAAGGTGCCTGTTTTGAGGGAGTTTATTGAATTCCTGAGCTCTCCACACCCATCCCCAGCCTTGGGGTGGTAGAAGAAAGGGAAGATAATCAAAAAGTGTGATCGCTGAAGTTGTTAGGGTGAGGAGGAAAGACTATGTGGAGGAGGGGTGCATCATAGGTGGGTACTCTCCCTCTAGAGATCTCTTAGCGCAGGTTCCCCAAAATGATACATTTCTGGAATTCCACGGTTTTCAGGGGACTTGGGGGGGGACACGACAATGTTTCAGGGAAATGTCATAAATACTTTACCTTCCTGCCCCATAGGAGGCCAGGCCAACCTAATCAGCTCTCAGACTCTTTGCCTTATCTTTTTTTTTTTTTGGGGGGGGGGTGCGTCGAGAATATCTTTCTCGACATTTTATGGTCCAGAGAAATCACCGCTATAAACGCATTCTTCTCTGGCTTTGTGTCTTGGAATGCGACTGGATCCCCCGAGGGTGGATAGTGAGGGAGAAGGTTCCCGCTAGCAGAAGGGTGTGTGTGTGTGTGTGTGTGTGTGTGTGTGTGTGTGTGTGTGCGCGCGCGCGCGAGCGCGTGTGTGCATGTGTGTGGCCTCGAGCATCGTGGGCCGGCACCAGGTTCTAATGGACTGTGTGGTTTTTGTGATTTCTTTTCTTTAAAATACAGAGAGCGTTTAGTTTGATCCTATGGATATCCTAGGCTAGTAATAAAGGAAATATTTGGATGTCACTCCTCTCCATGCGTTTCTCTCCCATCCTCCGTCTCCCTCCACCCCCTCCTCCCCAGCCTTTGGTACCACGAATTTATGTCTATTTGTCCGGGTCATCCTGGGTTTGTGTTTTAATTATGCAGTCTATTTTATTTCTTATCTCATGGTGGAAACAGATTATTTTCCCTCAGAGAAAGAGCTGCGAGGGCTCCCTGACAGGCCGAGGGCCCTCGCTCTCCAGCTTGCATTAGATATTAATTTACAAATCATAGGTGAGAGAATTTATACATATTTGTTTAGATTTGTGTGGTAGTGGTAAGATTGATTCCGCTCCCCCCCCCCCCCTCCTTTCCCCGCAAGCCCCCACAACAGTTCTAAAGTGTATCTAGCAAAGGGCAGACAAACCCGGCGAAGTGGATTCTAACATTGAGCAACAGCGCCACCTAGCGTTCAATTGCATCAATGCACGCAGTGGTGGGGGCGGGAATGAAAAAAGAAACAGCGGGGCCTTTGGACTATGTTCAGGTTAGAAATAGTGTAGAAAGGTTAGAGGTAAGCAGTCTCAAGAATAGTGTGAGAAAATTGGGGGAACTGGGTCGGAAATAAAGCTTCTGGATCTCTCAATATCCGTTTTCTAAGGACTTAAAATAAATATCTCTAATAAAATTCCAATGTTTGTTATTTTCTACTTCTGCCCCTCCAAACCTTTCCTTCTGAGCTTGGTTCAGTGTGAATTTAGGTTGGTTTTTTTTAAGCCATCTCCCATTTCAGGCAACCACATGCACACTCGAACATCCTCCTCCACATCCCGTTTCTTAACCTCTTCTCTGTCCCTTTTCATGTCCCATTCCTCCAAAGACTTGGCTCTAAGGTGGGACATTGAATCCTCTGTGGTGTCCCCCCCCTTGTTTTTAATCTACCCCATCATCCCCCCATTACTTCCAGCCAGTGAGGTCCTGTTCTCTGTGGCCCGTAGACAAAACACTCCTATAATCCGATTTCAAAGGAAAGAGCGTCCACCTTATTTAAACCATAAAACAATTAAGCCCAGACGTCTAGCCAGCTCAGCGATGCTGTTTTGTTCAGTCCTATTCAGGACCCAGTGCAGGGAGACAAACAGCGTCATAAAAGTGGCATTTTGGAGCTGCGGAAATGTACCTATCAGTTGCTTCCCGAAGTCGAACAACCTTTAGGGTTTTGTTAGCCATACAAAGGAAAAGGGGAAGATGTGGGAGGGGGGAAAGGTTAGAGAAGAAGGGAGTTTGCAACCCCCCACTCGCCCTTCCCTTCCTTTACCTCCCACAGATGATTTTAAAAACCCATAAATTACAGTAAATCAAATCGCAGAATTGAAATTAGAAGTCCCAGGAAGTACTAGGGGGAGTGTTATAATGGGACACAGCACAACTGAGTTCGAAACCGGGTCTTGCAGGAGATAGCTACTATCTCCTGTTACCCCTGACTCTCTTTCTTCCCTCCTCTCTCTTCTCGAGGGAGCAGGGAAGCGGGCTCCAGACTGGAGACACACTGAGGTGGAAGATGCAAAGAAGGGGGGGGGGTGTATGTAGAAATGCAGTTCAGGGGTTGGAGTGGGCCCTGGGGAATGAGGGAAATGCGCCAAGATTAGTGGTTACTTTGTAGGAGGGATTGTAGGGGAACAAGCATCTCTTCTGGGCCTTCGGTAGTGGGGTGGGGGGAAAAGGAAGGAAAGATGGAGATCAAGGACCAGTCTTTCTTCAAATGAAGTTTTGTAGTAGGAAAAAGGATGAAACTGGATCCTAACCGAAGAATAAGGGCAGGGAAATTGGACAAGGTGGTGATGGTACAGCTGGGGTGGAGAAAGGAGAGAGAACAGGGGAGTAAAGGACCCTTCACAGGGTCAAGGGGGGAAAAAGGCTTCAGAAATTTGGAAAGCTAAGCTGTTTGAGGGTGGAGTGGAGAAGCTCCATTATGAACGATAAATCTGTGGGGTCAGATTTTACTCCTCAAACTTTGTGCATTAAAACCTTCATGACTCTTAACATTCCTCATCCTGCCTTGACTAGAGTTTATTGGAGGTGGGGTAGGATATGGAGAAGCTACTGGTGCCCAAAGTTATCTCTGCCTCTTTTTAAAGTGATTAGATTTTGGGGGGAGCTCCCAGATTATATTAATTTTCATGGCCTAGGGACACATCAAGGCAACTCCACCACTACCACCACTCTCATCAGAATGGGACAGCTTGAGATATTAAAGGGCCGTATTTCATGAAAGCTGATTTTAATAGTTTCCAGATTGGGGGATTTCCAAGAAAAGGGGAGCTGATCTGGGGACCATGGCTTGTCCCTGCCTGCTTGGAACTGCTTCTGATTAGCTGGATGAAAATTCTTTTCTTTTGGGGAAAGGAACTCCTAGCAGTTAGTAAGGTGCCCCCAGAACACGTTCTCTGGCAGTTACAAATTCGATTTTTGGGGTTCTCTGCAGATAGATACTCTGAGTTCACCTGCCATGATGAAAACTCCTATAAATAGACCTTTTTGACCCTGGACACTTCAATACATGCTCTCCCCCCACTCCCCATCCCAGAGGATTTCATACTAGGCAGCTTCCCACCACCTCCTGGAACCCAACCCTTTCAGGAACAATAGTGCAAAGTGAAATTCACAGCGTTAAAAAAAAGGCATTATAAAATTAGAATGGTACATATGGAAGAAAATCAAAATGAAACACACTTCTGCCTGCACCTCACTCTGTTCCTCACCATCTTTTTCCTCTACCCTCTCCTTCTCTACCTCGGCCTGCCTTTCCCTCTCTCCTTGCCGTCACCCAATTTCCTCAAATCCTTTCTCACCACCCCCTTACCCAAGGACTGAGCCTGAAATTGTCCCCATCCCTTCTCTTCTCCTCTTCCTTTCCTGCTTTTCGTTCAACTATTCCTCGAAGCGCCGGCGCTTTCCTAGGCAAGGATCCAGGTTGGGATTTCTCCCAGCACCCAACTTTCATCTTCACCTATCACCCCCCTCCGATCTCATGTAGTCATAAATTATTACAATTCATTACGCCAAGGGCAAACATTCTACGGCATGTCTCCCCACCCCCACCCCACGCCCACCCCCGTGCCCCAGCCAAAGCGGGCTTGAAGTAGTAGAGGAGACTGGCCTCCTTCTTGGTCTTCCTGCCTGCTCCCTCCTCCCCCCATTCTAACAAAACTAGTCACTTGCTCTTCCCAGTCAGACTGTCTTTTCCCCCTCCATTTTCATCTTCCCTTCGCTCTGCCCCCTCCCCCACCAACAAAAAAATGAGTAGAAGGTTTGCCTACGAATTCCAAAGCGGGGATCAGAGGAAGAAGAAATAAAGAGGTCTGGATGCGTTTGGATGTCTTGTTTTTTAAGTGACTTCGATATATTAACACAGAGCTGTTCTACCATAACAAACAGAACGACAATACAGGACTTTTGTGTGACTAGAAGGGAACCCACGAATATGTACAAGCCCCCCAAAGCCGTCTAGGCGGCCATCGAGCTAGCTCGGGGCCTTGGCTCGGGCTCTGGCTCGGGCCCTAACCCTGACTCCATGGAAGGGGGGAGGAAGGGAAAGAGGGAGGAAGGAAAGGAGAAAGAGAGAGAAGGAGCCCTGCTTGGTTTCGGCTGCAGCTCAAGCTCAAGCCGCTGGTGCTGCGGGGCCACTGACTGCGTGGCCTCTCTTTTTCTTTCTTTCTTTTTTCTTTTGTGTCTTTTCTTCCTTTCCTTTCCTTTTTCTTTCTTTCTTTTTTGTTTTTTTTTTTTTTTGGTTTTTTTCCAAAATTGGCAGGCAGGCCACCTCAGACCGGGGGGGGAGGGACAGGAACCAAATAAAATACTAAAATAATAATAACAATAATAATATTAATAATAATAATAATAATAGAGATATAGAGATTCAAGTACTGACTTCTCTGAAGAAAGGAGGAAGAAAAATCACATGTTTGGTGTGTGTGTGTATGTGTGTGTTTGTGTGTGTGAGCTATGCCGTTTTGAGCTGGAGGAGAGAACTCGGTTCCCCTCCTCCCCGCCACCTCGTCGCTGGGGCGAACTAACTCTAAACACCAAATTTTCAACACTGAAATTTCCCCAAATCACAACATTTTTCTTTCTTTCTGGTTTTTTTTTTGTTTTGTTTTTTAAAGGTGGTTCGCTTTTTTTTTTTTTTTTTTTTTTTGCTCGCTCCCTCGCTCGCTCTCTCCCTTCCTTGATTGCTTGCTCTCTCGATCTCATTCCCGCCCCGGTTGGGGTATTTTGTGTGTGTGTGTTTTGTTGTTGTTGTTGTTGTTTTGTTGGTGGCGGTGCCGCTGTCTTCAGCTGCCGCTGGGTCGCTGGCTCTTAGGATTGCTCCTTGTCGGTTTTCTCCTTGTTCATCTTTTTCATCTTCATCCTCCGGTTTTGAAACCAGATTTTGACCTGGCGCTCGGTGAGGTTGAGGACCCGGGCCACCTCGTACCGACGGTCCCTGGTTAAATACATATTGAACAGAAACTCCTTCTCCAGTTCCAGTGTCTGGTATTTGGTGTAGGGACATCGCTTCTTCCTTGTAGAGCGAGCGTGGATCCAATTTGCCACTGGGTTACCTAGGGGAGCCAGGCACAGAGCAGGGTCAGGGGCTTCTTCCAGCTCACTTCCCTCCACCCCCACCCCATCTCCATGTCCTGAGCCCCAACCCTAGTCTCAGACCAAAAGGCTGCAGGCCCTATAATAATAATAATAAATACATACATACAGATATATTTATATGTGTGTACACACATATATGTACATACATGGATATATGTACAGACATGCATATATAATTGAACCTGAATTTGAGCACGTTTTTGTTACTATTTTTGGGGGGCTGCTCTCTGTTTCCTCTAGTCATATCCTTCCTTCTAAGATCTCGAACCTAAAGCTATAGGAAATCCCAAGCTATCAAAGCCCATAGTCCTCCCCCCCCCCCTCCAGCTCCAGAAGGAGTAATTCGAGAAATCCTCATAAAAAGTCCAAATTCCCAACCATTTCATAGGCCCATAAACGCTTCTCTCTTGTTTTTTATTTTTATAGCGAGGTCTCTCTCCTCCCCATGTCCCCTCCTCCCCCCTCCCATCCTCTCAGCCCTCAACCAAGTCCTGAAATTTCAGCAGCTCTGTTTTCCTGACCCTGAGTAGTCCTTAGCCTAGTAGGGCTACCAGTCTCAGCTCCAGCCTCAGTCCGAGCCTTAACCCCAGCCAATTCCCAGCTCTTCTCCTCTCTCCCAGTTCCCTGCTCTGGCTCCGATCTGAACCCTGCTGAGGCGAATTCTCAGGATGATGCTAGGGAGACAGAACTCAGGAACATTCCTGGAGAGTACCATAGCTCTTCCCAACCCTGGCTGAGGAGGGGAAAGACACAGCGCAGTTTTACTATCTTCCTCAATTTTAGTTTCAACATCTTCCCCATCTCCTCTTTTCTGACCCCAGAAAGGCTTGCCTCCAGTTTCAGGTTTATTGAAGTGACTGGGGGAGGTACAAGGGGAAACGTTTCAGAGAGCTATAATTAGGCCCTAGGTTGGAGCCATCACTAACCCTCTGTGAGTCTGTAGGAAGAGTCCTGCTGCCTCCTTCCTATACCTTCCCACATGCTGCTCCTACCCCAGGGACAATTTGGATAGCCTTACTGCTGCTTCCTTAGTCACTGAACTCATTCATTCTCCCCACTTTGGCCCTGTTTTTCTTGCCTGTCCCTCTCCAACCCCAAACCCAGTTTGTCCTCCTGTCTCATTCTGTGCTTCCAATAGCCAAACTATCCTTGAGGAGGGGTAGTCATTTCACTAACACAAGGAGATGCTTTCCAATCAGCGAATCTCCTAGTTTCTGTCCCTCTCAGTTTTCCCTCAGCCCACACTTCTTCAAGGCTAAGGTGGTATAGACCCCTGCTCCTTCTATCTCCTGTTTCACAACTCTTGCTACCCTGACACCTCCAACTTCCCCACCCCCCCATCCCATTTCAGATCTCTTATCTCTGCTTCCCTTGGTGGTGGTAAGGAAGTGAATACAATTTTTTGTTTTTATGAACCTCATGTGGAGAAGGGAGCCCAGGAGTGATTGGGGTGGGAGAGGACTTTGATTTTTTTTTCCCTTGGGGGTTTTCCTCTCACCTTACACCATCCTCCTTACTTCTTCACCTCCCTACCTCAAACTAGAAAAGGAACCTTGCCCTTGTCCCAATCTTTGGCCCGACCTCTGTTTCTTGGAAAGTGAAGAAAGAGCCAAAAAGCTTGGGGTGGGAAGGAAGTGGTGGTCAGAGAAGGACTTTCATGAAAGCCAAAGCAAGTGAGGAGTTGCCCCTGCTCCACTCTCCTACACTCACCCTGGTCTGTCTCCCCACATTTCCCCAGACATTCCGGTCCTTGAAAGCCCCCCAAGGTAATTTGCTTTTATTGAGTCCTCTCCTCCCCCCCCCCCCACCTCACTCCCAGAGGTTGTAATCTGGCTCTCTCCTACCCACCCCCTCCCCTCCTGTGCCGGTTGTAAAGGAAAATTCCTCCCAACTTACTCGGGTCCAGCTCTGTCTTCTCCTCTTTGTGCTTGCTGCTGGCCAGCGCGTCCGACTCCGGGGAGGGGAGAGCCTGCGGGGTCCGGTCCCGAAGCTCCCCGGGAGAGCCATACATGTAGTCTGGGTAACTCCGCCCGTCCCCCGGGCCACAGTCCGCCCGGCGGCCCGGGTAGGCGTCGGGTTTGAGGGCGTAGTGGCGGCCCCCAGCTGGAAAGCTGGGGAAGGAGACGGCCCCGGACAGGGGCTCCAGCCAAGTCCGCATATACCGCGTGTCCGCTCCAAGGTGGGGCTGGTGGGTGTAGGGGTGGTAGACGACAGACGACTGGGAGTGGACCGGAGCCCAGGACGTGGTGAACACTGCCGGCTTGGGGGCAAAGCTACAGGACGGAAAATCGCTACAGTCCGGGACCAAGCCGGTGGGTCTGGCGGCTGCGGGGTGAGCCCCAGTGGCAGGGAACCTGGACGCTAGGAGATCTTCATTCTCGTGGCTGATCAGGGAGTCCACGTAATAGTTACTGATGGGTCCCGTCGCCGACATCGTTAGAGGGTTTTACATACATAAGATTATTGTATGAACTGTATATGTACTTTTTATCTGCTCACAGAACAATCAAGGCAGGTAATTATTTTTCCAGCCTTTTCCCCGCATCCTATTGGCTCTTCGACCCCCACGTGATCGTATTTACCCAAAAATACGGCGCGGATCAATGCGCAGGGGCTTTTTTCCCCTGCTTTCCCCCCCTCTACTACCACCCCCCGCCCTCAGCTGATCCCCTGGACCTGCGTTTTACTGAGGGGGGGGGAACCTCTGTAAATAAAGGGCTTCCCCCAACCTCATTCTCTTCTTCAGGATAGCTCCCATCTGGTTAGAGATCCCCCACCACTTCTTCAAGGCCACCCCTTAAGACGCCCTATCCCCCCATAATTTTTAACTAGGTGAAAAAATTTCACCACCTTCCCCGAGTCAGTTCATCCTAGTCCCTTCCCCGCCTCAGGCGGGGAATAGGGGTGCCCTGAAGGGGGAGGAGATGGGAGAGGTAAGATTGAGGAACTATTTCTTGACGTAATCTATCTCTGTCGGTTCCAATGCTCCCGCAGTCTGTGTGCGAGCAGAGATCAGGCGATTGTCAGTTCTTAACGCAGTGTTTTAAACATGTTTTTTAAAATAGCATATGCATCTGTGTCTATTTCAATGTTATCATCAATGCAGGGGGGAGTGAGGAAACCCAATGAGATGGGACAGGAAGTAAGGGGGTCTTTCCCTAGCCCGAGCTGCACACCCCAAAAACTCTGACAGAAAGGAGAGAGAAGGGGGTACAGCATTGGAGGGGGGTAGAAACTATGTATCCAGCTATATCTACCTTGATTGTGTAGCCTCGGAAATCCTTTGCCTTTGCCATAGATAAATAGAAGTCTATTTTTAATTTATTGTCTGTGTCTATCTTTCTTTCCCAGCTTCAAGAAGTGGAGGAGAAGCCTACATAACTTGAGTGCATTCGCCTAATCCAGCATTTCTGTTCTGTTTTCTTTCTCCCCAACCTCCCTCTTCCCCCCTCCCCAAGAAAAGTCACTCTGTCTGTCTGCATGCAGGAAGACAGAGAGATACACGAAGGAGAGAGCCCTTGGTCGGCGGCAAGTAGCTTGTTTTTACGTCCGTCAATAAAATTTTTATGAGGATCATTTGATTGTTCATAAATGTGTCTTTCATTAAATAAAAGTGTAGGCTGTTTTTGGAACGAGAAAAAGGCAATGCGGTGTTGGGAGAAGGCAATTTCTTCAAGGGGTATAAACAGAAGTCCAGGAGAGGGGGTAATATGGTTGCGTGGGAAAGGTAGGCAACTTTATTTACATCCAATGGAGAAGTTGATTTTCCCCATTCCCTTTTCTCTTATGATTTGAACTAGATGCTCATCTCCACTACCTCATGACCCTTCTGCATGCTACTTCTGTGTGTCTGTCGGTGTGTCTGTCTTTCTGTCAGTCTGCCTGTCGAGAGAAATAGGTAAGAGGAGCTCTAGACAAGCATAAAAAATTCGATGTGTGGGGAACCAGGGGTGGAGGAAGGGGGAAGGGAGTCTGGGGTTGGAGCGGTGCCCCCAAGAGCAAATAGGGTCTGGAGCAGAGAAAATGATATAGAACGATTTAGGAGAGAAAGGAGGGTAACATTTCAGGGTCACGGTGGAGGAGACCCAGGATCTATTGTAGGGGGGGGAGGGGAGCAAAAGAGATTGAGTTTGACGAGTCTCTGAACAGCAACGGAGAAAGTGGGATTCCCAAATCAGAGTAACATCCCACCCTGTCTCTCCTCCGTCTCCCCCAGGATAAGACCAAACAGGGGAGGGGATGGTTTTCTTTTTTGTTGACCCCTCTATGTTGGGAATGACAGGGGTAAATGTGTCCAGGAGAGGGAGGAAGATGGGGGAAAGGAAAGGGAGGAAAAGAGAGAGAGGGAAGGAGAGGGAAGGAGAAAGACAGAGAAGAGGAGAGGAGGAGGGAAGGAGGAGGAGAGGAGAGAGAAGAAGGGGGGGGAGAGAGAGTATGGGGGGGGCAAGAAAGTTAGCAGGGACAAAGAAAGAAGGGAAGAGAAGACCTTAGAAGGAACCCCAGGTCTGTAGGCCCACTCTCTGCTACTCTTCCTCTTTCCTCCAACGTCCCCCCCAGTTCGGAGGAGTTCTCAATTTCGGTGGATCGGGGCTTGATTTTCGACGCATGGGGGATAGAGTGAGCTCTCACACAAGCTATACGGCCGAGTCCCTCAGTCCGAGCAGCGATCTCTCGGCTCTGGTTCCCTTTCCCTTCTAGTGAGGTGGATAGAAATGAATCTCGGTAGGAGAGTGGCGTTGGGGGGGGGGGGGGGGGGGGGGGGTAAGGGGGGGAGAAGAGAATCGGAAAAATCTCTGTAAGAAATATAAATATCCCTTTGGCCTTGATGGAGTGTGGTGTTTAACTGTCAATCAAAAATATCCACCGGCTAGTTCAAGGAAAAGACCAGATCCTGGTCCCTTAGGCAGCGGCTTCCTCAAAATTCCATGCTATCCAATAACTTCGCCCTGGCGATTGTCCCCAGCCTCGGTGGGGAGCAGGTCGACAGCCCAGGCTCTGTCCCGAGAATGGTGACAGCAATGGGATATGAAAATGTCCTTTACAATGGGGGAACTGGGAAGCAGCCACAGAGAGGGGGGCGGCCTGGGGAACAGACTCAGAGACATAGGCGGGAATAAAGAGGGAGGAAAAGAGAAGAGGAAAGGAAGGAAGAAAATATAGGAAGAAGGAAGAGAGGAAAGGGGGAAAGAGAATGAGAGGAAGAAAGAAAGGAAAGAGAAAAAGGGAAGAGCCGAGCCTGGAGAAGAAAAAAGGAGGAGGAAACAAGGATGGGCTAGAGTAGCGGAAGAGCTGCTCGGAGGAGAAATGCCATTGTGCAGACAGGCATGTCCAGCCCCGCAGCCGGCAGGGACCTGGCTTGTTGGCCGCCCAGCCCGGCCCCCTCCCCGGATGCAAGGCGTATAATTCCATCCGGATGGAAGGACACAAAGGAGGGAACGGCGGATAGGGGGCTTCCTCTCTGCTCAGGCCGAGGGGTGCCCTGCTCTTGTCTGAGCGGCTGCTGCAAACCAAATTGAAGAGTGGGGAGCAAGTGAATAAAATACACCCCTCTTGGAAGTCTGGGGAGTCTAACTAGGGTCTAACACACTTTCTATTAGTGAAAAATATAGAGAAAAGGAGAAAATTCAACACCACCTTCCCCAAACCCCATTCCCACCCACTCCTGCATCCCTATCAGCCTTAAGTGAGTCTACCTCAGCTCTCAGCCTCAGACTTACTGGTACTCTTTCAACAGGGTTTTTCGCAAGGAAGAATATTCTGAAGATTTCTTCTCTATTGGGGGGGGGGGTACTGTAAAGAGAGGAGTGTCTCCCTGAAATATAAATTGTTTCTATACATTGTCGTTTCCTTCTTCCCTCTTGCCTCTCTAGTCACCCCCTATCCCTTTTCAACTTCATACAGCTGTCTTCCGATCTCCTGACTCCTCTAATTATTCCATGACAGTCCAAGTCCCCTGACTTTTCTTCTGGCCTCCGGATTTCTTCAGGAGCTAAATCCTCCATGAAACTGAGAGGGGATTTTCGCCTCCTTCTTTGGGGGTTTTAATTGGGCACTTCCTCCTCCGATTCAAACTAAGTGGAGGATGCTGACTCCCACCCCCCCACACACACACCTCAGTTTTAAAATGGTATATTTAGCTTCTTAAAGTCTCTACTAAGAGATATCTCTTCGAGGACTGGAAAGAGGGGTTGGGTGTACACCTACTGAGTCCAAGTTTTGTCTCACACAGCCTCCCCAATGATGCCTCTTTTTTCCAGCAAGTTCCCATTGATTTTGCTGCCCGCCCCCAACCTCTGAGGTCCCGAGTTTTGGGGTGGAGTGTAAGGCCAGGGAGATAAGACAGCTTCTTCCTCAGAAACAAGCTAGCCTTCAGGAGCCAGGGGAGCACAGAGAAAGAAAGGGAGAGGATTGTTTGAAAAGACTAGATTATTTTTCCTGGCTTGTGCCTAGTTATTCGAATTTCCTGCAAGATTCTGCGCGCCCCCCCCCCCCTTCCTTTCAGTTTCGCTCTGAGTGAGATCTGGAGAGGACAGACACTGCATAAAGCTGGATGAATCCGAGGCCACGGAAAATCCCCATGCAAGGAGGGGAAAACATCCACCAGTTTTTGTTTTAAATTTTTGTTCCCCGGCCTCTTCTACCTAGGGGTCTCTCTCCCTCAATAATTCCTCTCCAGCCATATGATGCACACCCCCAGATCGCTGGAGGTCTTGGAGAAGGAGGAGACTTGACGATTCCTTACCACTCCCCCACCCACGCCGGCCTGGGCAGCTGCGACCACGCCAGCGCTGGGGGACAGACAGACAGACAGGCAAGAGGGTAGTTGTTCCCCTCCAACACGGTTATGCTCCCTCACTTCTCTCGTGCTTTGGATTCACTCCAGTTCAATTCACACCGTCAAGTTCGGATTAAAACTAAAATAGACTTTTCTCTACCGTCAGTCCCATCGGCCCCTCCCTGCCCGCCTCCTCTCCCTAGCGGCGGGCGCCCTCAACCCGTCTCCCTCACTCCGCCCGGAGCTCCCCTCCCACCCACTACCCAGCCCTCTCTCTCCCTTCCTGTCTTCGGCCCATCTGCCTTCATTTTCGTCTGCTCCAGATGTAGGTCCATTTAACGTATTCGGGTACGTTCTTTCCCCCTACCTTTCTCCCACCCCCTTTCATGTTCCCTCTCCACTTTTCGCCCCTTGCTCTCTCCTTTCTCCCTCTTTGTTTCGGGAGTAAAGGCTTGTTCTAAAGCCTGGATGTGAAGAAGAAACTGAGTCTGGAGCAGCAGGGCTGAGTAAGGAGGGAACCCAGGCGTCCTGGCTGCATGCAGGACGCTGGTTTGTCCTCTTCAGGTCAGTACCAATAGGTACATCAATACAAGAATCCCGGTCTCCAAAGAGAAAACGGAGGAAAATGCACACCAGTACTATCAAACATACACAAACACAACATATCACACACACACACACATACACACACAGCAAACAGAATGGGTTGCCTTACAATCAACAGACATTTCCCAGCCGGCCCAGGAGCCTAATATTCTGAAGAACTTGTTCCAAGGTCCCCAGCATAGGGCCTGTTTTCCATGGAACGAAGCAAAGCATGGGCTAGGGGACCAGAAACAGACGGAAAGGACTGGGGAGCTGGCCCCAAGGCTGGAGGCATTTGGCCACCCCCGCCTACTCTACAACCCTCATATTGAGTTGTGTTACCTGCCTCTTTGTGTCGTGTTTGTGTTGCAAAGGATTTTGCAGTGACTTTGGATTCTAGACTAGGAAGTCGAGGTGGCGAGAGAAGAGACAATACAACCAACCCGAAGTACAATTAAGGAGCCTGAGCTGCTGTTCTCTCCCCCTCCCTCCCCGCCTACACCTACCCCACCCCCTCCCCTGGATGGAAGCCTGCCTGCAAGCCCGAAATCTCCAGGCGACACAGGAGCCCCAAGATCAACAGAGGACCTACGATCACCACGGAAAGGAAGAAGGAAAAAAAAAAGAAGCCCTCAAACTTCTTATATTTAGGCTCAATCCTGAACAGTGAAAAAGAATAAAAGAAATTTCATCTTGCATTCCGGAGATTTTGCAAAGCAAGTTAAAGCCGACAGCGATGACTGTGTCGGTGGTAGACCTTACATCAACAGAGACATTAAGCACCCAGACACACACACACACACACACACACACACACACTCATCAGTGTGTGTATAAAAATCAAATACAGGTTCAACATTACACGGGGCCTTAAGACGCCGCAGGCACATTTCCCTACCTTTTCTTCTTTTCTGTGGCCTCCCATGCCAAGGACCTGGACGCCATGGTTCCCCTTCCATGGGCCCATTTTGCCCCTAGGAAGAGCCTTCTTTACCTGCTGGTCTGTCTCCCTGCGGCGGCCGCAGCTGCCGGGTCGGCTCCTCCAGAGGCGGCTCCCCTCCCCGCCCGCCGCCGGGGAGAGGAGAAGCCCCCAGCAAGCCGCAGCCTCCCTCCCTCCCCCCCCCCCTCCCTCCCGCTCCTCTCTGGGCCCTCCCGCGGGCGACCTGCTCTGGACCCTGTCCAGGTAGCTCCAACTAGGAAAAAAAAAAACCTGGCCCTTTAAAAAAGGAAGAAAGAAAACCCTAACTTTTATTTATTTTCCATTCACTGGCCATTGGTCCATATCAGTGGAACCTCCTGGAAATTATCCAGTCATCAGAGCACAAGATTTTCAGCCAGCGTTCACAAGGGGGAGAAGTATAGAGCATATGCTGTGCTATATATCACATATTAAATAAGCAAAGCACATATAAATATAAATATATATATATAATATAATACACATATAAATGCGCAAGCACAAATAGTTCTACATATGACTCTTTACCCCCTGATTTTCCACAACATTAAATCCACTGAAAGTTCAAGAGTCTTAGACAAATAGGAAAGTCGGCTCCTCTACCCGTCTCATAGAGGGGACCCTTACCTGAATCCAAAAGCAAAGCTGTGCTCACCTTCTCCTTAGACCACTTGTGTACCAGTGGTCCTTTGCTCTCCTCCCCTTCAGCTTCTGCTCCACTATCGGCCTCTACGGTTCTCCCTAACCCCTGGGCAATCCTTCTAAGGACCCGAATCTCTCACCCACCAAAAAAAAAAAAAACCCACACACACACAAAGACCCCAACCCTAATTTCTCCTTCACTCCCATTCTTCCCCTCATCTCCCCCTCCCTATTATAGCCTGCACTGTGGTTTTCACCTGTTCCAGAGATCGTCTGTTAATCCCAGGAGATAGAAGCGAGGCGAGGGTACCAGAGTCGGGGCCCACAAGAGGCCAGAGGGGAAACACCAATTTAGATAGGAAGGGTCGGAGCAAAAGCGAGCCCACTGTGGCTGGCTGTGTGTCTCTCTGACCAAGCCTCTCCCTCTTCCTTTCTCTCTCCTTCCCCCAGCAAGTCTCAAACACATACGCCGAGAGTTCAGCTCTATAAATCCTGGCTCCTCTTTCCCATATCATAATTAAAAAAAACCAGTAGGGGAGGTTTTAACTTTTATTGCGATTTCTGGAGTTGGGCTGAGGAGCATATATTAAGTTTACGCTTATGCGCTCTCGGCGGGGAGGGTCCTTTAAGAAATAAAAATCCATCTTAATATCCGCAGACGAGAGAGATAATTTTTTTTCCTCCTCTTCACGCTGTTCTTTCGCAAGACTCCCTTCGAGCGAAGCGAATAAATAATAATCACCATCTTAGATAATACCTCCCGAACCAGGGCCAGAGAGCCACCAACTCAGGAGGCTAAACTTGGCCCTCGCCTGGGCCCTGGAACTTCTGTTCAATTTCTAGGGATCCAGGGGAAGACACTCCCACAGTTCACCCCCATAGCCACCCCCTCCCTGGCCCCTCGAGAAGAACCAGCGAAATGGGGAACCCCAAGGCCAGAAACCAAGCAAGTCGTTTGAGCATTTCGGTCCATCTGGGAAAATCTCATTCTAGCTGCAGCTCGGGACTGGGGCCCTCTGCCAGAAAAAGCCCACAGGGTCTGTACTCTCGAGGCACTGGTGGCTGTCCATCTTCTGCCCAGTTCTCAACCCAATTTCACAGCCAAAGGAACTAGTAATAGGACTGAGAGAACTACCAGAGTCAGCTAGCAAAACTCCCAGGCCAGGAGAGCCCCTCGCTTCCCCCCAGGCTGAGGCGGGCCTCTGTTCACTTTCCAGAATTCCTCCCTGCCCCCACTTCCTTCCCAGGGATCCATCCAAATGCCAAGGGGTGATCCCCCAATCCCCAAAAGTGAAGCGGGATTCCTGGGCAAGAAGAGGAGACAGACAGGCAAGCTCAGACCGTGAAAGGAAAGACTTTCATTTATTTTCCTTTCCAGTTCCATTTGGTTTCTGAGGAGTTTCAAAATTAGATTCCTTTGTAATATGGTGGAAAAAAAAAGTGTATATGCATCATATTAAATATATGAATATATTTTAGAATACATTTACATACATATACACGAAGAGCATCTATAAGATGTAAACAGTGCAATATATACATATATATACACAGATACACCATATATACAGATATGTATATATATATATATCAGTATGTGTGAATCTGAATTATATGTATGTGTTCAGGAGAAATCTAGTTTTATATCTTTTCCTCATTAAGAGGTATATAGAATGCAAAAAAAAAATAGAATAATTAATGGAGCTTCCTTTTCCTGGCTTTTCTGTCCCTATCTCCCTGGGAAAAGGGGGTTCATCTGCCCCCATTTTCCCTGCCTACTCTACTCCTTGACAGGGAATCCATGTCTTTGAGGCCTCAGAAGTGACCTAGGGGCTCCAGGCTGAACTGGGGGAGCTGAAGGCAATGACTTGAAGAGGAGTCTTCGAAAAGTTTTTGTATCTCTCGATTCCCCTTTCCCCACACACTATCCAATATCTTGCCAAATAGATATGCTAATAGATAAAGAGGCAATGCCCAGCCATTTACTGCTTAGACATTTCTTTTAGGAAAGTGGGTCAGATGGACTCACAGCCTTAAACAGACAGAAGACACAGCCAATTTCCAGGAAACATTGGCCCTTACTGTCCAGTAGGACTGGGGAAGGTCGCTGTTACTTCTACTTGGACTTGATGGCTTCCTTCGAACACAACATACCCCAAATCAACTCACATTCTTTGATTCAGAGATCAAACGGTGGGGGTAGGGGGTGGGGGTGGGGAAGTAGTTTGGCTAGAATCCAGAGTTCTCATCTCTTCTTTCCTCAAAGTCATCCCCAACTTTCTAAAGGATCCTTTTCCTGTATAAGTATATCTATATCCTTAATTCTCTTCAAACAGATTCTTTCCTAGGTTCAGGAGAGAGAGAGAGAGAGAGAGAGAGAGAGAGAGAGAGAGAGAGAGAGAGAGAGAGAGAGAGAGAGAGAGAGAGAGAGAGAGAGAGA
>NW_027186342.1:2472074-2486304 GCF_028583685.1 Petaurus breviceps papuanus | reverse complement strand
AGAGAGAGAGAGAGAGAGAGAGAGAGAGAGAGAGAGAGAGAGAGAGAAACTCTACTCCTAATTTCCCTGATTCTTCCCTTTGGTCCCTATCTAAGCTGGACTGGGCACCAGTCTCCACAATTTCATAAAAATTCAGCAAGAGTTTCTTTGTCTAGTTAGATCATATGGGGGACTAGAGACAATAGCTGGGGGGGGGGATTCATCTCCCTCAACAACTAGGATTAGGTAAACCTGGGGAGGGGCTGGTATAAAAGAGGGGTTCCCCAAGACCTGTATCTTCCATCCTGGGCTTCTCCCCCGTTTATGCCTCACCCTCCTCAGCTTCCACCAGCTTGAACCCTGGTGGGGTGGTGGTAGTGGGGTGAACCCCTAGGGAAGGTAGGGGGCGGGAGTGGGGGTGGGGGCCCTCGACGAAAACCGACTGATGTAACTCAGGCAGTTTCTTGTTGCCGAGTTCAAAACTCAATCCCAACAACATGAAACTACCTAAGCCACAGATCAGCTGAGCGAATAGGGCGGGAGACTCGGCTCTCCGGAGGAGAAGAAGGGAAGGGGGAAAAAAAGGAAGAAATTCGCCCCCCGTCCCCCTTTTCCACCCCCATAACCTCCCTATCCTTATCCTTTTGTAGAGAAGAAAGACTAGCTGGAGGGGGGGTGCCCAAGCATCCTGATATAAGAAAATCTCCCAGAGAAAAATAATGGGGAGAACATACCTTCCTTTCTACCCCCAGCGCCCTCCCGGCCCCCCCCCCCCCACTGCAGTGGAGAGATTGCTCTGTCTCTTGCCATCTATGAAGAGAGGTGGACAGTTGTCTTCCCTTCATCAACAGAGCTCAGTTCCTAGAGTTGTCCTTCTGACTGTCTGTCTGACTGTCTGAACTTCTGTTTGTCTGATCTTCCATCTGTCTGCCTAACTGAATCCCTTCCCCCACCGACCCTTCCCTCTCTACCTTTGGCTTCTTTCTCCCTCTATCTTTTTTTCCTTCAGGGCACACACACTGATTTGCCCTCTCTTGCTTTTCAACTGCAGGCGCGTGGACTGGAGACCAAAGCGCTCAGGGCCGCTCCAACCCGCTAGCCACTCGGTTTCCAAACCACAGCGGCCACGGGGGTGAGGACAGAGGGAAAGGGAAAACGTCAGGAAACACCAACTCGACCAAAAGACACCCAAACACTAAATCTTAAACCCCATTGCCACACTCTCTACTCCTTCAATTCATCCCCAACAGGCGCTCAGAGCCAGCAACACCTAGACAGAGAATAGCATGACAGAGGAAACCCATCGTGCCCTCTAGAAACCCGAACAATCTGCTACCCAAGCAGTCCAGTCCTTGAATCCTAACCACCCCCCCCCCCCCCGCCCCCATCCACTGCTGTTCCGACGAGAGGAGGAAAGGTGGAAATCTGAGCTGCTCACCGTCTTTCCCCTTCGCTGGTAGAGGTGGATAGAAAAGTCCCCCGATGGCGCCCTTACTCGGCTCAATCGAGGCTCCTTAGCCTCTTTCCTTCCCACCTTGCTCCTTCACCTGGGGAGCTCGGCGAGTCCCCCACTCAGCTTCGAAAATGAGAGAAAGAAATCTCTTCTCTTACCTTAGTGCCTTCTGCTAGTGGTGTCGAGGTGGAGGAAGGCGAGGTGGGGGGGGCTCAGTTCCTCGCCCCCCCCCTCAGGCGGTTAAGTTTATTCCTCTCCTTAGGTGGGTGGGTGCGGGGGGGTTGCCTCTCCGGGTTCCCCCCCCCAGGAGCATTGGGGAACGACTCCCAGCCCTAACACCCCAGGCAAGCAGATCCGTCTGCCTCTCAAGATTGCAGCTTCGTCTCTGCCTCTCTTTCCCTCCTCCAGTCACCTTTAAATGCATCTTTTACTGCGGCACCACATTATATTTGCAGATCATAAAATCCACCTCTCGCGCGTACCAAGACCGTCCTGACATTACTGTTTTATGACCTTGACTTATTGTGGTCACCTGGATAATATTTAAATCAGCGTTATGGCCTCTCACTTATATTAAACCCGCCAAGAGACGTTCTAGAAAGCCTTTAAAAGATGAGTCTAACACACAAAACACAAACACACACTCACACACACACACAAGCTCCCTGGGAGGAGGAAAATGGAGCTGAAAATCACTTTTAAAAAATATACCCATTTGAGGAGTAAGATTCTGGAAATTTATTAGGATTTTTTTTCTCCATTAAGGAAGCTACATGCAAAAGATACAACATACAGAATATCTTTAAATAACACGAAGACCAGAACTGGACTTGTTCAGTCTTGGGGGGAGGGGGGGACAGTAATTCTGTCTATGCCCTTTCCTTTTCTTCAGAATTGTTCCTCTGGAGAGACTCTCTGAGATGTCATTTCACAGGGTAGGGATGGAGGTGGGGGTGTCGGGCTGGGGGCTGGGGGGAAGTGGGGGACAAAAGCTGTACAAATACAAGACATGGAGCAGATTTCTCAGCTTGACTTAGCGCTACACTCATGGGGTGGGGTAGGAATGGGGCGGGGGGCCGTCGGAAGCGCTGGGTGGCTACAGCAAACACACAACACTAGCCAAACTTTCCAAAACGTCTATTACCCTAAATATACAATGCAGAGGAAGGAGCGATTCTTAGCGTGCTGCTGGGGATACCTTACATTTTTTTTTTTGTGGGCTTTTCTCTCTTTCTTTGAACGATCTGGATGGATTTAACCTTAACTCTACATGGATTACAAGGATGCTGAGTGAGTGTATGCACACACATATATAGTCATAGGTATAGATATATAGATCTTCTCTTGCTTATATTGAGGCTTCTTCGCTGCACCAACGAGAAGTCTCTCCGAAGGAGAGTCTGAGATCTTTTTTTTTCCTTTTTGCATACACGGTGCATTTATACTCGGGGAAAAACTCAGCCCGCACAAAGGGGGAGGAGGGGGCGGGGACAGAGAGGGGGGCGGGAGGGGGCGGGGAGCCTGCGCGCTCAGGTGAAATTAAAATTGGAGGTCAGTTCGCGAATTCGATTCTCTCGGTTCATTTTCTTGAGTTTCATTCTGCGATTTTGAAACCAGATTTTGACTTGTCTGTCTGTAAGGTTAATCGTCTTGCTAATCTCCAGGCGGCGCTCTCGGGTCAAATACATATTGAACAGAAACTCTTTCTCCAGTTCCAACGTCTGGTGTTTAGTATAGGGGCACCTCTTCTTCCTTCCGCTCTTTGCTGTCAGCCAATTTCCTGTCGTGTTTTCTGCCTTTATATCCTCTGTTAAAAATAACATTATTGATATAAGTATCCCACTAAGACTCAAAACATCGCAGCTCACTATAGACTTAACATAGACTGCGGTGGGGAATAGGAACTAAGAGGGGGAGAGAAGCTGCTCCCTACCCCCCTCCCCCTCCCAGAGATAAGGTGTCCGTGGCTCTGACTTTAGGACTGAACAATATCCTTAGGGCTTAGTCCTTTTTCCGGAGAGGGCAGGGGGAAGGGTACTTTTTCGAGTTTCCGGTGGGTTAATTCGTTCTTATTTTTTTTAGGGCACTAAATCCATGAAGAACTAGAAGTACTCCTAGATTCCTCTTAGGTATTCTCTTCTAAGACTGGTACCTACGGGTCACCCCTAGCCATCTAACCCTCCTTTAGTTCTATCTCACCTGGGGAAAATCACCAAAAAAAAAAAAAGTCCTGTCCTTGTTTTAGTGTTTTGAGTCTGGTTTGCCCCAATCCAAGAGACAACTTCAGTGAGTCGTTGGCCTCCAGTGGCCTTTTCAGACTCTAACAAGGGAACTTGCCCGAGTCCTTTCGGGTTGGTTACCTCCAGATCACTTTCCTCCACTAATCCTCCATTCCCCTCCTTTACCCTCCACCCCCAGAAGCAGCGTCAGACAGGATTCTGACATTCTCCAACAACACTTTCTTAGCTCCTCTCCAGCTCCCTCCACAAAGGTGAGTTGGAGGAAAAAGGGGATATGGAGACTGTTGAGTCCTACATATTAACACAGAGACATCCAAGAGACATACACTTAGGAAACCTCCGTGACGGAGAGGAGCTAAGGAGGAGGAAAAGGAAGATTTGGTCAAGAAACAAGCTCAATCTTATGGTCCCAGAAACTATATATGTATATGTGTGTGTGTGTGTATAAAAACACACACATATACACAATACAATATAAAAATGTGTAGATACACATGGGTATATGTATAATATGTAAATATTTATATATTCATGAAATACAAATATTTCTATAAATAATTTACATATATAAACAAAACGTTGATGTGTATATAACAATACGTTAAGTGATATATACATGTATGTATTATGTAATTTGATTAGATTAAATGTATATGCGTGTGTATGATCGATTTCTAAATACACTGTGCACTTTGTGTATTTAGATCAGATTAAAATGAGTATACATAAACATGTGGGGCTCTATGGCAGGGCTCTATATCTTATATGAGCTTTATCTGATTCAATGAAGATCTGCTGTCTAGAGAACCCCCATGCCTTACCCATGTGCAACTTAACAAAATAGATCACTACCAGTCCACTACATCTGAATTTGCTAAGCTTCCTCACCACCCAAGCCCCCAAATCCTCTCCTGCATGCGTGTGTGCACATACAAAATATACAGGTATATCAATATATGTATGCATATGTATATATGTGCATGCACACACATGCACACAGATCTCTTTCCTTAACATATTGCCAAACGAAAAAGGAGAGAAGGCTTTGGAGGTTTGGTTGTGGAAAAACTTAGCTTTTCTGCTTGACTACTGGCAAATTCACAAGTAGTTTTCTGGAAAGGATACATATTGCTAAGCTATCGGTTTAACTAAGTTGCCTGTCCTGGGCCCCCTCATTGCACCAAGTAAAGCTCATATCAGCTCTGCTATTGTTTGAGGAAATTAAGGAGAATGACTAGGCATTAGGGGGGCAAAAATTCAAACTTGAGTATTCAGGGGAAGGAGCCGAATACCAAAAATCGTCTACTGCTTGTAATTTGCCACCTCGACCTGTTTTATGAAAAAGAGCCAACCAAACCCAACCAATATCCTGGCTATTTTAATTTCTATTTTGGAAGGTGTTTTGGGGGGGTGGGGTGGGGGGATGATTAAAACAAGAGAATGGGCTTTTCTACCCACTACCACAGCCCAGGTGGAGGAAGCTGGAATAGAGGAAATGTATACATATGAAAAAAATACTGGCTGAGTGAGATATATCCACATAATCATGGACTAAAAAGGAGAGGGGAGCCTTTGGGGTAGATGAAGAAGGAGGAGAGGAAAGGGGTATTGATTTTTGTTTTTGTTTTGTTTTTTGTTAACCTTGACTTTGCGTTCTGTAGGGTTTCGATACAGCTCCCAACAAAGTACATCTTCCAGCGTGTCCGGGTGCATGTGTGTATCTGTGAACTGTATTTAATATGCACGCAAATATTACATAGACTCCCCAAACCTATATATGTGCGTGAATAAAGCAAACACTCACATATCCTTCACAATCTCTCTCCCTTTGGGGATAAGAGATGGAGCCCTAGAGGGCTGGGCTTTGTAAAGGCCAATTCACCAAGGTGATTTTAGGATGCCTTTGCATAGCGGGGAGGGAAGGTTTTTGAAAGTCTCTTACCACAATCCTCCAAAAAACATGTGTGAATGAATGAGTGTGTGTATGTGTGTGTGTGTGTGTAACACACACAGGTCTCCAGATATACACGTATATCTTTCATTCATATACAAAGCAACATAACCACCATGGCTCCTGGGTACTCAATATTTCATCAGCCTTTATACCCAAATGAGTACCCCTTATATACAGCCTCGAGCTCACCAGCAGCGTGGGGAGCAGGTTTATCCCTCCCTGTTGTACTATTCCAATGCATTTCTCTACAACTTTTCTGAGAAATTCATTTCCCCCACTCATCTAGTCCCCCTCCCCCTTCATTCCAGCTCCATTTCCTCCAAATCCTTTCTAGGGAGCCAGAGAAAGATCTTGATGATAGAAATCCAGATTCCTTCAGCACAACTGAATCTTGAACCCTGCGCTCCAGCGGAAGGAAGCTTCTGTCCCTTCAGCCAAAATCACAATCACACCCAGTCAAAGCCACATTCACCCCGGACTGAGAGGAAACCGCTCTCGACAAGCCACACGCCCACATTAGCTCTCAAGCCCTCACTTGCAATTTACCCTAGAAGCCAAAATTCAAATAATAATTTAAAAAAAAGGAATAAGAAAGAGAAAATCTCAAACCCCAAACCAAAAGATGACCAAACTCAGTTCTCAGTCCCAAACCCCAGTAGTCGCTGGACCATCGAGGAAAGGGGGTCTGAGAGCACCTTCAGCCCCGTAAGAGCCTCTCTCTCCCTGCAGCCTCGCAGCCCAGAAAGCCAGAACAAAAACCGGTCAGAAATATGTACAACATATTCTAACGAAAACAACCACGGAAACAACTTTCAACCGGGAGGACGCAACCAACTGAATTCTCGGTTCTTCCCCTAAGGGCTCGGTCGGGCCACTCACTGCCTGCAGATCGCCATTTTAAGCCATTTTCAAGCCTCTGACCTCAGGCAAAAAAATAAATAAATAAGTAAAAATAATAAGCCTCCAAATCGGCAGCCCCGAAGAGGCGGAAACGCAAACACAGGGAAGCTAACAGAAAGCCCCCAGTAGAAAGGAGTACCCCACCCCCAACCATTCTGCGGGCAGACGCCCAACCCTGCTCCTTCCAGCCTAGTTCGTTCCGGTTCCGCAATATTCTATCCGATATTAATAATAACAAGAAGCCACATAGTCCATTCCAGTGTTATTAATATTTGTGGTGTTATTATTAATTTCGGGGGGGAAGGAATTCGCTTCCTGCCCCGGAGTTTCTAATCCGCTCCTCATTTCTCTCCCCCCTCCCCCCCCACCCCCCTGCCAAGGTTATGAAGACCAAGTTCCCACCGGTCCCAGCCCGGACCCTTTTCCCTCTATCCCGGGCTTACCTTTCGCTTCGTTATCCGAATTATCGGTACTGGTGTCTGTAGTCTTACTCAGTTCTTTCTCGCTTTCCGAAGGGCTGGTTTTGGGTCCCACCAAGCTCTTCTCCGTTTTGATTTCGTTGGGGCTTGGGGTCTGGCTGTCCGACTTGGGAGTCTCGGGGAAACTCACTTTCCCCCCAAGCTGAGGTGATTCCAGATGTTCACTCCGGGGATGGAGGCTAGCCCGGGGTTCGAAACTCGCCTCGAACTCGGTCGCCCCAGAGCAGTGGGGCGGTTTCTCCAGGGTGGGGTAGCTCTGGCTGGCTCTATAATAGCTGGGGACAGGGACTTCGTGCTCCCCGAGGCAGGACTCGGGCAGGGGGTTAGGGTAGAGGGCTGTCTCAGGACCACTTTTTGCCCTTTTCTCGGCGCTATACATGCAACACACATTCTCTTCCTTGACACTAGTTGGGTAGGAGCAGGACGACAGCTGTCTGCCAACAGGTTGTTCTATACGGTACGCGGTTTTGGGATCGCACCACGAGTCCAGCTGCGAAAGGTAAGACGGGTAGGTGTTGAGAGAGAGGCTGGGGCTGCCGCCCTCGTCTCTCTTGGAGAGAGAGGGCACAATCCCACAGTTCCTCATCACCCCACAGTTGAAGTCACTCCCGGATTGCATGTACATCCCTGGGTTGGACGTATAGGTCTCCGCTCTGCAAGACGCAGCCAGGGGCTCCAAATACGAGTTAGGAGTTACATGGCGAGGGCATGTCATTTTCAGAGAGAGGGGTTTTTAAGGAGCAATACTACAGCCGAGGAGCTGACATCTTTTTTTTTTTTTTCCCCATCCGGGGGTGGGGGGTGGAAGGGGAGTGAAGGGAGCGACGAGGGAGGGAGGGGGGAGGGCCTCGGAGAAAATATCAGCTCCATAATTATCCAAGCACCCGGGCCTCACCATGTGACCGCTAGACCAATGGGATTTGAAAATGGCCTTGACGATTCAGACGGCCGTGACGTCAGCGGGGTCAAGTTGTAGGCAGAGAGACCGCGCATCGTGGAGTAACAGCGCCACCTAGCAGTCGACGCTGGGTAAGGACGCCAGAGACCTTCACGTTGAACAAAGGAAGAGACCTGAGGACTGGTGGACCAACGGGCGGGGGCAGGGATGGGGGGGAGCGGTGAGAGAGGGGAGAAGGTGAAGGGGATAGGGTTGAAGAGGTTGTGGGGTAGAGAGGAGAGTGGGGTTTATTTACCAATAGCTAAAGTATATTTGCTGGGAAGGGGGGAAGTGAGTGAGGCAGAAAGAAAAAGACAACTGGAAATAAAAACAAAGTCAAATTCAAATTAAAAGGTCAAGATATGCTTCAGGTACTTATTTCTTTCCCTTTCTTCCTTTTCTCTCCTCCCCAACCCCGTCTTTTTTCTCAATATATGTGTGTATGGGTGTTGGTGTCTGAGGAGTTTTAAAAGTCATGGGTGACCCTAAGGAGGGGGAAAATCCAAGAGGGACTTCAAATTTAACTAAACTTTTCTCCTTCCCTCCTCTTCTCTCCTAGATCTCATCGGGTGGTAATTTGAGATTGAGACGGGCTAGAGTAGCGTTTCTCAAGGAGAACAGTTGAGGGTCAGGTTCCTGCTGAGGTATGCTGGTAGAAAGAAATCCCATTTTGGGGGGGAAAAGAGAGTCAGGGTAACTTAGTGGATCCTCCCGAAGGAGTTTCTGATAGGATATCAGGCACTCCCAAAACAAGAAAGTATTTTCTCCCTCTCCCCACCACCCCTATTTGAACCCCCTTCCCCCATTATTATTGCCCCTTTTCCCACTTCTCTATCCTAGTCCGATGGGTTTGTAAATGCCATTCTCTAGGAGGCTCGCCCTATATCCGGGTTCGTCTCCACTTGGAAGAGATCAAGGAAACCGATCTCCCTATGTGATTCATGAACTTGCTCTCTTCTCCAAATGGGGAGACATATACTTGGAAAGAGAAAGAATGGGAAAAATCAGGAAAATAGTTCCTTTCCTGAGGAACCAGCGACGAAGGCAGAAACCCAGGAGACAAGTCGAAGAAACAGAACCTAGTCCAGGATGGTCTAATGTACGAATTGAAACGAGGGCCTAGGGAGACTTTTAAGGGAGTAGGTGTAGGGGAGAGTGGGTCGTGTATAATAAATGGAAAGAAACGGGAGCGAAACAAGTTGGAAGTAATTATTTTCCCATTTCCCGCTCGCCTTTCTCCCAAAGCGAACTATATCCTCTGCTTCTTTCCCCCTCCTCCTCTTAGAAACGGGACCGAAGAATAACTGGTCATTCCGGTAGCCCCACATTTTTTCCCTGACTGTCTGATCCTTTTCCTGGGTTGCTGCTTCTCCAGCGGTTCCCGAACCCGCTGGACTAAGGTGAAAGAAAGGAATAGGGTTGACCACCATCGGCTGGGGTTTGAAGGAGCAAGCCGGGGTGCCTCCTGGGGAAGGCAGCCCGGTCCTGGCCGGCAACAGTAGTGCCAGATCCTGGGGCCAACTAAGCAAACATGAGAGGTGGCGAGGATTGCGAGAATAAATTGAATTTTCTGTCCTCCAGGTCAGAAAGAAACACGATTTGGAGCGCTCTGCGGTAGAAGGCTCCGACCCAGCGAACAAGGAGGAGGGTGACCCAGATCTTCCGCCCCCAATTCCCAGAGGTGGAATTGGTTTGGAAATGGTTCGGGCCAAGAGTTTTCTGCAGGCGTCTCTGTACTTGCTTGGCCGGGGAAATAGCTCTGTGGCCAGCCGAGCCATGTCGCGCCGTTTTCTTGGACAAGGTTAAAGGCTTTAGGCGGCAGAAGGGACTCAGTCGGTTTCAAGCAAAGAACCATTTGTCCCCCCACCCCAAGCCTTCTCCATCCCCTCCCCCCTTCGAAAGCGATCCAACGCTTTACGGCCAGTCTGTTTGTATTATCTGCATAGTCCTTTCCCACCAGTTTGATCGAAACCGCTCGCTTTTACGAGGACCCAACGAAAATTCCCCCGTCATATTTATCAGCCGAGGATAAAAATTTAGTATGGGAACTGATATTTCCTCATTTATAGGGCGATGAAATTAAAGACCAAAGCAATTGAGAATTATATGGCTTTGGGGGGCTCTCCCTCCCCCTCTTTGGCTGAGCTTTTATTTTCTTTCCTTCCGGGTCCTCTCCCCTGTCTTTATCATCCACGGCCCCCAAACTCGCCTAAGAATTTGTGCCTCACCCCCTCCATCCCAACTCCCCAGCCCCACTATCTTTTCTGGCTTGTCTGAGGCTTGGCGGTTCTCTCATCGACTCCCTGGGCCTCCGAGCTGGGGGGAAACTGAGCCCTCTCTGCCACTACAGCCTGGGGCCCCTGGACTATGTGGCTGTGCCGAGTCTGCGGCCCTTTGGACCTTGGAAAAGGGGCTGGGGGGGGGAGCGGAGGGGCTGGAGAGAAAATCCAGATTCCTCCTCAAAGCCAAACAAAACCTCCATCCAGACCCAACCTGGGATTTAAACAGAGAAAGCAGAGGGAGTAAAGTTCCCGCCCTTTAATTCTCTCCCTTCCGCCCTGCCCCCCTAAAAATATTCATCCCTACCCTCACCTCAGAGCTTGATGTGGGGGGGGGGAATGTACACTAATAAGAATCTTCAGGGTTATTAAAAAGAAGAAGAATACTCCATCCAAGGAGGTGGAGACTGTCTTTGCCTCCCACCTCCTCACCAGAACAAATAGTGTTTAAAGTTGAAATAATTAGAAGTATGATAAACACGGTCCATTAATGAAAAAAGAAATCAAATTCATCAGCTTAAGTGGGACCCCCGGTGGGACAAATGTTCGCTTCTAATTACGCAGGATAAAAGCGAACGCGGGTCTATTAAAGCAGGAGACACAGAACAAGAAGGACTTTAATAACTTATTGGGGGGGGGGTAGAGACTTTGGGAGGGGGATGTGAATGAAGAGCACCGACTTCAGAGTGCCCTGGGAATAGGAAAAGAGGTAACTTTAACACTGGGGGTGGGGAGTGGGAGAGGGGGAGGAAGGCTAGACACAATCTCTTTTTAGGGCTCGAAATTTGGAGAATATTCAAGATCTTCTCTGGGCCTCCGCCCTCTTTTCCCTGACTCTCGCTTTCTCTAGGCCATGAGCAAAGACAGATTCCATCCTATTGTCCGACCCTGGCGTTCAAAGACACCCAGAAAGCGGCGGCCGCGTCTCCCCTGCCTGAGGGCTCTCGACCTAGGCCTTAGGCCCCAGACTTAATGGAATGGGAGCCCCGCAATCACACATTCCAAATAGTTTTGCTCCCTTCTCCTGGTTCCTGCCGGCCTTCTCAGTCAAAGGGAAGGGGGAAAATCCCTTTCCAGAATTTCAAAAGTTTAGCTTGAATAAATATAGGGGTGGGGGTGAGAAGGAATTTTACTGTGGTACAGATCACATCAATGCCTTCCACTTTTTTCCAGAAATTTGTTCTCCATTTTTTTAGTTGCTACCTCATTTCCTTTCCCTGTCAGGCTAGTAAAATCAGGGATCCCCGTTCATTTGATGCGGTAAGGATTTGGGGGATCTTTCAGTCATCTAGGAGATCTATGTGTCTCAGCTGGGCATAGGCCCAGCCCCTTCTTTGCACACACAATAATCTTTTCCAAATTCCTAGTTTATTCCGCTTCCTCCCTTTCCCCAGTAATTCTAGGGCGAAAAAGAGAAAATGTCTTGGGGTGGCCCTAAGGCTATTCAGCTAAATCTCTCTCAGAGCTGCCTGCTGGGGACCCCACTCTTTAGCTATGAGGTTCCTAATCAATTCTACATTCACTAAAACCGGACTCCGCTGTACTCTGCTCCATAGCGGGGATTATGGTTTCTGTCTAAACTAAGTCTGACCATGTGGATAGAAAGGACCAAGCGTCAGGGATTGGGCCAGAACAGGCTAAGAGGCCTAAATTTTAAAGCAGAAAATGAGAAGAGAAAGCAGGGAAAAAATTACAGGAGACCTAGAAAAGAGACTGAAGGCCACCCCTACTTATTCCCTTAAAAATAAGGGGACTTTCCTCAGGGACAGGGATTTTTTTTTTTAATTCCAGAGATTGTATTAAAAAAAAAAAAACTAATGATTCCTTTCCCAAACCTGCTCCTGTATGCACGTACGTTTGTGCCTGTGTAGGTTTTGGAATCGTTTCCAGCGAAAGGAAGATCGAAGGGCACAGGCGTCATCCAGGGATCTAAATTACAGGGATTTTGAGATTTTCGATTTCCCCAAATTTGTGTGATCAAAGGAAAATCCAATTTTCTTCCCCCTGAAAGAAAAGGTTTTGTTCTGTTCCCTCAGCCCTGGCTTATGGCCGCCCGCCATGAAAATCTTTCTTGAAATCTAAAGAAAGCCGAATGCCTGGAGGAAGATTGAAAAGAAAAAATAGGTAGGTGTCTTTGGAGGCCTCAGAGAAAATTTAGGTTTTGAAATCTATTTGGTTATGAAGACATTAAGTCACACGTGTATTTAGCTGCCGTGTTTTAATACACGTAAAACAAGCAGTTTTTACTACATATTTGAATGTGGATTTACATATGTACATTTATGTATTATATTTCGTACACACACATAGGTATCTAGTTATTTACAATGTACATGTTTGTATCTGATAAACGCAGACACAGACACAATATACACAGAACAGAAACCTTCAGGAGAATGTAGCGACCACTACTCATCGGTCTGATAGTCTTCCGATGTATACAGATAAACATCATCCTTTTCTCACTAAATACACAAGAATAACATCACCCTAATCCTACCAATTATTTTCTTACCTCATTCAACATTTACTCGATCCACCCTCCTCCCCCCCAAAAAACCCAGACAACAAAAGCTTCGAAGAAAAACAGAACAGAAAGCAAGCAATTCTGGGTTTTTCTTTTTTTGAGGGCCACAAGTGACCCCAGCCCTTTGGTTTTATGGTTTATTTCCCAAATACCCCTGTCTTCCAATCCCTGAATTTCTCTCCAAGCAAGCATCCTTGATTCCTGGGAGGGCGTGAGTTGTTGAGGTTGAGTGGGACAGACGGGCTGGGATTCTGAAGGCAGAAAAGGCAGAAAGTCTGTGTTTTCTTTAACCTTATTAAATTCCTCTTCCAGGGATGGATCCCAAAGTTTCTTAGTATACTACTTCTCCAGTCCAGACCAAGACAACTTTAGAAAATTGACTTTTGACCCTTTCCTTCTCATTTTCTTTTTTTTTCCCCATTTCTCTTTCCTTTATTCTTTCCCTTTCTCATTTCCTTCTTTATTCCTCTTTTCTTCTTCCTTATTTCTCTTTCCTTTTTCTTCCTTTTTATCATCCTTTATAATTTTCCTCGACAAAGTTAATACTACAGCAGTTCTCACCTCTCCTTTCTGTCTGCCTTTCTCTAAGGGAAAAGCTGTCGAATTTTTATGAAAGCTCTGGGGCTCCCTACCGAACACCCCAAGCCCAGTAGATTTGCTGTTGACCTTCTCAGGTTACCCCCAGAGGGCGGCGCAAGGGAAGGCAAAAGCTCTCCTTGGATAAAAGGTGAAGGGTAGGGATGTCATCATCCAGGCCCCAGAAAAGGCTATTATTTGCAGTAAAGGATATGGAAAACAAGAAAGTTTCCTCATCTTATGGATCCCCAACTCTATGTCTATGTAACCTCCAAAAAGGTTAATAACTGATTCTAATACTCTCTACCAGCTCCGAATTACTTTCTCCCCTAGTAGGTCACACCATACTTCGTTTTCTCAATTTGGTTGGCACCGTAGGACAGAAATGAATTTGAGGGCACTTTGCCCAAAGTCTGCAGGACTGGCAGAAGAAAGATTAAGCTGTTTGGGCAAAAGAAGTAGGTGGCTTTCTCACTATCCTTTCTGCACTCTTCCCCTTGTCCTCATATCCTGAAAGTTAGTGGCAATCTGGATCAGATAATTCACCCAAAGACCTACGGGCAGAGAGATAGCTCCTAGGTTTTCGGTTCCAAGTCCACTTCCCAACGCTCCGAGCCTTTGTTCTCAGTTCTCCGCCAGGTCCTGAGGTCGACAACTCTCCGGAAGCGACTGCTGAGGACCCTGGGTTTCTTGACTTCTCAGTCTCTCTGTCTCTCTCCTCAAAGCCTCTTCAAAGCCATTGTTGGCCCTGCTCCCCAGCCTGGGGCTCCTGGCTGCTAAGATTTCTGTACATCGACCCTACCCCAAAACGTTTCCTGGATTGGAGTCAAGGTTATGTTTCTCTACTTCAGGGGCTGCGGGTGTTTGTGTGTGTGTGTGTGTGTGTGTGTGTGTGTGTGTGTGTGT
>NW_027186342.1:2469051-2471974 GCF_028583685.1 Petaurus breviceps papuanus | reverse complement strand
GGGGCAAAGGTGGAGGAGGGCGGGGAATATACCCGCCTAAGTGAAACAGTGAGCACAATTGCTTTGTGTTGTGTGTGTGTGTGTGTGTGTGTGTGTGTGTGTGTGTAGGGGTAGATCTGTCCCATTTATATAGGTTTCTCCTTGAGGTAATCCTAGAAGATACCTTCATTTTGGGAAACTTCGAGGCAGGGTTTCTTGAGAACAGAAAAAGAAAACTCTATTGGACTTCCGAGTCCTCTATGGGAACTCAGGTCCGAGGTGGAAACTCCTGTAGGAGTCTACTCATCCCGCCCTCCTCCACCTTTGCTCTAGGGAATGCTCTCTGGTTATGAGCTGAGAGGGAGTAAAACCTAGGCCCCCCAACCAGCACTGACGTCCTATCCCTTAGGGAAACATCGGGCATGGATCCAGGATCTCACTCTGGGCGTGGACAGAGAAAAAGGGAGGGGGGAAGGAAAAAGGGGAGGGGAAAATCTTGTAAAACTTTTATGCCAAACAAAGTTTTGAAAACTTCCCCAGTGTTACCATTTCAAAAGGTTTATAAGAATAATAAAGAAGTGTTGTCGCGTGGACTGGTGTGGACTGATGGGAGATTGACTAAGGGATAGGAAGATATGAGATTGAACCGGAATATTTTCTCCAGACTCCAAGAACGACTGCCCCAAGGAAGGATCCACCCCCCCCCCCTCCTGACCAGGCCTAGTCTTTCAGATTCTTCTTTGAGAGGGGAGGGGTTAGAGGTGGTGCCCTTGACTCCCTTGAAGTTCAAAGTTCTTCCTTTCCTTGGTGAGAAAACCCATGAACTCCCTACCTGAGAAATCTTTCCCTCGGCCTGGGGAGGGTCGTCTGTATTCCCAGCCTGTGCTGGTAGGATAGCTTAATAGCTGGACCCCTCTTGTCTCTTTCCAAAATTCCCCATTTATCCGATGCTCCCATCTCTCTTTGTGTTCTGTATTTCTTCTCCAAAAATGCACTTTGGAAGGGGTGGGACGTATGAAGAACTAGACTCAGTATATTCTAAGAATTCCCTCCGTGCCTCGATGGGCATACTAACTTGCAAGATCCCCCATCACCCTTATCCTTTCCCTTTATACCCCAGAATATTTCAAGTCCCCCAAAGTCTCCCTTGACCCGTCGCCCTAAAAAGGTAGGGGGAGGGACCCGGCCAGGGCAAGGGGCCCAGAGAGCTCTCCCTCCTGGGCCACACCACTTAATACCCTTGTAAACTCCCACGTGCGCTATAAACTTGGATTTTACGACCAGCATTCCTCTTTAGCTCCAGGAAACTTTGAACTAGGCCTCGGGTTTATTTACTGGGTGGGGGGGGAGTGAGGGGAGAAGGAGAGGGTTTGGGGAACCGAAGAGCTGAAAAAAAGGAGGCAGGAAAAAAGGCAAGGAAAGGGGGTTGGGGTGTGTGAGTATTGGGGAGGAGAAATGCAGGAAAATTCCCTCTCCAATTTGTTTACTGTTTAGTGCGGAAGCTTTCTCCCACAGGCCAGACTGGGTCGTTAAGGCCAAAATGAAGCTGGTTTTAGAGGCGCGGGGGGCGCTTTATGGCGGCGTCTAGACTACTATCTTTTGTTCCCGGGAAGCGCCGCTGTTGGAGGGGATTAACCAAAGCTACAAAACTCGGGAGAGGGCTCCACGCTGGAGCAGCTCTGACTTGGTCCAGCACTTATTGAATCCAAGGTGGATTTTCGTAAAGGGCGGAGAAATAACCTTTCTCACTCTCTCTTTCTTTTTGGGGGAGCAGGGGTAAGATTGCAAGAATAGCAAGAGCCAGTATCTTGGAAATCCCGACCCGGGAAGGATTAGGGTTTTCGGAAAGAATTGTTTTCTTCCTACCTCAACACTGCAACAAGCTATCCCCGTTGTATCCTTCTCCCTCCACCCCCACCCCGACGCCGGCCCCGACCCAACCAATTCTACTACACCCGACTCCTAGAAGGCTTCGGTCATTTCCCTAAGGTTTCAATTCTATTTTCCTCAAAATCAGCCGAGTCTCCTCTAATCAGTGGAGTTCTTTTCTTTTCTTTCTTTCTGTGTATTTCAATATTTGTCCCCATCTCATCGAAAGCACATCACCCTCCCCAAGTCAACCAGCCACCTTGGTACTCTCATGATCTTACAGCAGGTAAACATACATCTCATACGAACACACACACAGACACACACACTCATTAACACTCACACGCAAATGCTTTCACAACCTTTCATCAGGGAAACGTGCATTACACACTCACACTCACCCGCAAATGCTCTCGAATACATTCTGCACAATTACACATCCCCCATATAGACAAACTGTGTGTGTGTTCATGTGTATAAAATCAGATATACGTAGAGAATTAAATAAACACGCAATTCTGGGGGGGGGGGAATTGTGCTCCTCCGCAGATTTACCTCGCCCCCAAACCACTCTGAAAACAAACGTTATGAATAAACTGTATATGTCCATCTATACAGGGTATACATTGGTCCCAATTTATCTAAACTAAACATTGAGTTCCCGGCTCCTAAAAAGGAAGCTTTTGCGATATCAAACAAAGCATAACACCAGTTATTTCGCTCCTTTTCTTTCATCCAATAGACTTGTATTGAAAAATGTTTTCTGTGAATTGAACAAAAACATGTCCTAATATAGAGAATGCTTGAAGGGGGAAATGGAATCATCCTAATCCACCCCACCCCTAACCTTCCAACTTGAGTCGATTATAACAAACTAGAGCGCCCCCCCCCCCATGAATCCGTGGCTGAAGGGATGAAAAGACACATGGAGAGAGCCCCTCCTTCTATTTTAGGAACCCTAAATGCAAATACAGTTGGGTGCTGAGGATCCTCTCCTGGCCTCACTCCAGCCATCTGCTCCCTCGAAGCCCTTACCCCCACTCCCCACTTCGATGTCCCTCTCCATAAAACAAAT
>NW_027186342.1:2437713-2469041 GCF_028583685.1 Petaurus breviceps papuanus | reverse complement strand
AACCCTGCAAATTTAAGTGCGACAGACGGAGACATCTGGAGGGAGGGCGGCGGAGCCAAGAAAATTCCTATAAATTTCAATTCGATGATGGTTACAATTAACTCCACAACAAACATGTGCTTAAAAGCATAACGTTGCTGGTAGTTTGGACCAGGCCCCGAGTGCACATGAGAAAAGAGAGGATTAGGAGGGAAAATGGAGTCTCCGTTTCCTCGGCCTGAAGAGGAAGCTACACACATACACTCATCCACACACGAGCACAGAGGGCATATAGTATTCCATAAGCATATAAAGATTACATGTCACATGCATCTCTCATATCTGTTTCCCGTCTCCTTGTCTCCCTTCTCTAGTCTCCCACCCTCAACAGTCTTGCTTTCCCCTTCGCATCCAGAAATGTCCATATCTACAGTGTCTGTCATGCCATACATAAAGTGGTTGCTACACTGAGGATTTATAGAAGGGGAAATCCTAATGAAAGGGTAAAATGAAATAATATTTTTGAACAGAATGGAATCTCTTTATTTTCCACAAAAATTCACAGAAATCCCCCTCCCAGGATGGGGATGGGTGGGAATTGCACACACACATACTCACACGCACACGCATACATACGAAGTTGAGTTCTTAGACTTTCCATTTTTCTTTTTCCTCTTCCCGACATAGGTGGGTGGGTGGGGCAAAGGGGAGGAAAAATACTTGTGAAATGTATTTACAGAAATCCTGGGGACAAGGTGGGGGAAGTTTTAAACTTACCCTCCCCAGTCTTGCTTTTTTTTTTCTTCCCTCCTACACCTCCCCATTTTTCTTTTTCTTTTTTCCTTAAAAAAAAAAAAAAAGAGGTAACAACTGCATAGACTATAGATATAGATGTAAAAGACCTGGGAGGGAAGAAAGGAAGGGTTGGGAGAAAATGTCAGAAATCTCGCACCAGAAAAAAGGGTTCAACATCTGTACAGGAGAAGACAGCTTCGTAGGTTCACAGCTGTGCACCTAGGTGCAGACGGAGGTAGGACACGGACTCTGCACACCTAACACCAAATTGAAGGTACATGAATTTCACACCATGGCAGGGTGGAGTTGCTGCTCCCCCACCCCACCCCCCACAGGAGGTGGAAAGAAATTGGGGAGGGATTGGAGGACGCTTAGGCTCTCTAGTTCCCAGGCAGGGAACGTTACTAGGTTTTTGCTGGGGATGGGGAAAGGCGTCATTTCTAGTATCAGGTTAGACTCAGACGCCCACCACCCCCTTACCTATTCCCCGTCCAAATCCAACTATTCAGATAAAATGTGTGGTGTGGTTTTGTTTTGCTTTTGCTTTTTAAATAAAGAATTTTCATCTTGACCAGAGAGGATTTCCACTGGCGATTGGTCATCCCCCCCTCCCACCCCTCATACACAAAGTCCCTGACATCCACAGCAACAGTCACAGACCAAATGTGGAGAAAGATAGTTCTAGGGAGAGACCGAAGGGAGGGGTGGGGGAACCGGGGAGCCCCACAGCCCCCCACTGGTTGACATAGTCCAGTTTTCCACCCGCAGACAGAAGGCGAGTTAGAAAAATAAAATAAAATAATAAAATAAAATAACCTCACACTTTCCTCCCTCCCCTGACCTCCCCCTCCCAGTCCAAGGTTTACAGTAGTGGGTTCCCAGAGAAATACTGCAGCCGGTCTCTGCTCAGTTTTTTCTCTTTCATTCTTCTGTTCTGAAACCAAATCTTCACTTGTCGGTCTGTCAGGTTCAGCATCCGGGACAGCTGCAGCCGCTTCTCTTTGTTGATATAGACGTTGAAGAAAAATTCTCTCTCCAGTTCTCGGATCTGGAATTTCGAATAAGGGCAGCGCTTCTTTCGGGTGCGGGGGGCGTCTGGAAGGAGGACAAATACAAGGAGAGGGGGAAACAGACAAGTCAGAAGCCAAAGACCCCAGAAACCTGGGGAGAAGATTCCCTCCACCCACCCCAGACCTGACCTCCAGCCTCTTCCTTCCATCCTGACAGGCTACTCTTGGAAGAGGGGCAAAAGCAGTCTCAGCACCACACTGGCTCCAGCTTATATGGACCGAGACGCTCTGCAAACGGATTTCCCCCGGAATTGCTAGGCCTGATTATGTTATTACCGGGACTCATCTATATTGTTTTGCATGTCCTGAATGTGAACTATTATTTAAGAATGGAAACAGGAAAGCATAGGGAGAAGCTGGAAGGAGGGACTGGGGAAAAAGAAAACCTGTGACTATATTCACATTCGCCCATTTATCTCTTCCCCTCAGTCTCCCCCTAAAACCTCCCAACACAAGGGCCTTCTCTACCCTCTCAACCTCTTCTGTACTGCCTATTTCTTATAGATTTGTCGGGTCCTCTCACCATCCGCTTGACCAAAGGAAGTGGAAAGGAAAGCGGGGAAACTGTTAGGTACTGGCGCTCAACCCTCTCCAGCGATCCAGGCCCAGGAGCTGGTCGGTGGGAAGTGAGAATGAACACTCTTCAATGAGACCACCTCTTCCCAGAAGCCTGCATTTTTTAGTTATTGAATTTTGCAGTTTAAGAAAGCCTTGGAGCTGCTGACAGAGGCGGGGAAAGCCCCACCATTACTTTCTCCAGATCCCACAGAAGTGAGATAAAATACAGCCTCCTGCAACGGTCCCTTCACCACCACTTTCCACCAATGGACTGTTCTGCGCCTCGGCCTAAGGACCCCCAGATATTTCGTTTCAATTTTTAAAGAAAACCTGAAAGGAGACGAAGCTAACCAGCCCTCGATTGCCTCTCTTGTTTAATGTTCTGCTCAATTGCCTCTCTAGCCCCCCCACCCCCTCTCTCTCTTCTCCCAGTCTCACTCCTGCCCTCCCCTTTCTCCCCCTCCACTCCTCCCCTCCCTCCCACCCCCATCAGCAGTCCAGCTCCCCGATCCTTCCTTCCTTAAATGATCCTCTAAGTTCACGATCAAAGTTAATATCGCCCGCGATGGTGGTGCTTTTAAAAATTTCACAGACTAAGGGAGATAAGGGGAGGGGGGGGGGTTCACAGAGCATTTCCAAAGAGCCCTTTTCCCTCGCTCCCCACCCTTTCTCCATCGTAAAAAGTCGAGTCGTTGGGAGAGAGGGCTTTGTAGGTTATAATAAAATCCTTTGAATGCTTATAAAACTCCACATAAAATCAGACCGACCCAAAACACGAGTCAACACCCCCCGCCTGCTTCTCCCCTCCGCCCTTAACCTCCCCCAGTTTACTGGCTAGGAGACTCGCTACCTACTGGAACTGGTTCCCTTGCTAGCCTCTTTGCTGGCTGAATGGGACGAGCCGGATGAGCTGGGGTTAGTGTTCTCCTCCTCGTCCTCCGGGTCTCCGCCGGACTCGGGCCGGGGAGCTAGGACCCCGGGTTGGGGGGGATCGGGTTCCCCCTTGCCTTCTCCCTTGCCCACGCATGGGGGCTCGGCCGGCCCGTCGCTCCCACAGTAGGCATTGTCGAAGAATCGGTCGAAGGCTTGGGGCAGGACGCTGTTCTTGTTGACTGACGAATAGAAGCCGGGGCCCGGGTGGGGGGCGCTGGGGTGGTGATGGCTGCCGTAGGAGCCTTCGTTTTTCATGAGGATTTCGGTCACGGTGGAAGGAGGGAGGCATTCCCTGTGCATGAGCTCGTCCGCAGCGTAGCAGGAAGAGTAGCTGTTTCTGTGATGCCATTTCCCCGAGGTCTCCAGGCCATAGGAGACCTCCCGAACTGGGGGCACTTGGGTGGAGTAAGGATAGGAGATCTGGCGAGAGGGGGCCTGGGGCAGGAAAGAAGAGACCGTAGAGAACTCGGGCACGTAGTAAGTGCAGCTGGGTAGATAGAGATTGGAGGCGCAGCTCCCTCTTTCGCCGAAATCAGCGCCCCTCTCTTTGCGCGACGGCGAGCAGAAGTTACCCAGGTTAACCGAGTTAAACATCGTTCTCCTTTTCTGCCTGCTCTAGATGAAGGTTTTGGACCCAGTCTAGCGAGGGGGGAAAAATTTGGGAAGGCGAGATGACGCGTTATCCGTCTTAGTCTCTCTCCCCGAGCACGTGATCCAAAGTAGATATTGTCATATATCAGTTCGGAGCACTTCAGAGACGTAGGAGGGGTTCTCTCTTAGGTAAGACCGGGGAGGTTCAGGCGATTGGTTTGAGAACACCGCAGAAACATTATGAAAATCAATTGCAGATTTGTATTCCTGTTCTCTCGTCACTCCCCTCCTCTCCATTCCAGGGAGAGAGCAAAAGGGGAGAGAGGGTGGGGGTAGGGGCGGGCGGAGAGGGGGAGTTTGGGGGGCTAGTTATATTTTCTTATCCCTACCGCTTTTCCCCCCTCAGGATTGGGGGAAGGGGAGGGAAGTTCTCACATATGGGGAAGGGGTCTCTCTCCTTCTATTTAGACAGAAACTAGGTGTGTGTGTGTGTGTGTGTGTGTGTGTGTGTGTGTGTGTGTGTGTGTAGGGGGGGTTGACTTCACTTCTGCCCCATTCCATCTGGGTAGAAGTGGATTTATTCCTCTTTCTCTTCCAGGGTTTTAATGATTTTCTCCCTCTCCCCACTGCACACAATAACCTGTTTGGCAGATTAGGAAAGAGTTTGGTAACTTCTTGCTTCTGGATCTGGGGACGAGGGTGGGAAGGTGGAGAGAGCCCTTTCCTTTCTCTTTGGGTGGACAGCAAGGTGAGAGAAGTTTCCCAAAGGTCCTTGAACCCAGCTCTGAGCATCCTAACTTTCTCTCACTATCTGCTCCGTTCTCGACCGCTTTGGGCTATGGAATTAGTCCTCTATCAGAGGAGCGAGCCAAGGAGTCCAGCCGGTGCCTGGCTAAGTCTGGGAAAAACCTCTTCTAATGTTGTGTTAAATATTTAGTGAGAGAGAGTGGCCCTGGTGAATATTTCATACCCGCCTTTATTGTCAATCAATGCCGAGAAAGCTAGATCCACTGTCGATTCAAACCCCCAAACCCCAAAGAAAAAGAACGATCCAAACCATTTGTCTTACGTTTCCCTCCCTCCTGCCCTTTTGGGTCTGGCTCCCACATATATCCACTGCCAATTCCTTATCCCCTTTCTGAACCCACTGCCCATACCCAGACGGGGCTGCGGGCGAACACTGGGGTTCTAGGAGCATTTCTTCAGTTTTAGGGTTCTTCCCTCCTCCAGTTCCCTCTTCCTGGAAATCATGGGAAATTGGAGGCTTCGAGGCCGGTGAGGGATTGATCAGAGCTGCTAATCTAAACTGGTGGGGCCCCCAACACCATTAAAGTAGGCGGGTCTCACATTTGGGGAAAATTTCCATCTCCCAAGGCAGGGGTGGTGACAGCTGCAGACTCGTATCCCGTTTACTCGGAGTTGTTGTTGGGTTGGGAAAGGTTTGGGGACAGGGTATTTTTTTTTTTGTTGTTCCCTCACTCCCAGGCAAGCAGAGTTCTTTACCTCTAATCTCTTTGATTTTTGGTCCCCTCTGGAAGGGCCACCAACTTGATCACGGTCTTATAATGGGGGGATCTTCCCCTACCCCAATACTTCTCCCACTTGCCCCCTCTCGGATCACACTAGACACAACTGAGCAGGAAAAAAGAAGTTTATTTGAGGGAATGTCAGTGGTGCATTTGATGGGGAGGAGAGAACACGACTTGGGACTTCAAGGGCATGGCAAAATGAGACTTTTCCAACAGTGTTCTCCATTTTTCCTCTACAGAAAAGACATGGCAATACCCCTAACATTAATTCAGACCTAACTGTCGGAGAGAAGGTCTAGTAGTTCCCCTTTTTAGGGAAAAAAGGTGACTGGGCTGTGGTCGTTTCTATGCAGAGTTTCTATCTAGGCAACTTCTGTTTTCATTTTTATTTCATTTCCCAAGATTTTGTTTTCCTTTGCCCATCCAGGACTTACTGGGAACCATAGCCAGAAGAATTTCTCTAGCCTCCGTCTAGGGACCCCTTAACCCAGTCTTCTACCCCCAAACTAAATCGTCTTGGTATACTGTCTGGCGCCCGACTGCTGCTGCTGACTGTGGGTGCTAAAAAAAAAAAAAATCCAACTTGTGTTCCATTATAGACAACATCTGGAGCCAGCGGTGGTCTCCGTCCCAGCCTTGCGGCTGGGTAAGCTGCAGCGGACACCAGCATTCTATTGTTTTTATTAATATCCTAATAAGCTCTCTAAGCCAGCGATAACTCAAGATCCAGAATTTCCCTCAACCCCTTTCCCATTCCCCTATGTTCCCTTCATTGCATTTTTCCTTAGTTCCTAATATATGCTGAAAGGGAGAACTTTCATATTCGGACTCTCATAAATATATTTATCCACATTTATGTGTATGTATGTGTGTGGTGTATATACATATATATGAATTATATAATAGAATTGGTGATATGAGGGAGTTCTCAGAAGAAAGAACAGGTGAGAGACAGCTCGGAAGCTAGCCAAAATATTGGTTGTCTGCTTTCCGCTCTACCCATTTATAGGGAGATTTGGGCCAGAGCTTTTAATTATCTTGTTAGAGAAGTATGGACTGTAGTTTTTATAGGGTCCACTAGGACCCCACTGTGTTGTTGTCTATGGGAAGCCAGAAGAGCCCCATTTTGGGGCAGGACCTCGCATAAGGAAAAAGAGAGACAGCCCTTTTTTCTAGAAATATGGAACTTGGGAGAGACAAAGGGAGTTGTCTCCATAGGTCAAGGCTATGACTCTCCTTCCTTTAGTCGAACTTCTTTCCCAATCCTAGGGCCCCTAGGCTGGATGGGTTGGGTGGGGGTGGACTGGTGTGTGTGTGTGGGGGGGGGAGATGGAGAAGAGTTAAGGATCAATCGTCTAAGAAGTAAATAGCTGTGAACACCCAGTGTAAAAGTGTGTGTGTTTGGGAGGTGGGGGGAGTTGCCGCCTTCCTGTGAGGCAGCTGTGCAGCCTTAGCACTTGAATTTGACCACCAAAGTTTATTCCGGGGCCACCATAAAAGTGAGACCAGCGACGGGAGGGAGCTGCCGGCGGCTCCATTTCCTTGAGACAGAAAAGAAAGAAAAAAAGTCAAAGGAGTTTGTCCCTATGAAACTATGGGATTGCCTGAAGCAGGCAGCTCAGTGCTTAAGGGAGGGGAGTTGCTTGCTATCTTCCCTAAAAATTATCCCCCAAAGTTAACTAAAATTTCTCTATTTAAATTTGTTCTTTGTTGGCAGTAATGACAATAAAAAATTAATAAAACCTCTCCTTTCACTCCAATCCCAACCCCTTGGACTTTTTTTTGGGGGGGGGGGGGAGGACAAGCACATGGCTAAGGCTGCCGAGGTCACTGAGGCGTTGATTGGCAAATATGCCCATGGAATGGCCTGGCCTTCTCTTTCTGGCTCCAGAGCCCCGCCTGAGAGCCTGGCCCTGGGACTGGGCCATCTGGAGAGAGACCGGGAAGCTCTTCCTATGTCCCCTCCCATCCAGTCCGTAAGCAATTCCCAGAGCAGCCCCTGGCCTGGCCGATGGCCCCTCTGTGTCTGTCTCCAATTCTGGGGCTGGGTAGTGAGAGCAGTCAGAGGGTTCCAAAGTCTTCATTTATTTCAGCTCCCAGAATATTACTCCTGGGACCTCTGCCTTCCTCCCACCTGCACCCCCACTGAGTAAAGTTTCTCTTATGCCAGAACCAGGAGAATGAGAAAGGCTGAGGAAATAAACTGATTTCCTTTTTTTCCCCCAGAGGGAGAAAGGGGACAATGTCCCCATAACCTTCTCTACCCTCCCTCTTCTTCCACTCATGCACATACAAGGAAAAGGAGGGTGTTGTAATGCAAGAAAACCTGCACAATGGAATGAAGGGCAAATTCACCCCATTTCTTGAACCAGTGCTGGCCCCTGACCTTAGTTCCCTGCCTGTAACACACATTCCCTAGACTCACGATGTCGGCTTCTATCATCCGCTGTCAGGCAGGCAGCTACAATTTCTTTGGGTTCCTTTAGCTAGTCTAGACTATCTCTTGACTGGTTTGTAAGACCTCGGGTTCTTCTCTCCTGTCCTCATCTCCCTGACATTTCTTATAGAAAAGAGGTGGGGGGTCCCCTCATGGGCACTACACTTCCAATGTCTGAGGAAGTCAGGGAGGCCATGATTTCAGGGGACTGTCCTCTTCATCTTCCCTTGGTGTTGCTTGTTTCCCTCATGTATTGGGGGAACACTTCTTTCTGCCCAAAGACAGTCTCGCAGGTTCTTTAGGGGTAAGGAGAATCCAGACAGGTTTCTTTAAGTAAGAAAAGTATGGGTTTGGGGTTGGGATACTGAAGGGCAGCACCAAGTGTCAGGGATCAGTGTCTTTGGAAGGACTCTAGTCCGTAGGACCTGAGGACAATTCCAAGGGGGAAAGGAAGTAATTTAATTCTTTCCTCAGACCTGAGCATTAAATTCAGATTCATGTGGAGTCAATAAAGATAAAAGGAGAGAAGACTGTGAGTCACGCAAAGGAGATGCTTTGAGTATGGGGAGGGCCGGTAATTTATTTTACATTTATTTCCTTTTCCTCCTTTTGTTTTCTTTTCTCTTCACATTGCTTTGTGGGCTATTTTATTCTATCTTTTCTGTTGAGGTTGTATTTCTCCGTACGTGAGTTATTTGGCTTTTCGGAGGGAGTCTAACCAGATCTAATTCCTCCGCCAGTGGCCGGTGGAGACTGTCTCTGTATCACTTTGGGGCCCTGGGGAGCTGCAATGAACAGATCGGGATAGAGTGGGGCGGCAGCCAGCCCGAGCCTAGACTACCCAGACTCTTATTTCTTCTCTAGATCCACTCTGGTTCTCCCACTCCCTGCCTGGGCCAAGGTTGAATCGCACTAGGTGGGAAGGAGCTAGCCTGTCAGGAACAGCTGGGAGAGTGGGGTTCGGGAAAGTCCCCATTTCCACCACCTCTCAGTCTGAATCCCGCAACCCTAGCAAGAAAAAAATATATACATATATCAAAAGCATAGAACAGCACAAGTTCATTTCTGCCATTTATAAAAGTCCATTTTACAAGGTGGTTTTGTTGGCCCATTTGCCAAATGTCCTGAAATGAAGGAGACAAGAAACACATTGACTAGAAGAATACCTTCTGGCTTTGGAGGGAAGAAATATGATTGTTTCTCTGTCCGATTCACTTGCTGCATTGGCACGGAAAACCGATTCTCCCTTTCCCTTTCCTCCTCGGTCACCTGAGTTTGGTCTGTAGCACCTACTAGGATCCCCAAACTCCTAATTCAAGAATAGATGGAGGGAAATGAGAGAGGGTCCGAGGGAGAGAAGAGAAGAGATGAGGAGAGAGAAGGGAAGGGGTGGGTGGAATAAAAGTGACAGAGGGAAAGGGAGAAAGGGGAAGAGAGAAGAGACAGAGACAGGAGAGGTGAGTAGGAAGAGGAGAGAAGAGGTGAGAGGGATGGGCCGCCGGATGCCATTCCCCGATTTTAGCACCTACTTAAGTCTCCTACCCATTTCTCGATGATCAAAGTGAGATGGCGGCATTTTTATGAGATCTACTTCAGGGGCTCTTAACGTGTAATCAGACGCCTGGTTAGAAAATGAAAAGGGTAAAAATACCCAGAAAGAAGAGAAAGGTGTGTGTGTGTGGGGGGGGGGTGTTCACTTAGTGAGGAAAATCAAGACACATATCTAGAAAATTCTGGTGACCAACATGTTTACAAATCGTCTTTGCTTCTGCAAGCAAAGACGTCCATCCTTCCACCAATAACTCTATTTCCAAAGTGGCAATTCCTTTTCTTGTTCTTTGCAGAATGGCAGTGGTGGGCATATTCAGGTATAGCACTATAAGCACTGTATTCATAGGCATGATATGGAGGTACCAGTCCGGGTACTCAATCTCTGTGTGTGGGTGTGAGCAAGAGTGAGTGCATGTGGAAGAGTTTTGCATGCGTTTTATACTACTTATTGTCAGCCTCTTTTATTTTGGACAACTTCTCTCTTTTGGATCACTTTCCATTATCTCTCTTGTTACCACATCCAGAAGCTCAGTATCAGGAAGATACTGATTGCTTGGCCAGAGATTGATTGCCTGGCCCCAAACTTTAAGAGTCTTGTTGCCATAAATGACTGTCTATTGTTTGGACTTTTAGCTCGAACATTTGAGAAGCAGAGGGGGCTGATGGCTCCTTGTATGTCTGTGTGAGTGTTTTGCATGCATATGTAGGTGTGTGCCCTTTATATATGAATGTTTGGGATTGGTGTGAAGTCAATTGTAATTGAAGTCAATTGTGTAAGTCTGTTGAGTATGTTTTTGAGCATGTATGCTGGCTGTATATGAATGTGCATTGGGAGTGTATACATGTGAGTATCCTGGATGTGTGCATGTGTGTACATGTGCATGTCTGTGTACATAAATATGGTGAGTAGACTTGCTTGTATGTATACCTAGCTACTTTACCATGTTGGTTTCTGCATTTATTTATATTTTACATACATCTATAATAACATATAGATATGTTATATGCAAATATTAATGTGCTTTGATGGATGTGGGTGGGTGCATTGTGTGTATTGGAGTGTAATATACATCTGAGTCCATGAAACTCATCACTATAGACAATAGAATTTGGACATGACTTTTTTTTCCAGTGAATCTGAGATGGGGACATTTATTTCAGTGTGTAAAGTCTTCACCTGTCTTCCTGTTTTTTATATCCATGTGCTCGTATGTGTTCTTTGCACTGGTATTTGTACCCACAAGGGATGGCATATACTCATGTTTGGGTGTGGGCCCAGTAATAAGTCTGTAAAAGTAGGTCTCAGGGGCTCCCTGACCTCTCTTACTTTTCTGTATCCTTACACCTCCCTTTGAGGACCAGATCTCTACTTGTCTTGCTGAACCTCTGAGAGAATTCACAGAAGCCATGAAAGGGTCCTCAGCAGCCTTGCTTGTGGCCCTTCTCTTCAAGTGGACCCAAAGCTCTGCATTTTCTTACAACTTTTGGTTTGAGGATGAGATGTCCTGACTTTTGGAAACATTTAAGGCTTCATTATGATATTGCTGTCAGTTTAAGAGATGAGGATAGGTAAGGACTTGTTGACTGATGAAGTGCCAAAGTTCCCCTAATCAGATACTTCCCTTTGTCCCCATACGCTTCTCCTTTCTGATTGTTAAAAATACAGTATGCTTAGGGAGGGTAGAGATGGATACAGATGGAAGCCATGATGGAGTGTGTGTATCCTGGGTTTCCCAAGTGAAAATTATCCTGTTCAACTCCTTAACTCTCAGCCACACCTCCAGTTAGGCAAAGGGGAACTGAGCACACTATGGGAAGTCAGGATCTTGTTCCTCAGATTAGGTGTCTTGGGGGACACGATTATCTTTATATCCAAGAGGTCAGGAACCTGTCTTTAAAGTCACAAGCCTTTAAGGACAACAAAGAAATATAAAATCCTTCTCCTTTGTTTTCTATTTAGGGAGTGGATGGTCTGAGTACACTTAGGGAAATAGGGACTAGATGGCAGAGATCTCAGTCTATTCCTGGGCCTCTGGGGCCTGAACTGTGGGATTAAGTTTCTAATTACATCGGAAACATGGGAATAAGGAGAATAAATGGGAGAAAGGGAGGGTATTGCAGTGAGGTAAGAGGATGGGCTGAAAGGTAAATCTCAGAGGTGGAGAGGAGAAATGTCTCAGCTATTTTCAGAGCAAAGTCAGATTCAATCCGAGGAGCCCTTCCTCCGTTTCCCCCATTTTGTCGTCTCCCTCCTTTTCCTCTCCACTGGGGGTTTATTAGAATTTTTAAAAGAGGTAATTCTGGATTTGAGCCCAAGAGTAGGTTGGAGATATTTGGCAAGGAGTTGGTAAATATCCATGTGGAAAAAAATGAAAAGAACTTCAGTTTGAATGATCAGAAAGGAAATCCCGCTTTTCCCTCCCTTAAAATACCCATGCTCTCTGGTTCTTTATTCAGAGGACGCTCAATATCTTCCCTCCTTTGCTCCCTTCTCTCCACCCCCCCCCACATAATCACCACGGTAGCCACCACCCAACAGGCCCAATCCAAGAGCTACAATCTAGCCTAGCTTGAGTCTAACTCAGATTCCGATTCTCTCCCCATCTCTCCGCCACACACACCCACCCACCTCGCTTCTCTCTCTCAAATTCAATCTCTGCTGTCTCCTTGATAGCATACTAAACGCTTCTTTATTTCTCTATCCAGGCTGTGGGCAAAGGGGTCCAGAAGAAGCGAATGATACAGTGTTATTTTGACCAAGACCTCGATTTTCTCTCGAACAGTCCACCCCCATTCACCCAATTTTCCAGCCTTTGCTAATTTCAGGTTTAAAACGCTTCTTTCTGTGTCTCACTTCTTTCTTTCCTGACTACGGAGCTAATAAATGAACAAATAAATAAATAAATCTCCTCCCTTCCACTCCCTCCCCTTCTTTCTCTCCCCCTTACCGAGTGCGCTTCATTGTTTTCTGAAGGAAATCGTAATGTTCAGACATTTAAGTTGAAAATGGGCTTTTCTTTATGACGTTTAATTTCCTCTTCAACTCTTACGACCTGCTCAGCATCTTGCAGGAATAGAATGGATTTTGAAGTAGGAAGAGAGAGGGGGGAGGAAGAGAGAGGAGGAGGAAAAGGAGGAGAGAAAGAGGAAGACGGAGGGAGGGGGAGGGAGGGGGAGAGAGAGAGAGAGAGAGAGAGAGAGAGAGGAGAGAGAGAGAGAGAGAGGAGAGAGAAGGAGAGATGCAGATAGGGGAGGAGGGAGAATAGGAGGGAGGGAGTTACCGAAAGAGACAGAGCAGAAGAGACACTAAGGAAGAAAAGAGAAAAGTTTCCAGACAGTCTTTCAGTCTTCATTACCACTGCTTCCATTTCCGCTGCTTCCGCTGGGACTAGGGGCTGCACTTCGGCGCCCCCACCCCCAATAAAGGAAGGGGGGAAGCCTTAGGGGGGGAAAGGCCCCAAAGAGGCCAGTGTTTACAAGACCAGAAATGCCACGGCCATGTCTCTGGCCCAGAGAAAGCCCTGAAAATGGAGGACTAACGCCTTCCTTATAAGGTACGGTGCTAACTTGACCTTCACTTTGTAATGGCGCCCCCCGCCCACCCAGACTGCCAGCGGGCAGCCAAAGTCGCTCGACAAAACAGGAGAGAGAGGAATGGGGCAGCTGAGAAAGAGCAACCAAGGCACCACTCTTCTTTTACTATTATTCCTCTTCATAATCCCTTTTGTAATTATCATCTTCATCATCGTCTATCATAATCATCTTCTTCTCTGTGTCTCTGTCTCTTCCTTGTTCTTTTGTTCTTTCTTGATTTTTCTTCCTCTTTGTTGAGTTTTTTCCTTCTCTCTCCCAGGTTCTCTCTCCTCATTTTCCTCTTTTCCTTCTTGTCCGTTTGTCTCCCTGTTTATCCAAGTTTATTCTTTCTCTTGCCTCCACCCCCATCCCCCACCTTATCCCCACCTCACTCTTCAATTTCAAAGACAAGAAGAAACATTTCAAATCCTCCCCTAGAGCCGATCCTTTCACATCACAGGAAAGAAGTTCCCCACAGGGCCGTTTAACTTGGGAATCAAGAGCCAAAAAATAAGGCAGATTTGAGGGAGAGAGACTTTTCTGGAAATTTGAAGACCAGAAGCTCTGCTGGGGATGGATAGCTGTGAATTGGTCAATAATGTGATCATTTTCTCTCCTTCTATCCTACACTCCTACCTTCCCTAAATTGGGAGTTCCTCCTAACCAGGCCTTGGAACCAAGACAGAGAAGATCACTGCATTTAGTTTGGAGGGAGGGGGCACACAGAGAGAGTTCAGGAAGTGGAAGCAGTTGGACGTGAATCCTGCCAGATCTGCAGCCTGTTAGTTTGGGACTCTGAATTAGTTTTTCCCTTTCTCTGTTGTCACAACTTGCCCTCCCCAACTTTGGAACTGTGAAAGGAGAAATTACAAAGCAGCTCCTTAGATTTGTATTTACTCTCCACTCCTCCTTCCCACAACTCCCAGGGACCGGCAAGAATTAGGGGTTTCTTCAGAATGCTCCCCCCCCCCCAAAAAAACCCCACAACAATACAAAAAGAAGGAAAAAGGCTGCTGTGTCTCACTGGCTCGATTGTATCTACTCCTCATCTCAAAGGCCTCTTGCCTAATAAACTCTAATCATATCTTATGCAGCTATAAAATGAGATTATCGACACCCATATAATTATGTATTATTCACTTAATTGTGATGATTAAAAAACATCAGGGGCCAGGTCTACACTGACAAAGGCAAACCAGGAATTGAGAACAGATCATGGAAGGAATTGGGTTTAGGGATCACTAGAACCTCAAATTCTCCTTTTCTTCGAGAGAAGACTGGAATCAGAAGGATCTAGATCACTGTTTATTTTTCAATCTGCCTATAAATATACATTTATATCTTGGGTTTGAGAAATATCCAGTTTTCAAAAGGTTGTGTGTATTCGTGTGTGTATAATAAACATATATGTACACATATATACATACCAATTAAAACTATGCATTGGTACTCTCCCTTAGCTCCTTTTTCTCCTAGCAAATACCCAAGAAATGATCAGACCATAGGAGGTCTTCTCTCTACCCACATATACATTCACAATTATCCAGGTAATTGCTCGAATTCTCCATTTTACAAGGCTATGTAGACCCTCTAGGATGTTACTAGGAAGCCCTAGAGTGTGTGTGGAGGGGGAGGGAGGAAGACTGCATTTCAAATAGGAGACACTGAACAAGTTTTTCGATCTTACATTCTCAGACTTTAAAATTCTGTCTAGTGTTACAGTTTCTTCAGGCCAGGATCTTTGTCTCCCTCAGTCATATTTTTTCTCTCGCTCTCGACCCCCCCCCTTTTTTTGGGTCCCTTTAAAAAAGGCTCAGATCATCTCCTGCTCTTAATAGATGACTATAAAAATAAAATTAATTCCCCCCCTGCCCTTTAATATCAATATCTCTCCATTAAGTGCGATCATGGGCGAGAATAAACAGAGAATTAAGTGCTTTAGCCCAATGCTGCAATTACACCCAAGTTTTTATTTTATTTTATTTTCATTGAACCAGGTTTATCTTGGGGTATTCGGTTTACAATGAGGGGGTGGCTTTTTTTTTTACAAGCTCTTTTGGGTCTGAGCCAGTGCCGATCTCCGAGAGACAACTTAAAACCGAGATAGAGAGAAAGAAATGAATATAAACAACATGAAAAGAGAATCAGAGAGGGTGACTGAAAGGAAGAAAAATGAGTCAGATCAGCAAGAGACAGGAATACACAGAAACAAGAAAATATACACAAAGAGAAGATAGAGCAAATGGAGCAAAAAAGGGTTATCTAATTAGATGTAGATAGCATATGTCTATATAATCTAATTAGATGTGGATTGTATATGTCCATATAATCATTCATTTTTTATATTTTGGATTTTTGAATCATCAGAAAGGAGAAAAGTAGTAAGAGTATACTTTACCAAACAAGACTTTGGTAAAAATTAGAAGGGAAAAATCAGAAGAAGAAGGGGAAAAAAAGCCTACCAAAACCTTCAACTACTATTTTTGTTCCCAGATAAGCGGACTTCAGAGTCCTGCTCGCTGACTTCCCTCCCATCAGAAGAGATTCGTCCTATCTTCCCTGTACCCCAATCACTGCTGGGGACCCATGAAGCTCCCCTCCCAATCGCCCAGTCTCTCTCTGTCTCCCTTATCCTTTCCATCTTTATGATGAGGCTTGTTAACAAGAGAAGTGAGCCGGCTACATATATCTCTGCTGAGCCCGCTCAGGCGTGGAGCTGGCGGGTGTAGGTAACTACCAATGCACTAATTAATTGATTCCCTCAGATAGTAAAATACCATCATGTCTACACAGAAAGTCACCAACTCATAAAAATATCTTTACACACATATCACCAGAATATGCATATATGTATATATACTAAGTACTTAATAAACACTTTATATATTTAATAAATATACATTTAATGATTAATGTAATATATGTTCCTACATTGGTTTTATTTATGTAATATATATGCATGTATTCCCAGATTGGTTATATATAATGCATTGTATATACATGTGTATATACATATATATATATATATATATATTTGTATTCCCAATTTTTAGCTGCTTCAAGAGAAAATATGAACGGGTAATTTAGGGGATTAAGATAATGTTATTTTTCTATTAAAAATTTACTGTATACACAATTAAATCCTGTAAGAAAAGAAAAACCACCGTTGGAAGCGGGTTTGGGGGAGGGGTAAATTATTTTAAGCTCCCTTAAAGCTTTTGTAGATTTCCTCTTTGGGCAAGAAGCTAATCCAGAGTCTGAGCAAAACTGGGGCTGCTTGATTTCTATGTGCAGGAAAGGAAGCCTCAGCAGTTGGCAGCTTTTGGAAGCAGACGGTAAAAGACTTTGAATGCCTGGTCTGAAACATTCCGTGGACCTGCTAGGGCCTTCTCCTCTCCTCTCCTAACACGGGAACCCCCTTCAGCATTTCCTGAACTATGAGAACGTTGTAGGATCTTGCAGTATTTATTAAGACAGTGAGTGACACCGAGCCAAGATTTGCCCTGTGTTCAGAAAAATAGCTGAAAGGAACTGGGACTGTTCAGCCTCTGGCTCCTTTGCTCTCCCTGCTTTCTGTGATTTCCAATAACTTACTATACTTCAGTCTAGGCAAGAGTGTTGTAATGATGAATATACAAGCAGGATATAATTATATGTAATACATTTGCTGACATAATTATCCATTTTGACACCCGCAAACAAGATTTAGAGAAACAAATAAAGATAGAAGATAGAGGCACTAAACATAGAAACACAGATAGTGTGTGCATAAGACATAGTAACTGCAGATAAGAACTATGAAAATCAAAAGAGGGTGTAAGATACAATATTAAGACTCAGATATGTTCACAGATTAGATAGATTGCTGGTTAAAATTAGGTCATCCTCACTCCCTACTTTATGAATATAGAGAAATGTATGTTGTATCCATCCATGTATGTGTCATTATGTTAGAGATGTAAAATAGACTATCATATTTAACTGGTGGAGATGCATGAAATTTGGGCACCCTGATGCAAAATAGGAGATTGCCCTTTTCTCCTCTAACTCCCATTCCCCCTTTTTTTTTTTCTCAGCAGGAAAAAGAGGAGATTTTTCTTACCTCTCCCTGTTATTGGTGAGGACCCGGGTAACTTCCAGGCTTAGCAAGACAGAGTGACTTACTCGACCATTCTTGGGTCCCTGCCCTACCTGGACCTTGTCAGAGCCACAGAGAAGGATATTGTATGACTGTGGATAGAAATAACACATCACAGGGATCCAAGGCTTTTTTTTTTCTTTATGAAGTGCTAAAATGTGGCATCAGGAAGATGATTTCTACTCTTCCAACATGTATTGGAAATTCTTGCTAACTAGTCTCCCTTCTCAAAGACCCAGTGAGAGAATCTAAGAGTTCTGGGACCTGTGATACCATTGACTCCCTGAATTCTGGGGCTCCTTGGGTAGGGCCTAGGGACTGGTCCTTGGAAATACAGGGAAAGGAGAAGCTGGATAGTGGAAAATACAGGCTGAGAGAAATTCCTATCAGTCCTATTCAAGCAAGACACGAAGAACTGCAGTAAATTGGGTTTGGCTAAAACCTGTGAGGCAATTTCGTGGTCTGGGAAGGGTGACTGGCGACTGAGAGGCTTGGACCAACAGCCCTCTCTGGGTCACTGGAAGTCTTTAATGCTGAACTGAGGTTAGGATTTGGTTACAAATTCCTGTGATATGGCCAGAAGTCTGAAATCTCCCCTCCGCTGAGCTCTAGGAGAGTATGATGGATTTGGATTTAGCAAGATGGACCTAGACACTCACTCTGAGTAGTTAATATAGGTCATCCAGCTCTCCTCTTGACTTCAAGGCCTCGCTCAAGGCCAGCCCAGAAAGATTGTGTGTGTATGTGTGTGTGTGTGTGTGTGTGTGTGTGTGTGTGTGAGAGAGAGACAGAGAGAGAGAGAGACAGAGAGAGAGAGAGACAGAGAGAGAGAGAGAGAGACAGAGAGAGACAGAGAGAGAGAGACAGAGAGACACAGAGAGAGAGAAAGACAGAGACAGAGAGAGATAGAGACAGAGACTGAGACAGAGAGAGAGGGAGACAGAGACAGAGAGAGACAGAGAGGAATAAAACTCAGTGTTTGTTGTGTTGGTTTGTTTTTTTTTTTTTTACTATGTTCCCAGGAAGTCTATCTTCCAGTGAATCTCTCTCTTTAGAGCCCATATCTGTGTTATCCCATTACATCATATCCATTCGTATTGTGATGCATTACATTGAGAATAAATTGCGATCAGTTCTTATAATCTACACTATTATAAGAATGTGACAAGTTAAATTACCTGACCGCCGGTAAAGAACAGAGAACCAGCCTGACCGCAGGGTAGAAAACAGACAACCAGAGTCCTGCACCTTCGGCTACATTTAAAGTCTTTTGGCCTTTTTGGCTGCGTTGGGTAACACACCCTCCTCGATGGAACTGCTACTGTCTGAACCTCTGGGACTGAAGTCTAAATAGCTGCTGGGGCGAGAGCAGCCCCCAGCGTCCTCTGGGTGCCCCATCCATCACCCGCTCCAACACTTCCTTTGTCTCGTAGGAGCTGCCACTTGAGTGGGCAGGGCGCCGGCGGGCGGCACTGTGGAGCCCCCGGGGCGGCTTGGAAAGACAGTATAGGGGCTCAGAAAATGACCGGGCGAGTGTGTAGCTACGTTCCTGAAACTGACAAAGCCGGCAGATAATGAACAAGTAGAACTTATGTTTCCAAATTACACATATAAGTAGTCGGCGGAAATTTATCTAACGTACTTCCAGGCCTATACTCCTCGAAAGACTTGCGGACGTACTCTTGCCTACTTCTGGCCCAGGCGCACAGTAATATACATAGACATACGAAAATGGAAACATTTCCAGAAGTGTGGTTACAGACAGACACGTCTATTGACCTTTTTTTAGTCGGGGTATGGGGTGAAGGAGTGCATTTTCCAGGGAGGGACTCTTTGAAGATTCTAGTTTAGTTCATACTGGAATCTGCCGTAGGGAGTAAGCAAAAGACAGGGCCGAGAGATCTTTCTTAGATTGCCGGGACAAAGACCCAAGTACCAGCTCCTGGAAGTGGGCTGGGTAAGGATCGATTGTCGGGCTCCGCTTGGAGCGGGAAGCCGTGAATATTAGCGTCGGTTGGGCGCTGTGGAGCCGCCGCGCCTGTCTGCGGCGGCTCGATACTAGGCTTCTTTAAATAGCTCAGTGGCCAGTGCCATTCACACAGGCAGAGTTGAACAATTATGCGAATTATTAGCTCCAAAGACCCATCGTTTCTTCAGAATCATTTACCTCTAAAGTCGGACTCTCTCTCTCTCTCTCTCTCTCTCTCTCTCCTTCTCCTCTCTCTCTCTCCCCATCTCTCTCTCTCTCTCTCTCTCTCTCTCTCTCTCCATCCCACCACGCTTAGAATTATTTTCCCCCGAATATTCTTAATAATTTCCTCCTTCCTTTGACTGTTAATCCCTGTCTGGAGCAAAGATTTTGTTCCTTTTTTTTTTCTTCAATAAATGTAATATTCTCTGATTAGGAGACCCGAATAGAGGCAGTTGTCAGAATGAGTCCCCAAAATAAACCTGTTTTGGACCAGATGCAGAATTTTCATCTCTTCACCGCGATGCTTATGGGGGAATCTTATTTCTGAGACTGGTGTGGGAAGGAAACAAAAGTCTGTATCCTTTCTTGAGATTCTGCAATCTCTCTCCAAGGCAGCCCAAACCTGTGAAGAGCTCAGCTGTTCGAATTGCACGTCCCCATTATGCCCTCCACCTAGTTCCCCGTACTAGGCGGCAGTGCTGCCGAATAACTCAAGGACAGGGGCCATAAGTCGGACATTTTAAAGAAAGAAAGAAAAATTGGCCTTACATCTCCAGAAGAATTGGGTCAAAGTGAATTATTTCAGTTATTGAAATAATGACCTTTGCTCTGAGCTTTGGAGGTAAGGAGAACACCTTGCTACCTTTTGTTGAAGGCAAAGACCCATAAATAAACCTATTTCAATTTTCGTGTCCCCACCCGCCCTCACATCTCTCCCATCCCCTGGACATTCCCCAACTAGGCCTGAACTCTATGGGCTGTTTTTCCAAGTGTCTCCTGTTTCCAACAAAGAATCACCGGAACGATTCAAACATTGCAGGTTGAGGGCAGTAGAGAGATTTCCCCCCCCTCCTGCTCCTTATCACACACCGACACACACATTCGAGCGTTCATACACTTATTGGAGAATCTTTGTAAAAAAAAAAAAAAAAGGTACTTATCCCTACCACCAGACTACCTCCTAGCCTCGAATAGGGAGGGTGCTTGCTTTAAGAATAGGGTAGTAGGAAGCTGGACACACTCCTCCTAGGACAGAAGTGGAGAGGGTAAGGAAGGTAAATAGAAGGACCCAGAGCCCAGAAAGAAGAGATGGCAGGAAACCCAGAGGAAGCCAAAAGGAGACTGGAGAAAGAGGGCCGAGGCTTCGGGGAGCTAATTGTGAGCATTAGTCCCGGAAGGAATTAAAGGGAAAGAAGTCATTTCTAGTCTCCAGTTTGCCCTCTTCCTGGGTGAGGGCTGTAAGGAGGGGATCATTTAATAAAATAATATTTTTAATCCATATGGACTTTGCCTTTAGAAAGGTTTCTTTAACCATCAACAGCTATTACTCCCCCTATTCCAGAATCAGTGGTTCAAGAGTCACGTTATATACATCGAAGTGCCCCCGACCTGCCCTGCACAATCCCCCTCTTTTCCGAAGAGACTCCCACCTTAGGGCGTTCCAGTAGGTGAGCTACACTTCTCCGGATCTCTACAGGCTCCCTCTTGCCTGGACACTTTCCTAGTTCTATTTTCTGTCTTCCCCTCCCTCCACTACTCTTATCACAGTCACTCTTCCCCTAGGACTCACTTTTTGCCGCTCCCATTTTATCTCTGCCTTTAATTATTTGGGGCCAAAAGATGACAGACGCCTCAACGGATCTAAGCTGCTCGCTCTGTCTTCCTGTTGTTGCTGCTGTCGCTGTTATTTTATTATTATTCATTATTTTTTATTATTCACCTGGCCAGGGAGAGGGGTAGAAATAAGGAGCAGACCCGGGAGGCGAGTTTTCTGGCTTCCCCCCTCCCTGATGAGAGGCAACGGGGCGAGAGGAGCCTGTGGCTTTTATTGTTCTCAGAAAATCACATCGTCATACATTCATGTTTTAATTATTATTAATATTAATATCGTGAAGCGACTTTGTACAAGGACTATATAAAGCTGAAACGTGCTAGAGACAGACATTTGCATAGGGATCCTACAGAGAACTAGCGAGAAGTGGAGGGCAGGGGGACTCAATAACAACAGCGAGAAAACTAGACGAAATACACGCAGGAATAGGGCCGACAGACACGAGGAACAGAGACACAGACTGACAGAATCTCACGGAAGAGTCATATTTAAAGCAATGGGAAGAGGATATTGCATATCTTTCTTGTCCCTCCCACCAGCAGACCTCCCCTTCCCCACGCATTTCCACAATTGGGTATTGGGTTTCTTGGACAAAATTAGTTTTGAGAAAATCCAATCTCAGGTGGTAAGTTTTGATCTTAGAGAGGCGGCCAATTGCAAAGAGCTGTATGTAGGTGTAGGTGTAGGGGGTGAGGGAATGTACTGGAGCAAGTGCGTGTTTGTGTGTGTATGTGTGTGTGTGTTTGTGAACATGCCTCTGTATTTATGTTTCTGTGACTGTGTGTGAATAGATGTGTCTGTGTTTATTACGTTTCTGCATGTACATCCGTGTGCAATCAGGAGAGAGAACAGGTGTAAGAAAGTGTGTGTGTGTGTGTGTGTGTGTGTGCATGCTCGTGCGTCTGCACTTGGCCTTTCTGTGATTATATGTATGTGAGGGTGAGTGCACGTGAATGTATGCGTGTGTTCACTTGGGTGCATATGTAAGTCTGGAGATGTTGTCAGACATATCAAGGTGAATTTCACTGCCGGGCCGGAAAAAAAAAAAAACAACAAATTGTTGAAAAGAGTGGAGTATGGGTGGAGATCCCAGTTGAGAAGGGTTGTCTTTCTGGAGAGGGGGCAGTTGCTTGGGCATTTCTCTTGATCACTCTCCCTTCTTGGGAGAGTTTGCACTCTCTCCTCCTTGCCTCTTGGTCTACTCTACACTTCCCTAGAGTTTGGTACTCCAATCTCCATGGAAGATACCCCGAATTGTTGACTTATTCCTTGAACTAAGGAGCTTTATATATAAAACCACCACCACAACAGCAAAACCTCAACCAAAAGGTCCAGGAACAGGAGGCTTTTTGGAGCCAACCTAGCAAGTCACCCACCCTGAGCTTTCACTGGGGCTCTGATTTTGTTTGTTTACTGGGAATTTGTTCTAATGGAATCGTGATGGAATTCTTAGGGAATTGTTTAAAGAGGAAATTATATTAAATCTTTCCTAGTCTTCCCAAGGACATTTCTTCTTCCAGGATTTCCTCTTTGCTTGGTCTTGTTTTTCATTACTCCACCACATTCACTTCGGGAGAGGGCATAGGCAAAGGGAAATGGAAACAAAGGGCAGCGTTTTGGGGCCAGGATTTGGGGGGGGGGGAGGATGGCAGAGAGAAAAGAGAAATGAAAGGAGACAAACAGAGAGAGAACGAGAGAGAGAGAGAGAGAGAGAGAGAGAGAGAGAGAGAGAGAGAGAGAGAGAGAGCAAAGCCGGAGGTGGGGGAGGAAAGTGGGTGGTAAGGAAAGAGGAGGAGGAGAGGAGGAGGGAGGGAGCTAGGGCCCCCAGTTCATTGTCACAAGCCTGGGAAATTAGGGCTGAGAGGCGGCAGGCTCCCGTATCTCCGTAGCCCCCTAAAGCACTATCCTCCCTACCTCGTAAATTACAAAGTTCTAGCCTCCGGCCATGACCATGAACGCCAGAAGCAAAGGCAGACTGAACAGCCTCCACAGTTGGGAAATCCCGCCTCAAATCCTCTTTTCCCCTCCCACTCTAGTCTCAGCTATATCTCTCCTAGACCCTCAGGTTCTTCCTCCCAGACCCCGTAGCTTCACGTCTTTACTTTCTGCTACTAAATTTAAGCTTCTGTCGCTGCTCCTCTTCCACTTTCCAGCCCACTCTCATCTCCAGAGCTATTTACCACCTTCCTCCCTCCTGCCCCATAACGTATCCCAATAGAAATGGGAGGAAGGGGAAGAAGTGGGTCCTCTTGCTCTCACCTAACAAACCCAAAGCATTCTGAACTCCGCTTTGTCTTGCAGTCTAGATTGGAAGCTGTAGATAGGTAATACCGTCTAAGTATGCGCGTTTAAGTATCTCATCCAATCGGAGGCGATCCCCTGCCACCCTTCGGATTGAGCCCGCCTTGCCCACGCCTTTGCGAAATAGGGGTGGGGTGAGGTGATCGTGGATGAAGAGACTAGTTTTTTACTGGACCCAAAAGCAGCTTTCACCCCTATTCAGAGAAAGAAGAAGGCCCTGATTGAGTAGACCTGGGAGTTGGAGACTCAATTCGAGTCCCCTCTTCTCTCTTTGCCAACTCTTCCCATATCCCAAACGACCCCCAGATCCATCTCCTCCTTTCTCCTCTTCCTCCCCACTCCCCCTTCTTGCTGGAGTGGCCTCACCTTTTGGCCTTCAGTCTAAGAATTTGGGAAAACTCTGGTTGCCTACTTATCTCAGAGGCTCCACTGGCTACTAGCCTAAGTATCACGAAAGAAGGACCAGAGACAGCTTTCTAGTTGAGGTGTCCGGCGGACAGACGTTAGTGGAAGGAGGGAGGGGGTCAAAACCTGATACCCAGGAGATATGCCTTCACTTCATTCGGACTTCAAATTGAGAAGCAGTACACGAAAAGGTTCCCACCTTAACCTCCATACTTGTGAACAAAAATTGTTTCAAAAAAGAAAAAACCAAACAACCTGGAAATAATTTTGACTTCTTTCTCCCACCCCACCCCCAAGCGATCGGCTTCTTATTTCTTTCTCCCTCTTTCTGTTTCTCTCTCTTGGCCTGGCAGAGCTGATGCATGGTATGTGTAGGAAGGGAACTGATTATCAAAACAGACATAACAAAAATACCCGGAAAGGGGCAGAGCCCCGGGCCTCAAGTTATAAGCGGGTGACAATGTCTGATGCAGGCGGTCAAGCGGCCAGGCGGCCAGGGAGTAAGGCTCTCCCCCTCTCTTCACCAGGGACTCGGCTTAAGTCTGATGTCTCCTCCTTCTGAACCCCCTAAAAGAAGGAGAGGGCCTGCTCCCTGAGCAGAAGTCTTTTCTTTTTCATCCTCCGGTTTTGAAACCAGATCTTGACCTGCTGGTCACTAAGATTCAAGCGGTCCGAGAGTTCTCTCCTCCTCTGGCGGGTGATGAACTCGTTCACCATGAACTCTCCCTCCAGCTCCGCGAGCTGCAGCTTGGAGTAGGGTTTGCGCTTCTTCCGGGACCGGGTGTGCATGGGATACCAAGGGGCGCCTGGGGAGGAGGGAGTGGGCACAGGACAGTTGGCTTTGGAAGGTGAGGAGTTGACAACACAGAAAAGAAAAAAAAAACTCAGTCCTTCCCCAGTCTCCCTTGTTCCCCTCCCCATGTCTCTTATTCCTTTTCTTTACGGCTCCCCAATACTCCCACGGTGTTCCCTCTCCCTTTTTAACTCCTCGTCCTTTTGCTCCCCTTTCCCAGTCATACTTTCTGACCTCCCCTTCCCCCATCCCTTCTTTCTTTCTTGCTTCTGCTCGTCACTTCTCCCTAACCCTTCTCTTTCTCTCTTCTCCCCAATATTCCTCAGCTCCCTTTTCTTGGGGAACCCTCTCTCTTGCTCATGGAGCAGGAAGGGCTGTCATGGCCCAATGGGAAAAAAATAAACAGTAACCACTTAGAGAGAGAGAGAGAGAGAGAGAGAGAGAGAGAGAGAGAGAGAGAGAGAAGCATTTAGGGCGCCAGGGTGGCGTGGATGGGGTGGACAGGATGGTGGGACCATTGGGAAGGAGGAAATGGACCCTTAACTCCTACCCCCTGGAGCTTCCTGGCCTTCAACCCCCAGGCAGGCGGAAAGGGAATCTTTCATTTTCTTTTATAGGGATATTTACATGTTTATAGGCCTTTCCACCCTCCTCTTTCTTTTTTTTTTTTTTAAGAAGCGCTCACTAATGAAACATTCTGCCACCCCAAGCTGCTTCGAATTCTCCCAGTTCCTGAATTCCGTCAGTCGCCGCCCCACGCGGCTAGCCCCTAGTCGCGACAGAGAGCCCACTCTATGTTGAAATAGAGGTTCTTGGCTGAAATGGAGGGAGTCATCCTTACCACTGGTCGAGAGCCCGTTCCCCTGGCCTAGAGGCGACACCAGGCTGGCCCCATCGCCCGCACCGCCGCCCTTGTTTCCCTCGTTGAGCAGGGACGAGCTGGAATCGGACTCGAGTGACTGGCAGGAGGGGGGGTCGTGGGGGGGGCCCGCGGCGCCGTCCCCCCCGCCACCGCCGCCGCCGCCTGCAGTGTAGTCGTACTTGAAGCCCATAGACGGCGGCCCCGACGGCTCGAGCTGCAGCAGCCCGCCCCCCTCCCGCCCCCGTTCCTCGCGCTTCAGCCCACCGCCCTCGGCGCACGCCTCGCGATAGTAGCATTTGCTCTCCTCCACCCGGGCCAGCTCGCACGTCCGACCGAAGGACGGGTTAAGCGACACAGGGCTGCCGAGGTAAGGCTGGGGATAGCCATTGCACGGCTCCGCCGACGGCCAAGGCAGGGAGCAAACGTTGTCTCGCCGAGGGTAGGACAGAGAAGGCAGGCCGGGCAGCTGCCCCCCCGAGGCGCGGAAGTTGGGGAAGTAGAAGGTGTCCCCCGTGTGGATATTCACCAGCGGCCCCACAAACCCGGGATTAAGGAGATTATGTTCGCCCATTTCCGCGGGGCCCGACCGAGAGCTTCTACTTTATTGCTATCTGACATTAAACATAGTTAAACCTGCGGACGCGTCCCATTGGCTGCTGAACGGTCACATGGGCTCCTGCTGGAGGAGGGGTAGGAGGAGGAGGGGGTGGGGAATGAAGAGACCCCCCCCCTCCCCAACACACATAGACAACCAACACCAACTTCTCTTCCCCTTTTCTTTGGGGGAGGGGGGTGCTACTTTGTGGATGAGGGGTAATTCGATAGATTCTAGTTGCTAAAAAACATCACACAAAATCCAACCCAAGGAGCGCAGCAGTAGCTCAACCTGGGGCGGGGAAGGAATAAGAAAAGAACACACAAAAATCATACACACACCAATGACACACGCACACCCCCACACTCTCTCCACCTACCTCCCCCCATGTATCCTTTCGCCAACAGCTGGCCGAACACAGCCCGTCCTTCTTTAATTAGCTCCTTTATTAACTAAAACCGTTGGAATTTACAATATCTCCCCAATAAATTACTATTAGATATTGTGTCATATAAAGTTTACTGGCTGTTTAAGGAGACGGATGAGCCCTTTGGCTACAAGGTTTATTTACAGTAGAGAGAAGTGGGGATAAGAGCATGTTTCTTGCCGGGTTCTCTTTCCCATTCTGCCTCCGGGACCTGTTCTAACTCCTTTTCCATTGGTTTCACTCCAGGAGTTGGGAGAGGGCACCACAGACTCTGGGGGGGAGGGGGGTCCTCCCACTGAAGAATGGATCCAGAGGGAAAATGACGCCCCAGGCCCTTTTTGCCTCTCCCTCCAACCAACAACACACCTTACCCATCCACCTCCACTCCCAGTAGAGAAAGACAAATGCGGAAGGGAGCAGGGAAGGAGACAACCAGCTCCACACGCTTCCCTCTGCCCGAATCTGAGTGGTGTCCGCTCCTTAAAAGATTGCTTGCAATAGATTACCTCCTTCCTCACGACTTACTCTGGGAGAAACAAGGAGGAAGGCTCCAGAGGAAGAAGACTCCAAAGGATAGGGCAATCGGCTGCCCTAGAAGAAGGAACCAGCCCAGCAGAGGACGCGGCTTCAGCTGGAGCCCAGGGGTAGTTGGAAGACCGAAATCCGTACGGGTCTGGAGCTGAGGAGCAGTGAGAATCCTAACCCAGACCAATCCACACCAATAACTTCCATTGTGCACCCTGGAGTGAAAGTGGGCACATGAAAAGAAATCTGTACGAAAGTCTCCTTTACCTTCAAAATGGTTTGATAGCTTCAATTGAGCACCTAGCTGTCTGCAAATAAAGCCAACTATGCCCTCCTTAAACTAATGGAAATTAAATGCTGCACAGCAAAATAGACACATTTTGACCTTTTCTACAGGGTGCTGAACCTCCAGTTTAAAAAAAATAGTAGTAAAAATCTGAATGTTTCATAATATCTTAGAGCGTAGAGTCGGCGTAGACAAAATATTCCGATACTTTGGGCTAAATATTTCGAGCTATACTAAAATTTTTGGCATATTGTAGACCCAAGCTTTTAAGAGAGACAAAAGGCAGAATGAAAGTGAGAAACAAATTGTGGCTCAGAGGAGTCCAGAGACACTGGGCATATTAATAGACAAAGAAAAATATGTAGATGATATTTATGTATATTACGTATGTGTGTGCATACCAGTTGATAACTAGATAATTAGCCAAAGAAAAAGAGACTAAAAAGAGAATATAAATATTTTCCTTGTCTTCTGTCTGCTAAAGGGACATGGGGTAGGGGGAAATCCAGATTCTTCAAATTCCACGGCTCCCTGGACGATTTCATATCCTAAAACCATCGCCTCTGAGACAGACATAAATACATCCCGTCCCTCCCCCCCCCCCAATCCACGCGTCTGTCCACTAGATCAGACGAGGTCTCCAACTCTTGGCAACCTCTCCCCGCTTTCCTTTTCCCTATGCATGTCCTTCTATGTGTATTGGTGGGGTGTCGGGGAAGTCGGTTGCCCACCCTCATCTTCCATCCCCGGCTACATTCTAGTCCTGGCCCTGAGAATGCAGAAGCCCTCAGATCGAAGCTCCCTGGGAAGGAACCTGGCCCATGGAAAGATGGTATTTCAATCTTGGTCCTTTCCGGTTGCAGCAGCGTCTTAGCCCAAGAAATAGGAGACCGGAGTCGGGGACAAGTCTCTCTGTCTTTTTCCTAACTGGGGGCGAGTACGCATGACAACCAATTCCGCTTCATCCCTCTGCTAGTACCATTTTCAGTTATCATTGTAGTTAGCTGTTCCTGCTATAACAATTGTTTATTATTTTTAAAAGTAGCATTCCCCTTTTAAGTGAGACTGGCGTCAATATTTTAAATGGTGTTTTATTATTTTAAGCTGTTTTGGTAAGAGGAGCAATATCTTATTAGTGTTATTTTTATCAGGAGAATATGGTGCAAACTCACACCGACATTCAGGGCCCTGTTGGGTAGGTCCCTGGCAGTGGGCTTTTGTTTCTGTTAACATCATCGTAAGGGCTAGTTATTAGTACAGTCATATTGCAAACTCTTGCAATTGCTTCATGGGGGATAGGATTCTTCCTTTCGCTTCCCTTCCCCTTCTCCTTCGCCGAGGGTAGAGGACAGGGAAGGGTTCTTTTCCTTTCCTCGCCTGAATAAGCAGTTGGAAAGCCTCTTTTCTCGGGTACCCAGTTCTCCTGGACTACCAGCGCCCAGCCAAAGCAGAAAACTGAACAAATTGGCTATAGATGAATCCAGAGGTATGGGGGGGGGGGCCTCGGGGAAGAGAGATAGTGATAGTTCGTTTTTTTTCTCTTCCCAAGGATCTTTTTTTTTTTCTATGTTGACTTGACTAGAATAAAATTATCACTAGTGGAGTCAAAATGTGCCATCTCTCCTAAGTCATCAGGGCTCCTGAGGGGGAAAATCTCCATCTATACCGGAGACTGTCCCCTCCCTTTTTTCTTCGTTCCTCCCCGTCAGAAAGCAGAATGAGCCGAAGAACACAGTGCAGAGAATATCATATCCCTTCCCCCACTCCCTACCCCCCCACTTCCGTCTGAGTTCACTCATGCCTCCCTTCTCAGCTCTTCCCTCATCTTCTCTTTATGTTAGAAAATGAAGTATTTCATTGTGTGGAAATCACGAACCCAGGTTCTCAATCTCCGCAAAGTCTCCTTTCCCCCCAATCTATTTTGCTTTGCCCCCACCCAGGTCCAGTTTATGTTGACCCGAGTCTCCTTTACCAATCTACCCCCAAACTGCCCAGAACCCAAGCAACACTCTCTTTATACGACCTAAACTCCCGGGTTTGCCCATCCTATCGCGGTGGCAGACCCAGAGAAGCAGCGGATTCAGGACACCACCAAAGACTAGGGCAGAACAGTACATTCCCGGGAAGCTACAGCGAGGACATACATAGGCTAGGTCCCTAGCCGAAAAACAGAAGGAGAGACACGATATCATTCTATTGTAGAAACACTTTCACCTCAGCCAATTCCCCGATGCAGGATTAAGGCGTAAAACAGAAGTCTTAGAGATGCGTAAACAGCCTTGGACAGAGAACGTGAACCCTACAAGGCTTATTGACTGATGCCGACAGATACAGGGAGATATTAATCAAATAGAAGGCAGAGACAAAAATCACCTTCCCAACCTTGGTCACCTAAATTCAGCAATTCCCTCACTAATTAATTCCTGGGTTAATTAAAACGTATAAAATGAATACTCTCCGATAAATTCTTTTTTTAAAATCCTGATTATACACCTTTCTGAGGTCTCACTCGAGGGAGACACGTATACAAAGAGCCTCTCTCCACGGCCACACCTTTGTTTCTATTCTCATTCAAAGCCTAAATCGATGTGAGGCGAGTTTCCTACAGACTTAGCTCGCAGCCACACAGGCACTGTCCCCACTGGACGCTCCAGAAGGTGTTTCATTCACCAACCCGAGAGGACCTGCTTCTCCCCTACCATTGGTGAAGGGGCTTCCCAGAGACAGCTGGGGCACCGCCGCATCTTTACTGCGGCTGGGTTTCGGTTTGGAATCATTGGGGGTCCTATGCTCTTTGCTTCCTGGCGGGCCCAGTTCAAGGTCACTGTCTAGTTTGAAGACGGGAAGGGGAAAAAAAAAAAACAGGGTCTGCCATTTATGCAAATAGGGCTACTTACTTAGACCCCCCGGAGGGAAGTTAGCTAGGGAGGAATGGGAGGGGGGTGAAAGAGGAAGGGACTTGGGATGAGAATGGAGAGCGGAGATGGCCCTCCTCAACTGAACCCCTTCAGTCCCTATCCTTCGCCATTTCTGCCAGGTTGGGACATGTGAAATTGGGGAAATAGCACTTGCTTTGGAGGTGTGGAGGTTGGAAGGGTGTGTACTGTGAGGCTGAGGAGAGGTAGGAGAAAAGAAATCTTCTAAGGAGACTCACTCCACATAACATTTGTTTTTCTTAGCGCTGGAGATTAGGGATCCCTGTCCTCTTTTCTCTAGGTTCGCCCGAATTTGGAAGAAGCTGTATGGAAATCATGTGGGTGATTCTGAGGGGTTCTCTTTTTAGAGCGTAGAACTGAAGAATGTGAGAGAGAGCCAACAGAGCCAATCATCTGATGGGTTCACTCATCTCTACAGGCTTAAACTGTAGAGAGTGGGGATGGAGATAGAATGGAGGGGGTGGGGGGAACTGTCCTAACAGGGAGGAAAGGCTAGGGCTGGGAGAGTCTGAGTTTGGCTTTAGGGGGCTAGGAGCCCATCCTCACCTCCAACAAATCAATTGTCTTAGTCTCCCCCCACCCAGAGGCGCACCTCGAAGCCTCTGATTACAGTTCAGAAATCGATAGTTAGGGAGGAGATGGGAGGAGGGGGAAACATCTTCCATCCCAGAGATTTTGAGGGCCACTTCTCAGTAGAAAGAAAGAGAAAAGAAATTATCCGAGTAATTTTTCCCCACCTTCTTCCCAATTCATAGAGAAATGGGAGCCCTGCTCCCTTCTCCAGGAAGCAGGGTTGGCAAGCTAACAGTTAAATATTTTCGTTGTATTACATTTTTCCCTCCGCCGCCAGTAGAGGATCTCCTCCGCCTAGTGAATTAGTGTCAGGGACGCCCGAGACTCCAGAAAGGTGCAGGGATCATGCTTAAAAAAAAAAAAAATCTCCAAAATACCACACCCACACAACACCACAGACGGCCCCACAAGACTAGTGCATCCTGTGCCTTACCTCTCAATCTTCGAGCCTCTCCCCCCTTCCCTGGTAGCCAAGCTACTGGCACTCCCTTCCCCTCCCCTCTGCCCTTTGCTCTCTTCTCTCCCACAGCCTTCTGAAGGAAGGTGTCGGGGTGGGTTAGTGGTGGTGGTGTTGATGATGGAGTAGGACTAGCCCCCTACACCTCTGCCTCAGCAGGCTGGTGGTGACCGTGGCCTATTGTAAAGAGCCCAGACGGCGGCCCCTTTCT
>NW_027186342.1:2432673-2437313 GCF_028583685.1 Petaurus breviceps papuanus | reverse complement strand
CATCTGTCTGAACTTTGTTATTTGTGGTGAGGGGAGGGGAAGGAGCCCAGTACTAAACCAGGGGTGTGGGGCTGGGTCCTGGACAGTAATATTGGGGGTCTGTCACCTTTCTCTCCCCCATTTCCTCTTTCACAGAGCTTAGGAATGAATTTCACACGGGACCTAACCCCTGGGCAGAGAGGACAGCCCAATAAACAGAGAAAGGTTAGGAAGATAACCGTGAGCCTGGGACACAGGCTGTGCTCCTTTTGAACTGAAGAGGCCCTGGTGTCTTCCTTCCCCACCCATGAACCTGCCTTTAGCAGCAATAGATCAGCAAGATGGCCACTGGAGAGCATAGGGTGGAGGAGAAAGTGACCAAGAAGGGGACAAATTCGTGGAAAATGTCGTGGACTTGATCGGCTCAAGGTGTGTGCGCATATTTCTCTTTGCAGGAGATCTTTGTGTATTCTGCCCTAAATCCCGCATCCTGCGGTGGAGTGAGGGATACCCAACTTTTCCAGAAATGCTTATTTTCCTGTTCTGGGATCATTCTGCAGGAGGACAATCATAGAGGATAAAGGCTCTCAGAAATGGGGAGATCGAGGTTTAGAGGCTGCAGTTGAGGGCATCTGGAATTTGAAGAGTTAGGAATTTCCAAAAAGGTATCCCAGTTTTCTGGAAAGAAGGATTTCCCCTACGTTGATATTTTTATGTGACTACACATTACATTCTTTCATATATAATCTTTACTTCACGTGCTTACAGATCCACCCTCCGTAGACACTCAGGAACACTTACACCAAATATTCACTCCTATATAACCACATAGTCACACACAAAGACCGTAGCACAACTTTGGGGACTGTCTGGGAGAGGGAAATTCATTAGTGGATGTAATTTAGAAGAAAACATAAATATTCATTCATACATTCACACATGTTCACCCAACATATTTACATGTACACACAACACTCAGGAATGAGTCAAATTAAGAAAGAATGCTGGTTTAGTGATAACACACAATCTCTTAGGCACATAAGAGTATTTATATGAATTTACACCCAAAATATGTAAGTAATTCAACAATAACACCATACACATACTCTTGTGGGAGGAGAGACCTCTAAGACAAGTTATCAAGGAAGCAAAAGTGTTTTTCTAGTTCCTCTCACACCATACCGATCCAAACAAACACGTCATTCCACACAGCACCAGTCCCTATGTGTGTTGGTCTGTTCGTCTGTCTTTTAGTCATACACACATACACATACCTCCTTCCTAAGTCACCCAAAGTACCTCTTGGAAGGAGAGGTATGGTGCAAAATTTTAGGTGCATCCAATTTAGGAACCCAACAGGACTGTGAACTCCGCCCCCCCCCCCCCCCCCCCCCCCGCTCCCATCAGTATTGTGTGAGAGGAAATAGAACAACACTTATGCTTCCTTGATAACTAAACTAAGAACCTATCTCTCCCAAACTAAAAGTCTCAACTTTGTGGGTTCCTATCCCTCTGCAAGGGCCATAGATGGGCCCTGGATATGGAAAGATGGCTCCTCTACAGGAGCTAGGGACTACCCCTTCCACAGATTCCCGATTTGCTGGTTTGCTGTTCTGTCCTCCCACAAACCATTCTACTCGGTCTTTACAGTACCTTTCTTGACAAAGAAAATGAGAGCCCTCTCAGGAGTATTGGGGAGTCTCATCTAATGCCCTCTTCCAGGGCTCAAGACCTCACAACTCTCTCTTCAGCCCTCCAGTGGACTCAGTTGCTCCTTTTCCCCAACCATCTCCACTTTCAAGGTAGAACAAAGTGGTTTCTGGATAGATGGGAAGGCCGAAGGACACACTACATTAGGGATAAATTCCTTTCCTGGGGGAGCTGGCTTCCAGCGCTGCAATTCCCCCAGCACATTTAGACCAAAGGAGCTAGTCACCCTCTCCAAATCCCCGGAAAGTTGAGACTACTTAGACAACACCGACTAGGTAGGAGGGGAGAAAAGGAACATGAAGGAGGAAAAGAGGAGAAAAATAATTCTGTTGGTCTTTGGGACCTCTGGGTTGGGGGGGGGAGGGGGAGAAAGAATCTTGCTACCCCCAGGATACGTTTATTTAAATGGAATTGGAAAAGGCTTGAGGCACCCGGCAATCAAGGCAATCAATGTGGAGTAAAGAGAACTTCTCCGATTTCCAACCCGTTGCCTCAGGTCTTTCTGCGTCTCAGGAGAAAAGAAAATATTATATATAAATAAAAATTGCCGCAATAAAGATTTAATCTGAGATAACATTGTTTTAGGCTATATTGCTTTTTAAAAGTCTCTTAACCTGACAACTTAACGATCTCATTAACTCCGCCAGATAGGGAGATAGGAACTGAACGAGACCAGAGAAACAAATTAGCGGCCACGTCTACACAGGCAAAAATTAGTGGGCTGATTCAGCCTTTTGGTCCCCCGATTCCCCTACTCCCCAAGATACCACAGAAAAAATGGGACAGATTTAATCAGCTTTTCGGTTCTGAAGGAGCACAAAAGGATCTTTCCCTGCTGTGAGTTCCACTTGGTTCTGGGGATGGTGCGACTGGATAAGGGGATCTCGGATATTTCCGGGGGAGTCTCTGTTCTCTGCACTTGTAGCCTCCAACTCTGTTTATGAGCTAGACCCTGGCCCCCTCCCTACCGTCCTTGGAGCTAGACTCAATTGAAAAGAAAGAACATGTTATGGAGATGGTGGTGGAGGAAATACTTCAAGGCCTCAATTGACTCTGATTGCCATCTGACAACCAGAATCCCCTTTGAAACTTCTCCCTCACCCTGGAGAGGGACTCTATCCACACAGGTTTATTTCCCCACTTACATCCAAATCGAAATGCCCTTTTCATATCCACTCACTTGACCATTTCAGTTCTCTGGGCTTTTTTCATCTCACAAAGCCACCATATTGTTCTCAAACTCGATTCAACATTTATCAAGTCCCCATGATATCTTTTTCTTTCTCTACTCTCTTATTTCTAATCTCAGAGACCATGTCTACATAGCCACAATAATTTAGATTATTCTTCAGAAAGGAAATTCAGATTTAGGTCCTATTCAGACCGATATATTGCCAATTGGGTTCTGGTGAGACCAGTTCCTCTGCCTTTGGACTGTGTAGATGCTGCAGCGACGGGCCTTTAGTGGTATCAAGTGAGACAGGACAGGATTTTTAAGGAATCTGAGAAATGAGGTCAAGGCCAAAAAAAAAAAGATATTTTATTTTAAAAACTGGTTTGTTGTTATTTTTTCTTTTTGCATTCAGTACATTATCATTCAGACACCACAATACTATATACAGATACAAGACATTAAAAAAAGAGAGAGAGAGAGAGGTTTTAGATGGATGTTTTCCAAAGAACACTGTTTTGTGAGGCGCTAGTGGAGGGTGGGAGAGAACTGGGAAAAAGCCTGGAATCCGAACAGCCCAGAGCTGATCATCATGGAAGGAACTATTAAGACACCTCTACTTTGCCCCCAGAAAGCAGGATTAATTCAGGACCCTTCTAAGAAAACTGATTTTGCTTGAAGAATCCAGATCATGGAGAAGGTTAAGGAAAGTGTTGGGGGCCAAAATGATTTGGATCAGAAATGGTTCTCTTGGTGTGGAAGCAGTCTGAGGTCTAGGCAAAGAGGAAAGGAAACCTCTGGTGTGTGAGATTCTCTTCTGTTCACTTTTAAGTGAAATTTGTTGTGTTGTTCCCCTTAAAATAAAATGGATTCCTAACCCCCTCTTCATTCTCAATAAGAAATAAACATGTTTAGCAGCTTGATTATCTTTGTGTCTTTCTTGGACTTCTAGTAGAGTGAGGAGAGATGTGGTGGGTATAGCCCAACACAGGCTCAGGAAAAGAGCTCTATGGGGTGATCCAGGACTTGGGCATTGACATCTGAAGGTCCTCCAGATTAGGACTTTTGGGGGAGCCACAGAAGCAGGACGAGGCCACAAGGGGTGGGGATTGAAGCTTGGGAAGGAACAATATGGTACAGAGATACAAAAGGCAGGTCCAGGCACTGGGTCTTGGACTCCCCCTACCCTCCCCAGGCCAAAACATAATTATTATTAATATTATTATGACTTTAAAAATATACACACAACTTATTGGGATACCTTTCTAAACAACTGCCCAACAGGAAGTGGTGAAGATCTGAGAGGGAAAAGTTAGCCCTCTACATCCTACCCCACAAGCCTTCATTAGGGGGAGTTTATATTGCTCCCAGCAATACCAGGGGCAGAGTCAAAAATCCAGATTCTACTGGAATGATGTCAAACTTCATCTCTACCCTCCATATCTTTTGCTGGGGTCCGGAAGTGAGGGTCAATGGGTTAATGGCTGGGAAGGAAGACACGATGAGGAAGAGGATGGAGGCTCAACCTTCTTCCTGGAGGTTGTACCTAAACTGCTCCCCAGCCACTGACTAGAATCTAGCCCCTCAAACCCATATGAGCCCAAATATTTCTGGATCCAAAGCGCTGCTTTCCACCTGGAACAGTAGTGGGGTGGGGAAAGGGGCATTTGTATATCCCCTCTCCGCACCCACTACCCTCCTTCCTTCCTTCCTTCCTTCCTTCCTTCCTTCCTTCCTTCCTTCCTTCCTTCCTTCCTTCCTTCCTTCCTTCCTTCCTTCC
>NW_027186342.1:2418171-2432663 GCF_028583685.1 Petaurus breviceps papuanus | reverse complement strand
TCCTTCCTTCCTTCCTTCCTTCCTTCCTTCCTTCCTTCCTTCCTTCCCTCTTCCCCTCTTTCTCCACATTAATATTATTTATTAGTATTAATATTAAATAATCGATTCACCGGAGAATTGTCCATCGGTGGACTCCTTTTATGGTACAGAGTGGGATATAAATAGGTGGGGAGGCACGTAGGGCTCAGGGCTCCAAGGTCAGGTGGAGTGGAGATGAGGTGCCTTCGCTTTGCTGACCACCTTCTTCTCTTTGACTCGACGGTTTTGGAACCAGATGGTGACCTGGCGCTCCGAGAGGTTGGTGGTGGCTGAGATCCGCCGCCTCTTCTCTTTGGTAATGAACTTGCTGGCCGCATACTCCTTCTCCAGTTCCTTCAGCTGAACCTTGGTGTAGGGCACTCGCTTCTTCCGGCCCCTCCTGTAGCTGCTGACCTCAGGCTGCAGGGGGACGACGTCTGGGGAGAAACACGGGAGAGAACCCATAAGATGGAGCCAACACCCACGGCCTGTCTCCTCCCCAATCGGGAAGTGGGTGAGGTGCAGGAGGCAGAAACTTGAGGACTGGGACAAAGCCCCTCCAAAGATGTAGCTCCCCCAATGATTCAGCAAGACTTTTCCCATCCCCAATTTTGGTTTCAGAGATATGGGTAATTCAAGTCCAGTGATCTGGGCTTTCTCCTAGTCCAATGCACCTCAATTATGTGAATAATTCAAAGACCAGCCCCCAATTTACCTTGGCCTTTATTATGTGTTTTAAATAATGAATTTATCTCGAGTAGTTAGACAATTCATGCCCTAAACCTGGCACATTTTTGGCTCATTCTGACAAATAAAACAACAGAAATCTTGATGGTGTTTTCATTGATTATGTGTAGAGAAAGGAGGACAAGAGGAAAGGTAAAAATTGGGGGTGGGAGAGGAGGAAAAACTTCAAAATTGTACTGCCCCTTCTAGACTTGGCCTCCCTCCTCCTGCCAGGAAACCCTGACATTATGAAAGGGTAAATTCGCTTTTGCATTCTCCTCCTGGTCTTAGGTATTTCTTATTAAAACAGGTACAGTTAGTGAGAGAAACAAAGCAAACCCTTAAATGGGAACACAATCATTCCCATAAATGGTGGTCCACAAAGTAGTCTTAGGTAAGAAAGTCCCAACTGTGGCATCTCATGGGTGGCCTTCTTTGAGTGGAAGGTTTCCACGGACACAGATATGCTCTCCCTGCTCACCATGTGTCTTCAATGGCTTTCCTGTTGGTGGGCGAATCAGAAGAAGCCCCCTGCCCCACCCTGCTTGGTAAGACAGAGGAAGAGTTTTCTTCAATTCTTGCTTATCCCTTTCCCTTCTTAAAGATGGAAACTTTGCTTCTAACTCCCTACAGACCATTAAAGAGGCACTAGCTTCTTTATAGGCACCCCAACTCAATCTCCTTCTCTCTGAGTCTGGGAGACTTAGTGTCTTTACAACTCCCCCCCCCACACACACACAAACCCCTTTCCACTCCCCCAATATTCCCTTTCTTCAGGCTCACAAAACCAGCTCAAGGAAGAAAAGTAACTTCTTCACTCCTCTCCCTCCCCCATCCCATCAACAAGCCTCATAGAGCTTCCTAAAAGAAATGGAAAATTGGGGCAATCATTCATGTTCTCTAATCCTTCCCTCCAAAATAATCACAAACAACCCCCCTCCCAACAAATTTCCCCCAACTTTTGCATTTAATTTTATGGATATTTCAGGACAAATTGTGTTATGAAATGGATAGGTCAGGAAGGAAAGGTACCTCCACTCTCTCTACTGCCAATGTAGATAGATCTCAGGAATGTAGGCAAAAGTTCTGCCAGGGAGAACAGGACATGAAAAGGTCCACAGGAGAACAGGCCTTTCCTTGCTCTTCTTACCCACTACCTTCGGGCAGTTTCCCAGTCTCACAAACCTTTGTCTTCGATCACTTAGTCCCGATGTATTACAGGGACTAGAGGGTTATTATGGGGCAATCATACAGATTATTAAAGAAAAATAATCTCTGGGAAGGAAAGATCAGGAGTGGAAAGTGAAGGCCAGAATACTGAAAGGCCATGACTTGGCTGTCTACACAACTCCAATTCCAGCACAATTGCTGGACAACTAGGAAAATATACATTCGGCATCTTTTTCTCCTTGGACCTGCTGACTTGCTGAATTTAATGAATTTTCCCCCTTGAATAATCGTACCTACATTCAGATACACAACACTAACATGGCTGTCTCTATGATCAGAGAAACAGACATAGAGCTCATCTACGAATTGTTATGTTGGGGAAGAGGGGCAGTTTGTGTGTGCAAATTAGCTAAATAATTACTACCAAACAATTGCAACAAACTTTCTACTTAGCTTGGAGAAGACATCCATTTATGTGTTATATCTGTACTTTCAGAGACATAACAGAAACATAACCCATTATTTTGTATATATTTTGCTAAATACCTTGTTTGATGCAGGTGGTTTAAAAAAAATTTTTTTTTTTTAACACATGGATTGTTTTGGTCTCCGGAGAAAATAGTCCACTTTCCCCGCTTCCTGTAAAAGCCCCTTCTTCACTTCAACTGGACTATTTAGAAACAAAGATGAGTGTGCAGATGGAGAGATGGGGGACTTCTGGCACGGGAGACCCAGAGTTGTGTCTTCTCGGCACAGAGCAGAAAGTCGGCAAACCTGGCGGCGCTCCAGTTAATCCGAAGACCAAGCCAAAGTATTCATTCCCTCCTCCAAAATTCACTTGGCATCCTGAACTATGAGGGTTGTGGATCAAATGAGAATGAGAAAATTCTCCAGTTTTCACTGGACTCAGTGCTAAAGACAAAATCTGTTCATATCTTTGTGTACACCCATCCCACACCCCCAACATTCTCAGTTCACCAAAACACAGTATAGCTTCAGCCACATGTGTCTGACTCTGGGTATGTTTTGTCCCGGTTCCCACATTCTCAGTGGCATCAGAACCTTGGTCACTAAAGACTGAAGTATTTTGTCAGTGGGATCTTTCTCAAAGTGCATCCAGGAGCCTAGCATTTCCACTTTTCTTCTGTCTCTCCCCACTTTTCTCCCCTCGAAACTTCTCTTTCCCTATTCTCTCCCTCTCTTTTCTTTTTCCTTTCTCACATCTCCCCCTTTCCCTTTTTTTTCCTGCTCCTTCTCTCTCTACCCCTCACCTCTTTTTTTCTTTCTCCTCCACCTCCTTCCTCTATTGCCCCTCTTTCCCTCTGAATCTCTCAGTAAACTTTGCCTTTCTACACTCGAACTGAAAATGAAATGTGGAAGAAGGCAATTATGTGGATAATTCCAAGGGAAGGGTCGGAGTAGAGATTTTTTTTAAAGCACTAGGAAACGTCGCTCCCCCCCCCCATTATTTGCCTTTTTCTAAGTAATAGTCTACTGTTCTCTACCTCATTGTACATATGAAGATCAAATCTCATTCAATCAGAGATACACAAAAGAGAGTCATGTATATACCTGTATGTAGGCTAAACAACACTCTTGATGAGTAACCTTTCAATCCTGGTTCTTCTAAAGGATGTTAAAAGTCTAAAGATGTGGGCAAAAGAATGGAGACACATTTTAAGATAAAAATGTATCTCAATTTAATCTACTTTATCTCTCTGTACTAATTCACCACATCCATATGTATAGAAGTGAACAACACACGAACATGTCAATATATACATATACACACCAATACATACACATATACATGCATGTGTGTATATATCGACATGTGTATATAATATATACTGATGTAGCTGCTGAGACACTGAATTTTATATTATATGTTATACAGTATATATTTAGTAAATCTCCCTGGACTGTTTTAATTTAGCTGTTTTTTTTTAAATTATTATTCTAAAGCTCTATTAGTTTTCTCTAGAAGGCTAGGCTAGGAGATGACTTCTTTGAAGGAAGATATATTCCAGAGCTCTTCATTCGTACAGAGATTACTTAGTCTCGGTGCAACTCCAAGGTTCTACATCCCTCTAGGCCCCTTAGCTACCCTAAGCTGTCTCTAACTCCTTCGCCTTACCAGTTCCTATCCTCTGCCTGCTGTCCAGCCCTTGGGAGATGGTGGCACAGTGCCCCTACTATGGCCTGTTCCTAGAGAGCTCAAGGAGTTCCCCCTCCACCCGTTCCTTGTTGGGAGTTGATTTCCAAAAAAAGCTCCCTTTGACTACATGATGGAAAGGTCAGAAGCTGCAGATGGAGAATCATTAGGACACAAATCCAAATGTATGCATGTGTTTAACCTAGGCCCTGAAAATTGATGCTGTGTATAGCCTGTCCAGCAGGACTCCTCTATCCTATAATAGACCTCAAAACAAGAATGATTTGGTGTAGTCCATTGCGTGCAGTTCTATTTATTTTTCTACAAAATCGAGCTCATCTTCTTCCAATTCCGTATACCAAGGATTCTCAGGTCCAATCCTAGAGAGGACCTGTATTCTTTATTCTGCACCTTTAGCATGGGAGATCATAAGCAGTGATCTCAGAAGGAGAATGATTGGAGCCTGCTCTGGGCTAACTGCCCCCCCTCCCCCCCCGTCGTCATTAAGGGTATATAGTGGTCCTATAGCTCTCTCCGACTTCTCTTTCTTGGGATAGGAGAGACTAAGAGGAGGAAGGAAAACATCCAAAAGAAGATAGGCTTTCACCCGACCCTTGACGTCCCTAGGTCTGCCTCTTTACGTTAGGGCTGAATCTCCTCTATTGGGAGACACCCTCAAACTCAAATACCTCCACTCGAATATTCTTCCTATGTGGTGGGGGATAGGGACTACCGAATGGTTTCCTTCTCTAGAAGCATCGTTTTTGGTCTGCCCCAGGTGGAAAATGAATGCACCCCAAAACACAGTGAATGGGGTGACAGAAGATCCCCGTCTTTCCATTTCCTCTCTTCCCATACACACTCAGATACACTATTTTTGTCTCTCCATCCACCTTACACCTCCCCCCCCGCCCCCCCAGCAGCCTAGGGATCGCTTCTAGTTCCTTCTAGTTACCATCTATGCCTCTCGATGGTGTGGGTACCCTCCCCAAAGTCCTCTCCATGTTCCTTGGATCAAGAGGTCCAGGGACGCTATCCCTGTTTTTGCTGTTGTTTTGAGGAGAGAAAGTTAACCAGATTTGAGCTCTAAAAAGGAGAAAAGGGACTGTCAAGGCTGTTACAGTTACACGACCCCCAACAACCACAATAATTAAGCAAAATAAATAAATCAATAAATAAAAAATAAAGCCTCGTTATGGTTAAAATGTATCCAAATCATCTGTCCAATTCAGGGTCTTTAAAGAACCTGAGTGGTGCCCGAAATACCTGGGCAATTCTGCCAGAGGAGCACGTTTTAAAATCCTGCATGCCTTTTTCTTTTTTGTTTGTTGTTTGTTTTGGTTTTTGGCTTTATAAATCAGGCCAATTGTGCGTCTGGGCCTGGGAGTGTGAAGGGCGCCGGAGCCGGTACTCCCTGGGCGCTGGAAGCCCGAGGAGTACCGGCTCCGGCGCCTGCTATTGCTTCACTTTCGGCGGGGCAGCTCAAGGGAACGTGTCGGAGCAGATTTCCTTCAGCGGCGCATTCCTCAACCCAGCTCGCCCGGCCGGCTCCCTCAGCAGCCGGGCGCGCCGGGGCCAGACAGCGGGGGTGGCTGGGGTGCGGAGCCCCAGGGTGTGTGTGGAGGGGGGTTGGGGGTTAGGAGGCGGGAAATGGCGATAAGGATGGGGTTGTGTCACTCAAGAAAAGCCCCTTACCTGGAAAAGGAGACTTCCAGAGGTGGGCTGACTGCGACTGCTCCTTGGAGCAGTACACCTGACTGTCCCAGCCGTTGGAGAGCGCCCAATGCTGGTAACCCTCGACGGGGATGAGGGCGTCGTGGCGGGGCTCGGGATGCCCGCTGATGCCCGGCACCACGGACACGTCCAAGTAGCCGGGCATCGCTTGGTAGGAGCTGGCAAAGCTGGGGTAAAAGGCGAACTCCTTGGCCCTGGAGGATAGATCGTCGCCCGGCAAGGCCCCCGACGGCTCGGGATACTTGTCCCCGGGGTGGTAGGCGCAGGGCTTCTGCTGCAAGTTCACGTTGTGGGATAGGCGGCAGCCGTAGTAGCTGCCCCCGAATGGGTAGCCGTAGCCTAGGGTAGCGCTGGACGAGGTGGGGGGCGCCGGCGGCGGGGGGCATTGGCGGGCCGCCTCTGGGGCGGGGATGTCCGTGTAGACGGCGCCCTGCGGGGCGCCCAGGGGAGCTGGGGGCCGGCCCAGAACCGGGTGGGTGAGCAGGTCCCGGCAGTGGCTGGAGGGGCAGCTGCCGCCCAGTCCGTCCATGATCGGGGCTTTGCCGGGGCTGGCTCCGCTGCAGCTTCCCCCCCCTCCTCCGCTGCCGCCGCCGCCGCCGCCTCCTCCGCAGCCGCCGCCGCCTCCTCCGCCTCCCTCGCCTCCTCCGCCGCCGGCGCCTCCTCCTCCTCCGCTGCTCTCAGCCGAACTGTCCTCATAGACGTACATAAGGCTCTCCGGCCAGCGCGGGTGCAGGAGCAGCGAAGTCGTCATGACATGATCTGCTCGAGCTTTTTAAAAACTCCACTTGCCAGAGGGAGAGAGCGAGGGAGAGAGCGAGGGAGACACCTCGCTCCCCTTTTTCCCCCTCCCCCCTCCTCTCTCCTCCCCCTCCTCCTCTCCTCCCTCCTGCCCCCCCTCCCTCACTGGGCCCGGCGCATGCGCCTCACCCTCTTTCCCCGCTTCATTAAGAAATATGCTAGTAAGAATTGACTCCCCTTCCCCTCCCGGCCACCTACCACGTGACTTCGTCCTTGCACGTGACACCCAGTCCCGGTCTCCTGGGTTCTCCGCCCCATTCGAAGGGAGGGCGGGGGAAAGGTCCAACCCGGTGTTGATTGGCTCCTGAAAGGGGGGGAGGCGGGGAGATTTAAAGAACTAGGGCTACGCCCCTTGGAGGGTCTGGAAAAAAGGGGGGGCACGATGGAGGGCGGAGGGGAGCGGGCACTATTCGGTCGACTCTGAGGGGAAGGAGGGGCTGGTTTCCGTGGCTCCCCCAGGGGAACCCAAGAATGGGGAGTGTAGGTATGGGGGGCAATTTACACCTCTCTTCCTCCCATTTCTCTCCACCACCCCACCCCCCTTTCCCGGTAAATGGAGGCTACGGAGACTGCAGAAATCTCGGATTAGGTGTCGGGGTATGTGGGAGAAAAGAGAATTTTAAAAATTGGTCAAACAATAAAAGGGTGGCGTGATGGTAGTGATGGGGGGGGGGGTGTGTGTGTGTGTGTGTGTGTGTGTGTGTGTGTGTGTGTGTGTGTGTGTGTAAGAGGTAGCATTTCTGCTCCCAGCCAAGCAGAGCTAGCTCCCCTGTAGCTCCCAGCTGGAAGGAGTCCGTGAAGGCTTTGATGATAGAGCTGTTTCCATTACAGACCATCTCCCCGAGCCTCTTGAAGCGAACCTCTCAGCCTTACGAGGCCGCCCTAGGGAGAGGGGATCACTTTCCTGCCCCCTGCCCAACGCTTGCCTCCTGCCCAGGCTTCTCAACGACAAGGGGAGGGCGCCCCGGGGAGAAAGAGACTAGAGTCCCCTATACTCCACCCAGCCCCCCTCCACACCATTCTCGGGGAGGGGGAACCATAGTGATTATAGGAGTGAAAGAAAATAAAAGAGAAAGGGGGACGGGGCAGAAAGGCTAGAAATGGAGACGATTTAAGCCCAACGGAAATAAGAGAAGTAGAAATGGAATTTAAAATAAACTGGGATGCAGAAATGGAGATGAGAGGTAACAAGCGTTGTTGGAAATATCATGGTCCAAGCCAGAATTAGGTTTTGGCTCGGGTATGCTCGCACGGAAGGGATGGGGAGAAATAGGGCGGGGGAAAGAGGTCAATAGCTCTTTGCCTCACTTCTTTAGCGTTCCTTTTTGTTTAGTACTCTGGCATTAACCTCAATCTGTCGGCTCTACTGGTTTGCTCCCAAGAGGCAAATGCTTCCCATCTTTACCTTCTCCCTTTTCCCTTTCCTCTGTCCCAGGGGTGCTAAGGATCCCTTCAGAGGGTCTGACCACCTCTGGTGGAAGGGCTGAGTGCGAGACAGAACAGTAGGCGGGTACCGAGCTTGGGGCGGCGGCGCCGAGAAGCCTGGAAGGGCGTGCTCGGGAGAAGGGAAGCCGGCAGGGATGGCTAAATTTCCAGCTCCGAAGCGTATCGGTGTCAAAAATTTTAGAGGGCGGAGTAGGAGAAGGTGGTGGAGGATGGCATCTTCAAATTCAACCACCATCACATTTCTAGGAAAAGAATGACCACGCGAAAACACTAGGTTTTTATTTTTAAGAAAAAAGGTCGACTTCTCATCTTCTCATTTAAAGTGTGTGTGTGTGTGTGTGTGTGTGAAGGGGGATCTCTTAAAGTTTAGTAACTTGGGCTCTTCAGTCTGGGTCCAGCTCTCCGATCCCAGTCTCCTCCCCTCACATGAAACCCCCGGGTATTCAGCGTCTCCGATAGCTGCTTCCCGATCTTGGGACATCGCTGCTTCTCTTCCTGAGTGTCCCGAGCTGAGCTGTGAAGAGCCGAAATGCGAGTGCAAAGGGGAAAAATCAAAGGCCTGGGGAAGATGGGGGACAGTTCCTCCTGTTCAATCTTCAGGGTCTCCCTTCTTTTCTTCCTCTCCCCGGCCCTCACTCCCCAGTCCCAGGCCATGTGCTTTTAAACTCTGGTCCGCAGGCACCTAATAATGTAACAGAGGTGGTCCAGAGGTTTTCAATCCCATGTTCCCAACTCCTACTGAATAGTAAAGAAATCTTTCTGCCGCCGTTCCTTCCCCCCTAACAACTAAGTGGCTTATTCGGGACCCTGAAGGAGAGGGTTAGTTTGGCTCCGAAAGTGTGGTGTAGTGTGGTGGTGGTAGTTTTGGAGGTGGTGTGTGTGTGTGTGTGTGTGTGTGTGTGTGTGTGTGTGTTCCTGTGAGATCTTCAGCAGAAACTTTTAAATATCACCTTCATCTTTGGGTGAGGTCATCTCCGAGACAAGACAGCAGCTATTTAGAAGCTGATAAGTAAAAGGAAAATAAAGTATATGGGGGGGGGGGGGGCGGGCTAAGAAGGGGGTCCAAAAATAATCCAGAGAGAAGTGATTGGGGAGAACGATAGCAAGAGGAAGGCAGACAGGGAAGTTGGATTGAGAAAAAAAGCTGGGTTTGCTTCCTTCAGGGAATTGTCCGGCCTCAAACAGCCCGAGTCCAAGGTCAAGGTAAAATCCATCTGGGTCTAGACAAGACGTGTGACCTTCGCTTTCAGGGTCTTCCTGGTGAGCAAAGCTGCCTTTTCCGAGAGCCTCCGAGGGGCACAGTTTAGCCTGTAGCTAGGGGGGGTGGGCAAAGCGACACTCCTCCTCCAACCCCCACCTTCCCTCTCTTCCTTCCCAGTACTGGCCCCAATTCAGACACCCAGTTCCTTGACTCTGTGGGCCTGAAGCAACAAAGGACCCTAAACTCTAAAGTAATCCATGCGCCTCTAGCTCCTCCTTGGCTTTCAAATCTGGGGACCCTGGCCCGAGCTGACTTGTCGCAATCCGACACCAAGGCCGAACCAGAGCCCTGCTGGTAGAGGCCAGGTTCCCTAGATACTCTTTAGGGGTTTTCAGAAGCAATCCCATCCATTTCCCCAACGGGACTCCCGGGTCAGCACACTGGAAGGCTCCTAAAACAAGGTAGCCCTGCAATAAATAAAATTAATAGTATGTTCTTTTCTAGGTTTATGTGAGGACATTAACTATTCCTATTGCAATGAGATATAGATTTAATTAAGTCGGGCATTTTACAATTCCGTTTATTAGGGGCACGGTGCTGGCCGAAATTTAGCAGCGAGATGTGGGAGAAGGGAGAGAGGCAACCAAAGTCCCGGTTCTCCCGGAAGACAGAGTGAAGAACTAGGCCTCCTACACTGCTTGGGGAGGTCCAGGGGACACAGAAAGGAATTGGGAACAAGTCTGCTTTGTCTGGACCGGTTGCCCCATACCCAGAGGCTCCCCTTACTTCTCCCGCTTCAAAAAGCCCTAACTTGTTTGCCCTGGGGAGAGCAGAGTAAAATAGGAATCAGCCCCACAGAGAAGGCTGCAGAGCTAGAATCGGAGGAAATTTTCTAGTGTTAATTAACTGGAAAGTGTCCGGCCTTTCCTTCCGCAACACTCCCTAAACCCTAGTCTCTCCAAATGTGGCTCTCGTTGAGATTTAAAACAAACCAAAAACACCCAAATAAAAAACTCCAGGAAGGAAAAAAATGGACCATTAGGGCCGGAGTAATTATATCTCAACTTCAGCAAGAAACCTAGAGTAAGACGTGATCTTCCTCACGGAAACAGACACCCCCACCCCACCCCCATCCCCACTCCCCAGCCTCGTCTAAGCTCAATTTAGCTTAGTCCAACCTGCGTGGTTTAGCCGATGAGGGCTAAATTCCGGGGACAGTCCTTTCTATTAATCAATGGAATTTTAAAATTCGGAATAAAGAGGAGAAAAGGTAATAAGGTGGGTCCATAGCCTCTACAGTCCCCCATCAACTGCAGGGTCTGCAGAAATGGAGAAGACTTGATTGCATGAAGGAAGAAAAAAGGAAGAGGCATTTAAAGCTCAAATAAATGTCATTCCCTCTCACACTCTCTAGATACCCTTCCAAATCTCTCTCCCGACAGAGATCTGGTTCTGGTATCCTCGCCTCAGCTGCCTTTTCAGAGGGCGGTTTGCTGAGGGGGTTCAGATAACTGGAGGGTCTGGGGAAATATCTTTTTCACCTCCTTCCCTCCGCTCCTGCTTCCTGGAGATCCTGACTTTTGAGTTGTGAAGTGACTCTGAAATTCCTCACCACATAAAGAGAAGATTCATTTTGCCATCTAACTGCAAACCTCTGTGTTTGTGTGTCCTTCTATCTAGAGGTTTGTATAGGCTATTTGGAATGTTCCAGTGAAATCATGTGCCACACGTATATGTTCAAAAGCATGGAGAAGTAAACTTTCTGTACACTCCCCCGGCCCCAAACACACACTCCTAGCCGTGTCTCCATATGCTATATCTTTTATGTGAAAGTATAGATCTTGGGGTGTATATGTGTGAATATTTGTGGATATCATACATGCTCAGGTATGGGTATTTACACAAGGCCTACTTCTCAAGATATACATTTTTTCACCAGGGAAATATTAAGAAGATAACGAGTCAGATTTCCATATCTTTGCAAGTTTGCGTTTGGAATTCTAGGCAGACCACTGTAGATACCAGAACTTGGTCAGTACTCTAAGTTAGTGGCAGCTCATCTCTGTTGCAGGGACCCAGACATGCTGATGTGCTGTGCCTCTGTGGTTCTGTTTGTAACTCAGGAACATGGAGACCAGGACCTGACTCACACCATTCATTTAGAATAACTGGGGGATTGAGTATTTTATTTTCCCTAACCCACCCCAACTCCAAAATACTTCTCTGGAGATTTGACACGAATAGGGTTTATTTCCCCCCTAGGCTGTGGAACAAGGGGCTTTTTTGGGGGAAGACAGAAGTGGAAAGATCTTTTTCCATTAGGGTTTGTACTAATTAGAATCCCAGCAGTAGGGTGGAAGAAGTGAACTTATATAAAAACCTAACAGGGCTTGAACAGTATCTCCCGAAAGAAAAGGACATTTCAGTTACAGCATTGACCTTAATGCTGAGTGGGCAAAAAAAAAAAAGTAGAGAAGTGGGGGGATAATAACTGAGAGGAAAGGTCTGGTCTTTGCTGGTTTCCTTCATAGCTTCCCTACACCTCACCCCTTCCCTACAGATAGAGTCGTTGAAATTTGGGGTAGGGAGCAGAGGAAAAGAGACACTAATAAGCTAGAAAGGGCTAATAGGTCCATTTTGCCGAGCTCAAAGGACCAAGGCTGGAGTTCTTACCGCCCCCATCTCTTCCGTTCTTAATTCCCCAGGGCTCAGTGAGGTCTGGAGGCGGCCTATAGAGCGTGCCGACGCAGACGCCGGCTCCTCCATATCCCTGCTACCTATATTGACTTTGATCTTTCCACCCCCACAGCCCATCCCTCAGAGAAAGCCCCAACCTCTCTTCCCAGCCTGAGAACTCACCTCTGAGACATCTTCCTCTAGCTCGGGCTTCTTCCATTCCAATTCCTTACAATTCCTGTCCGCCGGCCAAGACTAGAGTGGTGGCTGGTTGGGCAACTGGAATTACCAAGGACCTCAATTTGCCTCTTGTTCTGGGAGTCCCTCTCTTTCAGAACTGTCTCCTCTCCTCCAAATCCCACTCCAACATCTCTCTCACTTTGGAGGTCTCGCTCAACATTTTTCTAAGGTCCAAAGTCTAAACCGATTAATGAATGCATAGACAGATTAAGGTTAAGGTAGATCGGTTTGAGTCGAAGCACTTTCGGTCACCTCAATTTCTCCTCCTGATCTGGAAGGGTTGAGGAGGGGCCCTTTGAATTGGTTCCTTGCCCATTCCCTTGTTTAAATTTTTCTTCTAACCTTTGGTCAACTTCTATCTCCTCGATGCCCACTCCCCAGAGTGCCACCAGACCCGAAATCACAGGAATTGCTGATTCTGACGTGAGCCCTAGGTTGATGCTCACAAGAAGGTCCAACCACTCTCCAGTGGTCATCCTCAATTGCTTCCCCAGTTCCCAACATCAGTCCTCTTTCTTTCCCAACTCTCAACTCACTCTTTTATCCCCCTCCCCTCCTGGGTTTCTAACCTCTTTCTCTCAAACCTTTTCATGCCCTTGATCCCTATTCCCCCCCTTTTCCAACCTCCCCAGAGGCCTTTCATCTTCTATTCCCTTCTCCCTATTTCTTAACTTTTCTCCCCACCCCTCCCTTTTTTAGCCCTCACCCCTTCCCATCCCCCCTTCCCTTTTGCATCTCCGCTGGTCAATTTCACCCCCGAAATTGACAAAAGAATTCGAAGGAAGTAAACCTAGGGCTGACATTAACAAAGTCACTCCTCCCCCTTTTCTATTCCAGTCCCTCCCCCCTCTTCTTCGGATGCGGGAGAGTACCTTCTGTCCTCCCCCCTCCCCAAAACACCTCCCCTGTTTAGGAAGTCCTTCGAAGGCAGACAAATAAAATCCCCCCTTGGTTTTAGGGCCTGTCTGAAAGAGAAGTCCAAGTTCATTTTCAAGTTAGACAGGGGAGCTGAGGGGGGTTGGGGAAGAGGTTGGAAGAGTGTGTGCTGGTGGGGGGGGGGCAGGATTTGGCTCCTCCATCCGAGACCTAACAAAGCGAAGGCCCCTTTTGGTCAGAAAGTCAACAAACCGAATAGCTGGAAAAGGTATTTATCGCTTTCCATCATTTCTTCCTCCATCTATTTTAGTTTGTGGTTGGGGTTCTGTAAGAAAAGGCTTACTCCCTACCTTTTTGGGGGGGGTATTTTAAGAAATTTTTTTTTTTAGAGAAACCTGGGAAATTATTTTTTAAATTGGGTTGGAATAGGGAAGGGGGCTATGGCATCTCCCAGGACCAAAAGGAGTGCTGAATACTTTCACAAAAATCCTGTATTTTACCAAAAAAGAAAGAAAGAAGGAAAGACAGAAAAAAGAAAAATTGGAGAAAGGCGGGAAATTTAAATCTAACTAGGCCAGGGAGAGGGTGCAAGAATCCCTTTAGAGTTCCTGCAAAGACTCCAGTCAGACCTGGACAGGTCTGGTAGAAGTAGATGAAAGAGATGGTTTGAATCCATGTGTCAGAGACTGGGAGGCTAACTTGGTGGGGGGAGAGGAGGGGAGGCTGTAGAAGGAAAAGAGAAAAGGGTGTTAAGTGAGGCACTGTCTCCTGTTTTTCCAGAATCACACCCGAAACCGCACCCGCAGTCACTGTTTCTCAGCTCTGGCCACAGACCCCAAATCAAATTAGAAATATTTTTGGAATTCCAACTAAATCCAGACTGGAGTGGGGGGAAGGAGGAAGAGAGAAGAAAGGACTCCAAAAATCCTTTTCCCTCCTCCCCCCCCAAAAAAAAACATTTCACAGTAAATGGAAGAAAGTTTTTCTCCTTTCCATTCTTATTCCCTTCCAAAGAATAGGGAAAAGAAGGCATGAGACACAAAGGTGAAAAACCAAAATCTGTTTAGCTAAAAACACAAAAAACCCCAGCAGCTATAGCGTCCTGCAGCCTGCCTCTGGAGTTTTCTGGCCAGGAATGTGGGTGGGAGACTTGGGATGTGTTTTAGGTGGCTGTTTATTTTAATTAAATTTCTTTAACGAAATAAAACTCTGTGCAGCTCAGTTCTGCGGAGGCAGACAGTAATCCTTGGTCCTCCTGGCCTAGCATGAGAAATAGTTTAAAGTCCTATATTGTATCCACTCATCAACACCATTAACACCACATTCCTCCCAATCCCCCTCTCTTTGCCACCCATGTTTTATCTCTCCAGGAAAGATTTCCCTTTTGCACTCTGGAAGCCCCTTGTACTATGCAGTCAAACTCTGTCTCTCTGTCTCTCTGTCTCTCTCTCT
>NW_027186342.1:2398360-2417771 GCF_028583685.1 Petaurus breviceps papuanus | reverse complement strand
TGTGTGTGTGTGTGTGTGTGTGTGTGTGTATGTGTGTGTGTGTGTACTGAGAAGTCAAAAGTAGGGGAATAAATCCCCACTTTTCCCCTCCTGTCAGACCCACTGTTCCCACACAGCAGAAGAAAACCCTAATCCGATAAAAGAAAAAGAAACTGGCTTAACATAGAGATCTATGGTTCTGAAGTGTGGCGCCACAGAATGTTGTCTGGGCTATGTCTGACTGGCCATTTTCAGGACCGTGCTTGTGAGGGCACTCAAATGAGTACATTTGGTTCATGGGTTGTGTCCGATGCAACGCCTGTTAGGGCATGTTCATTTGGACTTACTTGTTAGGTAGGGTTTCAGGGAGAGTGGAGTGGGATAGGACCAGGGGTAATGAGTGAGAAGGAAATGGGTGTAGGACCTGAAACATTGAGGGCACATGGACTCATGGAAATCTGACAAAAGCTCCCTCCTTCCTGGGGTGCCCATCTGCCCTGCTAGCAAGGAGGAAAGGGTGCAATTAATCTACATCAGAAGCCACCAAGATAGCAGAGTTGGGACCTGTAAGAAGTTGATTGTTGCTTAGACATTAGAAAAGTTCTTACTGTAGCTTATGTACTATTTAAAACCACATTTTAACCACCCACCCACCCCTTTAACTCCTGACATCCCTTCCATTTCCCTTGAAAATAGAATCGATATCTTCCTGTATCTCCATCAGACCTATAGGTAGCTACAGCATGCTCATATAATAATATTTGTGCCACTCCTCAGAGACTTTAAAGCAATGTCGACGGTGTGAAAGTGTTTTGTAATGCCTTAAAGTACAATGAGTGTTGAATTACTCCATGTACACAAATACACACTTCTTTCCCCATTTCTGGGCTTATCAGTATTTTCTGATTTTCTTCAAATACAAAACACATGTAGTGGATTGTAGACGTGTGGTGTAGCCAGTGCGCTGGCTAGGGAGAAAGAAAGATGTGGATTGATACAGAAATAACTTCTCATACATCTTCACATATGTTTTCTCTAAAGGAAGTTAATGGAAGTTACATTGAGGGCTATGAATAAATAGAAAGGAGATATTTATGTCAGGGAAATTAGAGAAATAAGCTATGGATATGTTCAGAGAAAGGTTTTATAGCATGTCACAGGTTCAGTTAATTCCAGATTCATTAATATACAGACCGCAGTGTACTTGAAAGAGTTTTGGGGTTTCTTTTTTTTTTTCCTTCAGGTTTAGTAAGGTCGCAGTGAAAGTGTTTTTTTTTTTTTTTTTCCTGCCAACTTTTTTTGACTAATGGAGCCTTTGGGTTTTTTTTTTTTTCCTGACCGAATCCTTCCTTAGGCTTTCTTTTCTCTTCATCTCCTTGAGACAAGTTGACTATGAATAGTGGTCAGAGGCCAGGAAGCTCTGACTGTCCCGGGCCCTCCCCGCCTTCACTTCACCCCATCTTGACTCCAGATACCGGGGCTCTCTTGCTCTCTCCCTTTTAACAAACTGACTTTTGGCTTTCTGGTCAATTCAGTCATTTTGAAAAAAGCCCAGGCTTGACTAGAGCTGTGGACATACACAGCTGTAAATGGTCCCGACAGTGATAGTGAAATGCCTTCCTCAAACTAGCTTCTGGCCCCTCCACCTGGAAAACTGGCCAGGTGTCTGTATGTCCTGCTGTAATTGGAGATTTCTACTTGTCGTGAGAGTGGCCTTGGATATCCACTTGAAGTAGAGATATTTTCTTGGTAGGATACTGGAGGGAACTCTATGCGCCATCGGGAGCACTGGGCAGAATGTTCGTGTGTAAGAAGATCTATAAGCAATTAAGTTTATGTGTGTGAACGATTATGTAGGGAGGGGGCAGTGATCTCTGACACAGAGGTGTGTATATTAGCTCATGCCTTTGAAGTCCTAAAAGTAGATATGTAAGGGTGGATGGACCTTGACCAACGTGTTTCTGGAACCAAGCTGATACTCGAACACTTATTTTTACATGATTATGGATATCCAAGTTCGCATAGCTTGTATATGTGTGTGCAACCATCGTGGCTTTGTGGGTATAGTGGGCACAGTACTTTGTGATTTCATATATGTAGAACTAGGTATAACTATCTGTTTGTCACAGTTAGGTGTGTATGGATATATGTATATCTGAAGGTCCCTTTAGATATATTTATCTGTTGGGTAGGATTTCTGCAATTGGGTAGTTAGGGGAATATGTATTTATTGTGTGTGCACAGTTCTGATTGTGTATTAACAAGGATGCTTAGGGATTAGGTAACATTGATGAATTAAGTCTAGATGTATGTGGAGCCATTTCTCAGTCATTAATAAGGTAAGTGCATGTTAGTGCATATCTTCGTGTGTCTACTTTCAGGATAAAGCCACAGAGGTTAATACATATGCTTTACTGCATCAGTTAATATACACATAAATGGATAGATGTACTGGAGACCAAAAAGGAAGTTTAAGATAGTTTTTTGGTGCCAAAGACCTTCTAGACCTTCCTAATAGGAGGAAAATTTCTTTTTTCCTCGATACTCCAGTCGCTGGTCTGAGCCAGCTCAAGAGAAAGATGAATTCCAGGATAGGGAGAGATTCAGAGAAGACACAGACCAGCTTAGAGAAAAGTGAAGATCAGTGACACTGAAAATATTCTGGAGCAGAGAGAAAAGGAATGGCATCTATTTACCTACCTATCTGCTTACTTTTGGGAGTCAGGAGTTAAGGGAGAACTAAGAGAGAAGAAGACACAGTGGGGAGTTTCGGCCAAATGTTATTTCAGGAACGCGAGCCTTGAAGCCTCTGATGGCCTGTACACTAACCTAGGAATCTGAATTTTTCAGATAATTCGCGTCTCAAAGCCTGAATATTATGATTGTCATGGTGGTGGTCGAGTTCTTCTTCTTTCCATCTTTTTCAGTTGGGGTTCGGATAGAAATGGCCTGAGGCTAAGTCGCTATCCTGCTATTACTTTCTTATATTTAATGTGCTGCAAATTATTGCTCAAGTAGATATTAAATAATTGGGGGGTTTTTTTTGTAACTAAATAAAAGTATTGGGATGTAAGGCATTTTCTTTACACCCACTGAAAACACCCTCCGGGAGACAGCTCCAGTAGCAGACAGGACAACAAAGATGGTTTGCTCCCACATGATTTTAATTTATTTCAGTAGGTCTTTATATTCTGAAGGTTTTTCATTCCATGGGATTGGAGATTATGAATTTTTTCGGCATGCGGACATCTATTTTTTTAAAAGTCCTTAAATATTCGTGGATCAATGTTATGTCCAGGTGATTGTGAACAACAGTTCTGTCTGTAATTGATGCTCCCCATTCCAGGTCAGTTTATCTGTTGACTTCTCAAGGATGCTTGGGAGTTGTTACTTGCCATTTGTTGTACCTTATATGCAAATTACTAGCAATAGGAGATACCTTGGTGTGGTGTGCAGGAGAACATTCTTCTACCCACTTGTGTGTACATAGACTAGAGGTACATTCATGCTCGGGCTGCAATCTTTCTGCATAGTTCCCCCTACCTTCGAGTTTCCCTTCAGAACGCTCTTCTCTGAACTCATATCTCACATACGGAGATCGAGAACCCAATCTATTTCTTACAGAATTTTCCCCTAAAGAGACCAATCCTTGGAAGAAGGGGAAATCACAAACCACACAGAACAATTGATCTGATCTCTTTCCCTTCCCCGCTGTGGGTGCCCTGACTGGTCCCATTCTGGCTCAGGTCATTCTTCGGGTTTGCTAATTGCTCTGTACTGAGACAAAGGGAATGACGGTGACACTTGCTTTGGCCACGACCCTGGCACGAGCAGAAAAAGGAGGAGATTCTTATGTTTCATATGATGATCTAAAAGAAGGAAGGGCTGCAAGGACTCCTATAGGGGCCAGATACCCCTGACAACTCGGGGTGGAAACTGTGCCAGTGTCTCCCGGTCAGGATGTAGTTGCTCCGCTATGGCCTTGGACGCCCCGATGGGAAAGAAAGTTCGTCTTCATCTCCCTTGTATTGGCTAGGACACAGACCAAGAAGACAGATTTCCTGTCCACCCAGAGAAAGACAAGCACAAGAATCAGCCGACATGCTTCAGTTACCTTTATTCAGATCTCTGAAAATTCTCCTTAGAAAAATAAGAATTCATGCACCCATGGAGGCACACTACCATTTTCCACCAGGAAAAAACTAATTCGGCAAATTATTTCCTTACCCAGGAAGACAGTGATGGGGTCCCAGTAATTCTTTTCCCCAACCAAAATACCCCCATACCCCTGACATTAGGCAGAGAAAAAAAAAGGCCTGTTTTACCTAAATTATCTGAGGGAAAATGAGGAGATAGGATGGTTTGGCCTTATTCCTCCGGGTATCTGCGGTGCCGAGAATTTTTTTTTTTACTTTGGGAAATAAAGGCAGGAGATTAAAAACCCCCGCTCCTCCCAAAACACACTACCAGCCAGCAAAGAACTCTAGGTCTGCGTCTAGGGGGGTCAATTGAAGGGTGGAGGTGGGGTGAAGGCAGTTCTACCGTTAATTGAGAAGAAGCCAAATGAGTAGGAAAAATCAGCTTGACCTTAACTATTAAGGGCATTCGGGCAATTCTGCCCTCCTTTATCCGGAGCTTTGCCTTCATTCTTTACTGTATAGACACGGTTTTCAGAAGTAAAGATTCGGCAGGAGAGTGAAGCTTCTTCAGTCGGCAAGACCCGTTGCTTTCCCGAGTCTCTGGGCTGGAGCCAGTTCTTGTTCAGAAGATTCATTCCAGAGCAGTATGGACGGAAAAGCAGTCGAATAACAATCCTTCCCGCACCCACTGGCAAGGAAGCAGTCTCTCTCACATCTTTACAGGCCAGATCTACATTATCTGAATTTCCTCCACTCCGGGGAAGTTCAAATAAGGCAGAGAAACAATTTCGATAGTCTGGTAGCCCAATCTTTTCGTATTCTACCCATAACAAAGCAAAGGACAGAATTCCCAGCCGAAATAAGGCGGAGGTCAAGGAAGAAAATTTGTTCAGATTCCCACGGAGTTTCGAGTAGCTTTCTCTACAGCAGAAACCCGAGACTTGGCTAGGAGGTTGACCCTTCTAGCATAGGCTGGAATCGTAGTGGTACTTTTGACATTTGTGTATATTTGGGAGGTTGGAGAGCTAGGGAGCTGCTTTTACCTGATCTATCCAGATCGTTGGACAATGTGGACCACACCTGTAGGGCAAAGGGCAAGAAAGCGCTGTCCTCTTGTGAAAGACTCTTCGTCGTCCTCAGCTTAAATATGGACTCAGGGAAAATCCAACACGAGCCTTAGGGAAAGGGGGAGCAAGTCTCCTCAAACCCAACACACAGCATGCTAGAGCTCTCACCCGAAAGCCCAAGGCGGAGGCAGATGGGCCCCCTGGAGCGCAGCATTTCCCTATGGGAACGAAAATTAGAGAAAAGCGCTTCAAAAAATATCGCATTTTGAATTGTAGAAATTACATTAATTTACCATTGTTTATTTCTTTTTGTTGTTGTTCCAAATTCAACCCAAAATTTCTCCGACTCTCTGTCCTTCCTAACCCCTCCCCCATTCTTGCACCAAAGAAGCAGAGAACTCCGTTTCCTGAATTCCCGCTGGCCCTGGCCTGAGAGTGGCCAGAAACTCGTTTTTATAAAGGAAAAAAATCCAATCCTCAAGTCAACTACATGGAGAGAAGAAAGAGGTTTTCTCCTAGTTCGAGCGTCGAAATGACAGCGCTTCGGTTCAAGCTGGGGCCTCCGAGGGAGTACCTTCTAATGCGTTCAAGAAACCCATTGACGTTCATTTCTAGGGATCGGAACCAGCCCCGGTGCCCGACCAGCTCTAGAAGGCTTGTTCCTAACTAGAGCTTTTCTCCTCTTACCCCTGTCGAGGGATTTTGCTGAGAGCCAAGGCAACTTGAAGTTCCAGAAGCATAACACTCTCAGACACCTGAGAGTGGGAAGCGGAAAGGAAATGTTAAGATATCGTCGAATCAATCCAAGAGTTAATGAATTTGGATGAGGGAACAAAATTGCATCTTTCTTTTCACTGATCTCTAACTAAAACTTAACATTTCCTTCATTTATGAATAATTACCACAACAATAAAAGCCTCTTTCTCAGAAGGGGTCTAGGGTTTCAGTTGATCGGGAGAGGAGTTCAGGATACAAAAAAGGTTCTGAACCCCTGTTCCAGACCAACCCCATCATTTTAAAGAAGAGGAATTAGGCACAAAGAGGGGGTAGGGACGTGACTGGTACCGCCCAGGTGCTGTGTTTAGGATTCAATTTTCCCCAGTTCTCCTTCAATTACACTTCAAATAAAACACTTGAAATAGTCCTGCCCAAAATCTCGCCTTCCTCTTCTTTCACCCCAACCCTTTGTGCCCGTGTCTACACTGGAGGTGGAATGCTTGCCGACAAAGAAATTCTTTGTGTCCCGCTATCTGTGTTTCCCTTGGACTGGCATGGATAGCGGTGTCTATATGGCTTTCCCTCCAGCCCTTTGACAGGCTTTCAAAACGGAAAGGGGGTGCTGAAAATAAGCACCCAGAGTAACTGGAAGACTAAGAAAGACTATACTTCGCGCAGATTCAACTTGAACCAGGAATCTGCTTTCTCTGCAGAAGTGTGCATTTAAGGGGAGGAGGCAGACATACTTTTATGTTTCATACCAAGGCTACAGGAAAGGGGGTAAGGGTTAACAACGAGGATCAAGTTGCAAGAGCCATGTGGTTTGTCCACTGAAGACACTTTTGCTCCCCCTCTCATCGGAGGAGCATGCAAGAGTCATATTGATTACGATGACCATTCTAATTATTCACTGTCAATATTCAACTGTAGTCTGATGATCTTATCCCAGCCATAAGTGTCTTCTGTCCCCACCGGAGTGAGTGACATTGTTGAAAAAGAATAAAACAAAATAAAATAAAATAAAAAACCTCAACCTAGGGATGAACCCACTGTGAAGGAAAGGTTCTGCTTGGGTGAGATATGCAGTGTTTACTAGGTTAAGGAGCTTAGATGCAGAAATAAAGATAAAGCAATTGCTTTTTCCTTGCAAATGTGCCTGGGTTGGAGTCTCCTGAAGATGGGAAGAGATTGAAATTGAGTGTAATGTAGACGATTAGTCTCTTCAAGTACACGCAATAGTCCCTTGCTTTTGAAAAGGTCAGAAGCTAAAAGAAATCTTTTACCAACAAGTTGCCAGTGTGGGAGGCCAGTGAAAATATGCCAAAGGTGACTGATTCTCCATTTTCAAGAGGCATTTATTATAGCTCTGCAGTGTTGCCTGCACTCTCAGGGATATTCCAAGATCTCATTCACTATATATCCTTAGAATGCCAATTCTCCTAAAAAAAAATTCCTGGGAATGGATTGAGGATACTCCAACTAGGGAGAAATAATTCACTTCCAGGAGAATTTTCTAAAATGACCTTTTGTGGTCCATGATGGACCTTTGTTGTTGTTGTTGTTGACTTGTCTGACTCTTTGTGACCCCATTTGAGGTTTTCTTGGTAAAGATACTGTAATTTTTTTGCCATTTCCTTCTCCAGTTTGTTTTACAGATGAGAAATTGAGGCAAAAATGGTTAAGTAACTTGCCCAGTAAGTGTCTGAGGATTGAATGACTTGCCTATTAAGTGTCTGAAACCAGATATGAATTCAGAAAGATAAGTCTTCCTGACTCACAACCCGGTAGCCTATCAGTTGCACCACCTATGGGGATTCCCTAATTATTCATGTTTATATTTAGGAGAAAAAATAATTTTCTCCTTGCATGAACTGGGTATTCATTTGATGCCCTTTATTAGTGTCTCATCAAAAACAACACCATTTATCTCCTTTATTCTAAATAAAATTTTGAAATAAGGTGTATTATTTTTCCATTGGCAAATGGATCTGGAAGGCATGATATTTTGGTGCATTTGCCTGGTGAAATCTACCAACTGAAAAGGTCTTAGAGTCACTGTTCTAGAGAATTTAACAGGCCCGCAGCACAAGCAATTCTCTATCTATTTGGTCCCCAGATAGCTTTTCATGTCTCCCAGACCACACTACTCATTGGGTTTGGTCTCTATGGAGAAAGAGGTAGTGATATAGAGATGGTTTTCATGACAAAGAATTATTTCTGAGGTGTCTCAATTTTCAAGAAGAACCCTCACTTTAGTCAGCCTTGAACCTGCAAAAGCAAAATGTCGAGTAATTACTAATGAATGTCAGGCTGCTTAGACAAATAATTTACATCCAGGCTCTGAACTGTTGCAAATGAAGGGAAATTTTGGCAATCACCTGGTTGATTTGATCTGTGAATAATCTGAATAATTCAGGCCCCTAGGTGTATATTCTAAATGATGGGATTCAGATTTTATTTAGCTTTCACAACCTAACCTAAGACGACTCCCACTTTCTAATATTGGCCCGCTCTGTGTACACCTGTGCTCCAGAGAAACCAGTCTATTTCTGTCCCTAGAAGTCTTTCTGTGTTTATGCTCAGACTATTACCTGTACCTGGAAATCCCTCCTTCTCTCTCTTCACCTTTTCTATTGCTATTCATCTTATAATACCCAATTAAAAGGCCACATCCCCCAAGAAATTTGGTTTTCCTTTATCTCCTCTTCCCCACGCCCATAGAAAGCAATATTCCCTCTCTGAAATCACAGAGTACTTTATTCTACACTTCTAATGTTCTTATCATGTGCATTAGCATTACCAATGTCAGATCCCTCACTATACTGTAATCCCCTTGAGAGAAAGGCCTTTGTCTTAGTTCAATGTTTCCCAGTGACTTTCACAGTGCTCTACACAGAGTAGGCACCTAATAAATAAATAAAGGCTAGTGGATTGATTTTTTGACAAACAGGTCCATTTTAATTAAACTTCTACTTTACCTGATGAGTATACAGAACCCCAATTACCCTTCTTTGAAGGTAGATTTGAAGTCACTTTTAAAAAAGAAGAAAACTCTATTGAAAGTGGTCAGGGTACAATTCCAGAGAACTCATGATGAAAAAAATGCCATCCACCTCCAGAGAGAGAACAGATTAACTGAGTGCTAATTGAAATATAATTTTCTTACTTAATTTTTCTTGCTCTTTAAAAAGTAATTGAGTGTTGGGGAGGGGTGGGAAGTAGAAAGAGACTTGGAAGTCAAAATTTAAAAACAAGAATGTTTAAAATAAATAAACAATGAAAATTTAAAAAACATGTCTTAAAAAATAAAGAAAATGATCAGGGTAGACTTTTTTTAACAAATAATTTAAACCTGATTTTTTTTTCTTTGCACTGTCTCAATACTTGAATGATTTCTCCCTATCCTTCTCAGTACCTGGTGTGGGAACCATGACAACCTGCAAGCAGTGCCCCCTCATTCCTATTTTGTTTTGCATTCCAACTGTGGTCCAATGGAAATAACACCAGCTGCCTGAGAATTCGGCTGTCTGCCAGACTCTTTGGCATCCTTCCCCATCCTGGCCTATTGGCAAGGAGCCCTTTCCCCAAATCCCATCATCACTATAGTCATGTAAATGACCCTAAGATAAGGCTGAAGTTAAGGTTATCAAGTGGCAAGAAGAGATGTCTAGTCCATGGAGACTGGAGCTCAGTTGATGGAGGAATCAGCTCCACCTCAAGTGGAGAAGAAATGGGTCAGTGGTTTTGTTAAAAAAATTTTTAGCCACATATACAGAAGTACCACAGACTCTAAGGCTGTTTATACAGTGTCAAATATCTGGATCACAGATTCACAGAATGTTAGATTTGAGAAGGGACAGTGAATATGATCTAATGCAACCTGCTATTTTCACTTGAGGAAAATTAGTTCCAAAGAAGTGAAGTGATTTGCCTAGAGTGAAATCGACAGAACCAGGTTGTAAACTTGAACTCTGATTTTGACCTAGTCCTTTTTCCATCACATCACATAGCATTTCCACTGCAGAGAAAGAAAAAAAAAAACATCAATCTAGAATGATTGACCCAAATATCCAGTGTTGGGTGGTATTTAAGCAAAACATACAGATCATTAGTGAAATTTTGTTTCCATTCAGTTTGGTTTTGTACAGACCCGACCTAAATGCAGTTGTCAAGGCTTCTGAATCTAATTAAGGACAAATCTATAGACTGGGGTTTGTCTGGGAGGGAAAAGACACTGAAATATGTGGGTGAGAGCAACGCCAATTAGATATATTGCTTAACATTGGGGACCAAGAGGTTTTTTTTTAATGTCTGTACAGCCAAGTTATACGAAGAACATAATCTGGAAATTATTCTCATCATCAAAGAAAAGGCCAACCACAACCTGAACTCATTGTCTTTCCCTAAACCCTCCTTCCATCCTCCTAACTTCTCTGTTACTGTAGAGGATGACACCATCCATCCTCCCAAGTCTGAAGGTGGGTAACCCTCATCCTCTGTCTCTCACTTCCCATATCCAAACTGTTACTAAGGTCTATCAATTTCACTTTTGCAAAATCTCTCAAATAAGCCCCCTTCTCTCCTCTGAGCATGTCCCCACTCTAGTGCAGGTCCTACTTACCTCATACATGGTCAATAACCTACTGGTGGTCTGCCTGCCTCAAGTCTCCCCTCTTCAATCCATCCTCCAATCAGCCATCAAAGTGATTTTTGTAAAGGGCAGATCTGATTGAGTCACACACCACCATCACCACCCCCACCTTTGAAAAAAACTCCAGGGGTTCTCTATTGCCTCTGAGATCAAATACAAAAACCCTGTTTAGTGTTCAAAATCCTTCACAACCTATCCCCCCTTTCACATTTCCAAACTTACTTTATTTACCTTACTCTCTGCTAGGTACTCTTCAATCCAGAGACACTGAGCTCCTAGCTATTCCACAAACAAGACATTCCCTTGGTGTCAGACATTTTCTCTAGCTCTCCCCCATGCCTGGAATGCTCTCCCTCCTCTTTGAAAACCAATAGTTGGTTTTTGGTTTGTTGTTTTTGTTTTGTTTTGTTTTGTTTTGTTTTTTGCTTAAATCCCAACTACAGCAAGACTTTCCCATTCCCTCTTAATTCTAGTGACTTCCCTAACTATTTCTTATCCTAATTATTTATCCTGTGTTTAGCTTGTTTTACATAATTGTTTGCTCCTTGTTTGCCCCTCAAGACTGTGAATTCCTTGAGGGCAGGGGCTATCTTTTGCTGCTTCCTAAGGCTTAACACAGTGTTTGGCACATGGTAGGCACTTAATAAATCCTTATTGAATTGTACTGAAGGAGAATGGATCTAGTGGCTCTCTCCAGGTAATCGTCAGCCCTCTAGTTCATGATGTATGGTGTACATCTGGTCAATCAAGACAAACAGGAACTGGCTTACCTCTGTTTACTTTCTGAGGGTAGAGAAAGTAAACCGGGAACTATAATGCAAACAGAGTAAAGGCTGCTAGACAATAGAAAAGTAATCTGAGAGTCTGTGGCGTTTTCCTTTAGAAAGAGCTCTAACTAGAAGAGTTTCTTATCTATTTAGATTGATGGAAAACAGATTGGATGGATACAGGGGAATGACTGAGATGACTCCTCATGGTCTCTTTCTTCATTTGACTCTGTAATTTCCTGATGGTGTTTGTACCTCTAAAATGTGTACGGCTCAGCACCAGGGTCAAGGGATGCTGTCACTTGGTAGATTTCAACAACATGACCCTGGCAATGACTTTGGAATAAAACCATCAGGAAAATAGCTTGAGAACTAGATCAGAGCTGTCAGATTGAAATACTAGGCTATTTGGGAAGGGATGGGAGAGGAGCAAGGCCTCTGACACACCTTCTGCCTATTTTGAAAAGACCCCTCTGGGAGTGGAGTTTCTGACAGATGCATCAAATTAATTAGGAAGAGAGAGGGGAAGAATTGAAGTGTGAGCTCCTCATTCACTCAGTCAGTCAATCAATAGCCCTGTACTGGGTACTGGGGGGTGGAGGCAAATGGAGAGGAAGGAAGACAAATGGTCAGATCTTCCTCTTTGTGTGCTCTCAGTCTCGTGAAGCATAGAGCTTTGGATGTCAGTTGTGGGGGTGATGAGAAGAAACAGGAGATGGGATGAGAACCAGAAAGATCAGACCAGGCTCCCCGGAGGAGAGAAGAATTGGTAATGGGTTGGGAAGAGAGGAATGGGGAGACATGTCTCAGATGGAGTATGGTTTGTGAGAAGTTATGACAGAGAAGGGGTGTGTGGGGGACAGAGTATAGGCTTGCCTGGCTGGAGTGGAGGATCCAAGGCATAGAGAGTCATGGGAGACAAGGTCGGAAAGCTGATGAGTCACAAAGCTAAAAAGAAAAGCCAAAACAAATAACCACTTGAGAAAAAAGTGTTTCTGAAGAAAATGCTGATGGGGCAGTATCATTCTCTCTGATGTGGCCAAAGACAAGATTCATTTAACATCCAGAAAGTCCAGGCAATCCCTGAAGATTTCCTGGATTACATAACTGATAGGAGAAATATAGCCACTTTCACAGGAATGATAGGAGAGCTGGGGGAAAAACTAGGAGCTCCTTGCCTTCTGTAATGTAATGCCAAGGAAAGGCAACTTCCCACGGTTCAAAATACCAGCATAGGTGCTCTCCATTTTATTCAGTGACAAAGTAAGAACAGAGAAGGTCAAAACATGACATCATTCAAAATACAGCATTTACTAAGTGTGATTAAATAATCTCCAAGTACTACCCCACCCCAGGACCTTACATTCATTCAATCAATTACAAAGTCCCAGTTCTAAATACTACTCCACCCCTAGGCTGTACCTTCATTTAGTCCACCACAAAGCCCCTCTTCTCAAATGGAGATTAGTTTCCAATCTAAGTAAAGTACATTCATTTGTTCAACCATAGAACACAAAAAGGTCAAAAGTTCCCCACCCCTGGATCACAGTTGAATCTACCCCAGAGTTACAACAAATTTAAGCACAGCACTTAATACCCATATGGAGGTCTTTTCTTCATCTTGACAAGAGGCAAGTTCTCAGCAATCTTAGTTCCTGGGGAGACAAGGCTTAGCAAGGCCACAAGATACATTGCCAGTCTCTTCATTAATTCATCCTCTGTCTGCAGAACAGTCCTAGAACCCCTGAAAACATTAGGAAAACCCTCTCCCAGGATTTCTGTAAACATACAACAAGAAAATCCTTCTTCAAGGCTTCTGAACCAACAGAAAGGTTCTCAGACCCCTGCAACAACAGCACTGTCCTTCACCAGTGGACAGTATTTACTCTCTGTCTGCAGGACAGTCTCAGGAGCTCTTAGCCAACAGCCAGGTTCCAGGACTTCTTCAACAGGACTGTCTTTCACAAGTGGACAAATCTGGCAAAACAACATCAAAACAGACAGACAAAGTACCAGCAAAACAGCCATGTCTCCTCAGTCCTTGGCAGCTCCGGGGGCAGGTCTCAAAAGTCCAGGGCAATTCAAAGTGGCCCTCAGCAATCCTCTCAGTCTCTCTCTGCCTCCACGGGGGTGCTGCTTCCAAAAAGTTCTTCTGCCTCTCTCTTGTGTCTCTCCAAATCTATGTCACCAGCTCCTCCCAGTTCAGGACTTTCTTTTCACATCAACAAGTCCATCCCACAGGTGGGATTAACAAGCTCTGGGTTTTAACACAATCAATTTGAAAACCAAGCCAATACAGGGGAATCTTTATATTCCATTACTATCACACCTTCCTGTCTAAAGTTGAATTAAGATCTGGTCTACCACAGTGGGGGAATTCAGGGAAGGGTCAAGGGAATGTATGGCATGGGATGTTAGGTGTGTGTTTATACAACTGTGTGAATGGATATATACATGTATAGTACACACACATATATACACACATTCTTTCATATTAAAAAATTTTTATAACTAACAAGCATATATTTTCTCTTGTTTCTACTCTCTATTCCATTTAAAAGGAAAAAAGAAAACAAAGACCTTCTATCACACACACAGTCAAGCAAAATAAACTCTCACAATTGGCAATGTCCTAAAATGTAATTCTTATTGTACATTTTCAGTCTTTTATCTGTCCATCAAAAAGCAAATAACCTGCATCATAATCAGTCCTTTGGAATCCTGGTTGGTTATCAAATTGATCAGAGTTCTTAAGTCTTTCAAAGATGTTTGTCTTTATAGCATTGTTGTTGTATAACTTTCCTGGTTCTGCTTGTTTTACTCTGCATCAATTCATGTTAGCCTTCCCAGGTTTCTCTGAAAGTGTTCCTTTCATTATTTCTTGACAATCTGATGTGAGGTAGAACTTTAGAGTTGTTTTAGTGCTTTATAACATTTTTTGGTATTATTGTTGATAGTTTAGATTTCTTCCTTTGAAAACTGCCTGTTCATATCCTTTGACTATTTATCAAATGGGGAATGCTTATACACACACACACACACACACACACACACACATTTGCTTTTTTTTTGGAAGGGGGAAGGCAGGGCAGTTGGGGTTAAGTGACTTGCCCAAGGTCACATGGCTAGTGTGTCAAGTATCTGAGGCTGGAATTGAACTTAGGTCCTTCTGACTCCAGGGCTGGTGCTCTATTCACTACAACATGTAGCCACCCAGTGCTTATATATTTTTATTGTTGATGAATAGGAAAGCTTTCTTGGGATGGATTATCCTAATTGTGTGTGTGTGTGTGTGTGTGTGTGTGTGTGTGTGTGTGTGTGAGACAGAGAGACAGACAGAAACAGAGATGGAGAAACATAGAGAAAGGAGCATTCTCGACATAAGTAAATAATTTTGAATTTTTGTTTAAAAGATGTTCTGTAAGAATGTAATTATGTAATATAACTAAACAAAATCTTGAATGTGACTTGAAATACTTACCTGTACATATCTAAGTTACTCCCTGATGGGTTAAGAGTTAATCTAGTAAGCAGTGAAACAAAAAGACCTTGAGCAAGTTCCTATGTCTTAGATATATGTGTGTGTGAAACAACTTCTATTAGACTAGAAAAAAAATTCAAATTTATATATTTTAAATTGAGAGAGGAGAAACCTGACTACCTGAAATTATGATTTGGATTTTAAAATTTCAGATTCCTGTAAAGACATTGGCTATTGTTTTTTTTTTTTTTTTAAAGCAATTGGGGTTAAGTAACTTGCTCAAGATTACACGGCCAGTTATTTCTGGGTGTGATGCTCAGTATCTGAGCCCGGATTTGATCCAGGTCATCCCCACACTGGAGCCAGTGCTCTTACTCACTGTGCTACCTGGCTGCCCCACGACATTGGCTATTGTTAATGATGGTCACTATGTATCCTTGAGTAATAATTGGACATTTACGGAATATTTATTTTGCCTTCTATATAATTGCTTTCCCTTTGACTAATAAAAATATTGCTAATACTCAATGTAAACACCAGTCACATAATTTTGAATGGTTGGTCTAAATGATGGAACAATAAATTTCCTTTATATCTTTATGTATGAAACAGGGAGAGGGACAAAATTTGGGATTTTATAGGTATAAGGACCTTCCAGAGAAGTGAACACCTCTCTAGCAATGCAGATGAATACCTTCCTTATAGCTGAAAGGCTTACAGAGTTACCTAGAACAGAGGTGTCAGGCATGAACTAGATTAAAATGTCAGTTGGAAATGTTTTATAAGATAAAACACAATAGCATACAGATAATATTAATGTGTGGTTTTCTAAGTTAATATGCTCTGCAGGGATCATTGCCTTTCTGGCTCTAAGGGTCAGAATTCTCTGTCCATTATGCCTTACCCCTTCTCAATTCTTTGTGTAGGACACCTTTTAAATTGCCATTAAGATATTAATATTTTAGGAGGACCTGAGTTCAAATTTGGCCTCAGACATGTAACACAAAAACTAGCCATGTGACCTTGGGCAAGTCACTTAAGCCCAACTGCCCTCCAAAAATGAAAAAAAAAGATATTAATATCATGTTTGAAAGATTTTATTCCCAGAACGTTGAATCTCTCCTCTAGGCCATCAAGAAGAGAAACAATTTGCCTGCTGAAAGAGATCTCATTCATCAGGTATTCCTGATCACTCAAATCATTATTAACCTTCAAGGCCTTCAACCTTGGCTCCGACAATCCTACTTTTCCAATACTCCAGCCCCTTCAGAGGCAGTTGTTGGTTTGGGGTGGATAAAGCCCTGGGCTTTGAATTAGAAAAATGTGAGTCCAAATCTAGCCTCAGCCTCTTATCATTTGTATGACCAGAGGTAAGAGTCACTTAGCTTTTGTTTCCCTCAGTTTCCTCAACTGTAAAGTGGGAGATAATAATATCATCTACAGCTAGCTAGGTGAAGCAGTAGATAAAGCTCCAGGCCAGGAGTCAGGAAGACTCATCTCCCTGAATTAAAATCTGACCTCTTACTAGCTAACCTTGTTTGCCTCAGTTTCCCCATCTGTAAAATGAACTGGAGTGGGAAATGGGGAAAGACTGCAGTATTTTTGCCAAGAAAACCCCAAACGGGGTCACAAAGAGTCAGACACTAATGAAAAATGACTGAAAATCTACTTTGCAATGTTGTTATGAGGATCAACTGAGATAATATTTGTTGAAAACAATTAGCATAGTGCCTAATATATAATACTATATTAATATTTATTCCCTCCCCTTCTCTAGAAGTTGAGGCTCCTGAAGGCTCAGGGACATTCAGCCATGCTGTCTGTCCTTAATAAATGCTATTGCTGTGCTAAGCAACCCTCTGTCTCTTTCTGTGAATTCTCATGTGTTCATTTTCTTTTTTGGCTTTTTGGAGGGGGGGAAGGCATGGCAATTGGGATTAAGTGACTTGCCCAAGGTCACATGGCTAGTAAGTGTTGCGTGTCTGAGGCTGAGTTTGAACTCAGGTCCTCCTGATTCCAGGGTCAGTGCTCTATTCACTGCGTCACCTAGCCTCCCTGTTCATTTTCTTTATATTATCATTGTGTCATTTTTGTGATTGTTCATTTTCATAGTTGATGTTTGCTTTAGAATGTATTATAGAAAGAAAAGGTACATCTCATATAAAAAAGAGTGTTATGGGAGATGAGGAAGCGAAGGGTGGGAAAAGAGTCAGAGCTTTTAGAGAAACTAAATTCTAAGTCTAAGCAGATATTTTTCATGATTGTCTACATCTCAACTATAAATTTGATGATATCATATTGTGTTTGAAAGAGTTCCATTCCTAGAACATTGAATCTCCCTTCCTGGCCATCAAGAAGAGAAACAATTGGATGTTTTCTGTAATGGTAATTCTCTCTTGCTTCATTTGTAAATAGTGGGGCTTAGCCCATCAGGTGGAACCTTTTGGGAGTGTAAATGTGATTCGATCTCATTTCAATCCAGGTCAAAGCCTTGCTGTTCATGGATAAGTGATCCAGTTTACAGGGGAAATGTTAGTGGGTCCCACCTGAAGGCTCAGTGGCACACCAGAGTGAAGAAAATTCAGGTGACTGCAGATTGCAATTGGCAGTTAGGTCAAAATAATGGTGGGGCCCTCCTTTTTCATGGTTTTGCTTTTCCTTTCCAAATGGGCAAGCCTACCACTTGTCAGACGTGGACCTGGCTATCATATTCCTGGAATGCTGTGAGGTTATGACTTAGCTGTTCCAAAATTACTTTGAATTTTGCCCAAAATGGGGGTCTCATCCCTAAGAAAGGTGACCCTGAAACTTTCAGACTTAGACCTGACAGAACCATTTAATGTTGCACAACACTGTTCCTCCTCCCTCTCTTATAGTAAAAATCCTCTGACTAATGAAAGATGATTATGATAAATCCTCCCCCAATTCAGTCTCAGAAATTGCTCTTAATCCCTACAGTAAGCTTCCATTCATGCATGAATTCTGTGCTGATGTATGAAAAAAAATGGTTAAGATTGATCATGCCAGATTTTGCACCAGGAACCTAAGGTATTATAACACAGGGACGTATGTAAGAGGATAAGCCAATTATTTGGAGACACTTGGTATCTGACATAAGCCACTGTGAGGGGAGGAGAGCATATATAAGACTCCTCAAACAGTTTAAGGCAATTGGTAAGCATTGGATTTGGATCATGGGAAGATTTGGATTTGGAAATTCTACTAGACATATTTTTGAAGTAATTGACCTGACCTGACATCTATGAATGATCTGAGAAGAATACTCATGAAGTTAGTTTTACTCAGGGAGGTTAGGGGGCACAGTTGATGGATTACTGGCCCTGGAGTCAGGAGGACCTGAGTTAAAATGTGATCTTAGACATTTACTAGCTGTGTGATCCTAGGTAAGTCACTTTACCCTGTTTGCCTCAGACATAGAATTTAGCTATACTTATCTCAGCCCTAGATGTAAATGAATGATGAGGGGATTGTTGCAATCCTTCAGGTGGAAAAGGCTGGGGAGCCTGCTTTCAGAAAGACATGAGGATAAGTAATGAAGATTTCTTGCTTCCTGAGTTGGAGTGTGTGCAGACATCCTGGAAGTGGCAGGCTGTTGATTGGCTCATAGATGAAAATGGGGTACATCCAAAAGGCCAGTGACAGCCCGGGTCAATCTTTAGTCTGTATTTTTCCTGCCTCCCTGTATTCTGGTCAGAAATAATGATGCAAAGTGGGGGGGAGGCCTCAGGACATTTTCTTCTGAGGGCAACAAGTGGTCCGTGAATGTGGGCCTCAGTTTTTGGACCCTTTGCATTTATTTTTACCTGGTTTAGGTGAAAGAGATGGAGATGGCTATGTGACTACAATCTCCTGAGCTTGGAATAGTTGGGATCCAAGATTTGGAGTCCTATGCTAGAATTTTCTTTTCCCCCCCTTTTTTATTAATTAATAAATTTATTTTTAGTTTTCAATATTCACTTCCATAAGACTTTAAGTTCCATATTTTCTCCCCATCTCTCCCCTCCCCCATCCCAAAGATGGCATGCATTCTGATAACCCAGTCCTCCAATCTACCCTCCCTTCTATCACCACCACCCCTTCTCTTATACACTTCCCTTTTTTTTTTTTTTAAAGCAATCAGGGTTAAGTAACTTGCTCAAGGTTACATGGCCAGTTATTTCTGGGTGTGGTGCTAAGTATCAGAGCCCGGATTCAATCCCAGGTCATCCCGACTCTGGGGCTAGTGCTCTTACTTGCTGTGCTACCTGGTCACCCCATATACACTTCCCTTATATTTTTCTGTAGGGCAAGATAGATTTCTATACACCATTGCCTATATATCTTATTTCCTAGTTGCATATAAAAACAATTTTTAACATTCATTTTTGAAACTTTGAATTCCCCATTCTCTCCCTTCCTCCCTTCCCACCTATTCTCCTTGAAAAGGCAAGCAATTTGATATAGGTTATACATGTGGTCATCATTATGCTAGGATTTTCACAGAGAAGTCAGACAGTGTATAGAGAAGACCCACATGATCTACCTAGCAAGGTCCTGCTTTCTTTCCTTCCTTCCTTCCTTCCTTCCTTCCTTCCTTCCTTCCTTCCTTC
>NW_027186342.1:2380017-2398350 GCF_028583685.1 Petaurus breviceps papuanus | reverse complement strand
CTTCCTTCCTTCCTTCCTTCCTTCCTTCCTTCCTTCCTTCCTTCCTTTCTTCCTTCCTTCCTTTCTTCCTTCCTTCCCTCCTTTCTTCCTTCCTCCCTCCCTCCCTTCCTTCTTTCCTTCTTTACTTCCTTCCCTTCATTTTATTTATTTTTGGAGGGGGAAAGCAAGGCAATTGGCATTAAGTGACTTTCCCAAGGTCACACAACCAGTTAAATGTCAAGTATCTGAGGATAGATTTGAACTCAGGTCCTCCTGACTCCAGGACCCATGCTCTATTCACTGCACCACCTAGCTGCCCCCCTGCTTTATTTATTATATAAAGATTCAGACTTATCAAAGCAGTAATTGTTTTTTGCCTTTCTTCGTGTCTCTGCCTGGCTCATAGTAGGTATTTAATAAATGCTTGTTGACTTATGGCATTTGGAAATCAGCTTTGTGGAATGAATGCTATGTAGAAACTGAGTTAAGTCTGATCCTACTCTCCTCAGGGACCAAAGTAGTAGAGGGGAAGAGTGTGCTCCAAGTGTTGGGGAAAAATGTTGTAACTTCTGTTACATATCACATATATATTATACATACATACAATATTCAAATCAGGCAGAATATATATATATATGATATATCATATATATAATGTGTGTGTGTACAGCTATCCCTTTCACATCATGACTTTCCCCATCACAGTTTCAATATATCACACAAGAAATTAAATGGGAATATTTTGGGAGTTTTGCAAAAGTCTCAGATGATAGGTAAAGGCCAGCAGACAATACAGGAAAAGTTCAGAAACTCAGAAATGAATAAAATATATGTATAGTATTGTATAATGTCAACATATTTTATATTTTAATACCATAATAATTCAGACTTCTCTGGTATGAAGGGAGGGTCAAAATTTTTACCCACATTTTCTAGTTGCAGAGGGGTGCCATGCCACTAACCCCAATACTGTGGAAGGGATAACTGTGCATGTATGCATATATACATGTATGTATATATACATGTACACATAGCTATACTAGAATGCACACATAACCCCTACAATGTGAACAGAATAACTGTATATACACATACAGACACATGCATACCTGTACAGAATGGCCAGATACATGTGTATAGTAAATATCTCTTTGTAAAAGCTAATTAATGCTAATTGATTAAATAGAACTAGAGTGCTAATTAATGTAGGTTAATGGTGAGTAGAACATACCAGAATCCAGGCTCAAATTGATAGCAATAGAGAAAAACACCCCAGACCCCTCAGAGATAACCCTGTAACCTTGAATCCAGTCCACTCTGGAAGAGTGAGACCAGAGTCATTGTTATATGAGTAAATGGATTTAATTAATCACTTAATTAAGTATTTTATTTCCCTTGCTCAGAGCTTGTAACAGAAGGAAAGGACAGATTGCTACCTGTATGGTGCAGGAAACATCTTGTTGGCCCTGGATCTGTAAGGATTGGCTTCCAGACACCAACTATACTTTGTTTGGAAGATAAGCTGTATTTTGGTAGCCCTGTTCTGGGTCCTATAAGTCCAATTCTACATTACTTTGAATACATGAAACCATGAAATGATGTGATTTAAGTGTTTTCAGGACTTAATACAAATGGATTTCTTGTGATACATTAGTATGTGCTTGCAGGAGTGTAATGGCATGGGAGCATTTAAACAAGAGAGACTCCATCTTCAATTTCTAATGCAATCTTAGCATATAAGTGTAAACAACACGAGTGTGTAGGACGGATGGCCAGATGGTAGTGATGAGTGTGTCCGTTTACCTTGACAAAATTATTGTTTGTGCTGGTTGGAATGGCCAGATACGTTTGTCACAACTTCTTTATTAAACAGTTTATAGACACCTTCAAGTGTGACTCCACTACATTAATACATTGGCACAAACATCATTCACCATTAGCTAAAAGCTGTCTGGCAGAATTCCCATTAAGAGCAGGCCATACTAAATCCAAGTTGCCACTCCTAATCAAGGCAAAATGGCCTGGTGACACAGTGGGGACTGGGTCTAAAACCAAGCAATTCCAAACCAGGAAGACCTGCTCCGGTCTTTAGCCAAGATTTTCAACAAAACAATATCTATGTCTCCAGCTTCCTGGAGCATAAAATGGGACACCAGAAACATCACAAGAGATTAAACCAGGCAAAGTTTTATACCCTGTCTGCTGGGGGATCTCCACCATCTAACCTCTGTTCTATTACCATCTTTTCCACGGTCTTTGCAGTGGTAGAATTAATTAGAAGTAGTTTGAATACGACAGACTTCTATTTTCTATTGTACATTTCAAGAGAACTTAGGTGATTTCCATTGTGTGATGTGGGACTCAAAGCAGAAGCATTTTCCTTCTCTTAAGTAAATTAAATGAAGTACTGTAACTAAGATTGCATATATTAATTGAGATAAATAAAAACAAGTTGATTGATGAAATTCAGTATCTTGCCTTTCCTTGGAAAGCATGTTCTTAGTTTTACCTTTTTTTTTCTTCACATAATGCCTTGGATACTTGTACTTTAGAAGTCAATTAAACAAACCCTAGGTAATCTCAAAAGAGACAGGGTGTATGATTGTGGGGAGCTGGAAGTGACTCCATATGACTATGCATCAGTGTCTCTGATTATCTATGTAGGGGAATATGGCTGTCCATAAATATCTGCATGTTTGATGGTATATGTGTTTCCTTATGCACATATGCTCATTTATAATGGTAAATGTGTGGATCTTGTGTGTGTGTTCGTGTGTGTGTGTGTGTTTCCTCTTGAACAGCTGAGGAAAGTACACAAAAATTGTAGGAAAAAAACTAGGTCATTACAGGAAGGTAATAGGTACACAAATACAGAATTTGGGTAATAAATGCCCATAATGGCAAATACACAGATTTTTAAAAATCAAACAAGCATTTATGTTTATTTTTAAATCCAGAACTTAAAATTGATCTTCATAGAAGAAGGGCAAAACATAAAAAGAGGATTGTATATAAAACTGGGAATCCATATTTCACACTTGATTTTTAAAAAAATAAAAGCATTTATTAAATTCAACTGTTACTTTTAAAACTGTCCTGCTTCTTTGTGCTTCCTTTTTTTTTTTTTTGCCTTTTTTTGGAAGTGCAATTGGGGTTAAGTGACTTGCCCAAGGTCACACAGCTAGTAAGTGTTAAGTGTCTGAGGTCACATTTGAACTCAGGACCTCCTGACTCCAAGGCCGGTGATCTGTTCACTGTGCCACCTAGCCACCCCTTTGTGCTTCCTTTTAAACTTCCTTCTGTGTATTAAAAAAAAAAAAAAAAAAAATATATATATATATATATATATATTTCAATGGCCTTATTTTTTTGGACATCACTATTTGTAACCATGTCCTTTTCCCCTAACGTCCTTCCCCCACAATAGAAAAAAAAAAGAAAACTCTTTCAACAAATAAATATAGTCAAGCAAAACAAATCTACAATGTCCATGCCCCAAAAGGCATGTCTCTTTCTGCACCTTGTGTCCACAGCTTCTATGAAGAGGTGGGTAACATGCTTCAGTATGTGTCCTCTGGATACACCACTGGTCATTTTTTGCTCATGGTTCATTAGATTTTTCAACAAAGGTGTTGCTTTGTTCTCCATATGCAAAGTTCTCCAAATGTACTTTACTTTTGCAAAGTGAGTTAATCAGAAAACATATTCTGATTAACTCACTTTGCGTTTAAATTCAAACTTCCCAGGATTCTCTGAAATCTTCTCTTCTATAATTTCTTATGGCTTGAAATATTACATTATATTCATATACAAAAATTTATTTAGTTAATTCCTGATTGTTGGGGACTTCTTTAGTTTCCAGTTTTGTGTTGTGTTTTTGTTTTTGTTTTTTTTTTGCTTCCCACCCCTTTATTTTTCTCTTCACAATCAGAAAACTTGTTTTGTTTGTGACTATTTGGTCCCAGGTCCAACATTCCCTTAATCTACCCTGTTATTATCTCCACCTGTTTCCCTGTTGAGCTTGATATATTTCTCTACCAAACTCTTTGTGATTACATGTGTGTTCAATCCTCATTTGTCTTATTCAAATAAGAAAGAGTGAGGTTCAGCTGAAGCCTGCTTTCCCACCCCTCCATCCATACCTACTTTGTCTTCTTATGCATTCTAATTATGAGAAATAAGAAATAGCCACTCTCTTCTTTCCCCTTTCTAGACAAATATATTCCTTTTAGCTTCTTTTCTCTTTCCCCACTTAAAACTCTCAAAACAGAACCCCTAGAATTAGGGGTGAGCCACGTGACCTTCTAAGTCCTTGGATTTGGCCTTTTGACTAAGTCCAAGTTTTACAGAACAAATCCTTTGATTAAGGGAATTTGTTCCATGAAATTTGGATTCAGTCAAAGGGCCACACTTGAGGACCTGGAGGGATACATGTGGCCTCAAGGCCACAGGTTCCTCACCCTTGCCCTGGATCATCTTTTTTTCTTATTTAATACCCTTAATGCCATTTGAAGACACTAAGGTTATGAAGGAATACTTATTCCTCCTTCTCCTATTAGGGTGTTAGAACTGCAGCATTGTACTGCCCCTTTTAATTGTTCCATCATTTCAGTCTTATCTGACTTTCCATGATACCATATGGGGTTTTCTTGGCAGAGATACAAGAATGCTTTGCCACTTTATAGATGAGGAAACTGAGGCAAACAGGGTTAAGTGACTTATCCAGGGTCACACAGTTAGTAAGTGTCTGAGGTCAGATTTGATCTCAGGATGATGAGTTTTCCTGACTCCAGGCCTGGTACTCTATCCATTGCACCACCTAGATGTTGGTGAGGTAGTTGGCCCCACCTTATTCTGAATCTGATCCCTGCTCTGACTGACATCTCTCAGTGTTCTCCACCCACCACCCACCCTCGGATCTTTGAAATGCTGGATCTTTGGGACCTTCTGTTGTCAGTGATCTAGGTACCTTGGAAGCCTTGGGCCTAGGCTATCTGGTCTGAATGCTTCCACATGGCACTGGTCACTGAAACTTTTGGTGCCTTTCAAGGCCCCTGCTCTGGAGCCTTCTGACTTTCTCTGGGAAGCCTTTCTAACTCCAGATATGAGTCTTGATATTATATGTTCTTCTGGCTGGTGTCTGGTTGAGTTGGGAGGCTGTTGTCTTTTTTTTGACTGTGCAGGACTGGCCTTGCTGGTGGACCTCTTTCCTACTGTCCATGGATTTCTGATCAACATTTTTGTGCAGTTATGGGATAGAAGAAGTCACTTGATGTAATTTCTTACTGGATTTCTTTCTTTCTAACAACCATTTAAAAATTACTTTTAATTCTAAATTCTTTTCCTCTCTCCATCCCCTCTTCCATCCTTGAAAAAGGCAAGCAATATGATACCCATTATATATGTGAAGTCTTGCAAAACCTATTTCAATATTAAATGTGTTGCTAAAAAAAAAACAAGAAAAATTTTAAAAGTGAAAAACAATATGTTTCCATCTGATGTCAGTATTCATCAGTTCTCTCTCTGGAGGTAGAGAGTATTTTTCTTTATATGTCCTTTCTCATTGAATTTCTTTATTTAAAATTTTTTAAATTTATCTCATTAAATATTTCCCAATTCCGTTAAAATTGTTTGTTTTTTGGAGCAGGGAGAGTAGGGCAATTGGGGTTAAGTGACTTGCCCAAAGTCACATGACTAGTAAGTGTTAAGTGTCTGAGGTCGGATTTGAACTCAGGTCCTCCTTGCTCCAGGCCTGGTGCTCTATTCACTGTGCCACCTAGCTGCCCCCCCCTTTTAAAATATTTTAAAGATTAATTTCATTTATTTAATATAATTAATATTTATAATTTAATTTAAATTAATATTTATATTAATATAATTAAGATTCATAAAATATTTTAAGATTCATTTAAAAATTTTTTTGAGTTCCAAATTCTCTCCCTCCCTTATCCTTAACAAACCCCTCCTGCCTTTTTAAAATTCATGATTTTGGTCATGTAATTGCATCTTTACCCTATAAAAATCCATTTTGCTTTCTCTGAAGTTGCTGGAACTCTTGGAACTTAGCCTGCTTCATGAGAGGTGTCGATCTCAATAAATGCCTATACTTACATTAGAGGTGGTCTGACTAAATTCTTTGAGATGGTTTCACCACAACACATCATGAAACCCCAACAGTTTTTGGGTGGGCAGAGCCCCCATCGAAAAATCTTTTTGACATCCCTGGGTTTAAACCACAACACCCCTACCACCACCCCCACCCCCACCACGATCACTAGTTTACATTTCTATAGTGCTTATTACTGCCAGGCCACTGCACTAAGTGCTTTCCAATCATTTATCTTATATGATACTCATAACAACTCTAGGAGATAGGTGCTATTATTATCCTCATTTTTGTTTTACAAATGAGGAAACTGAGGCAAAAATAGGTTAACTGACTTGTCCAGGGTCACACAGCTACTAATCATCTGAGGTTGGATTTGGCAACTGATTGAATGTATGGGGTGAGGGAAAGTGAAGAGATAAGGACAAATATCAAGGTTGAAAACTAGGGTAATTGGAAAGATGTCAGTAATAGGGGAAGGTGGGTTTAGAGGGAAAGACAATTCATTCTGTTTTTCTATGCTGAGTTTGGGATGTCTATGGGACACCCAGTTTGAAATTCCAGCAATGGGTGATTTGAGACTGGAGCTCAAGAGAGAGGCTAGGGTTGGATAAGTAGATCTGGTAGCCATTTGCCAAAATGATGACTGAACTCCAACAAGAAAGCTACAGCTGTCTGATACTTGGTTCCTGGTAAGTGTTATCTGAGTAAGTTATAGAAAAGAATTAGGGGTCATATAGTTAGTGAATATAAGAGGTAGCATTTGAAGCCAGCCCCCACTCCTGCCTCAGAATGTGGTGCTGTTCCCACCATACCAAGCTGTCCCCTTTGGCCTTTGGCCTGGGTGTGCCTCTGTCCCCTCCATCAGACTGGGAGATAGATTCTTCCAGGCCAGCTGCTTTGTTTCTTCTTTCCAGGAATACCAGAACTGAAATGAATCTTAGAGACCAGGCAATCCTTTCCTCTCCCCTCCCCTAACATATACAGCTTTTAGTGGAAACTGAGGCCTAGAAAGTCTGAGTAGCCCAATTGCTGGCTTTCAGTTCAGTGTTTGTTCCAAGCATGAGGCTTTAAACAGAAGGCATGCCCAGCACAGAATGCTAACTGAAAATCTCTATGGCAGTTAGGACTCATAAAGCATCATTCATACTCCATGTGTATATCAATTTACCTGGACATTTGAACTATGCATACCTGAGAGAATATCTGATCAGGTCTGTGGCCCTTAACCTACAATTCTGCTGTAGAGCTACGGCCTTACCTATTATACTTTATTCACCATGAATGTCAGTACAGAGCTGATTCCAGAACATAACATCTTAAGATAACCTGGACTACAGAGCCAGGCAGGGCTGTGATTACTTAGCATTTATATACCACTTTATCTGGGTCTTGTGTGTCAACATCATTAATGGGAGATAACTCACTAGGAGTTACAGCCCAGAGAGAAAGTCAGGGCAAATCACCAGTAACAGGAAGGAAAAGAAAAGCCCAGATGATCTTTTCAAGTCCTCAAGGGGAAGAAGGGGCTATTCCTCAGCAATGGGGGCAGGGCAAGGGGGGGGGGCAGATCTATTATTTTATGCTTAGATCTATTATTGTTAAATATATTATATACAAATATAATTATTTAAAATTTTAGACAAATACCAAAACTTAAATACATAAGAAAAGAAAATGAAACATTATAAATTTAAATATGAAATAAGAAAATAGAAAAATATCATGTGCACAGGAGAACCTAGGAGAGGATTCAAAATATATAACAATAATTTATCACTTCAAGACAACCTATATATTAAACGCTGTGTGTTAAGTTGAAAGCTGTCCATCTTTTCTTTGCTTCCTTGTAGGTTTTCTTTTGTTCACTGCTGTACCTTTTTTACTTTGTTCTTTTTTTCCCCCTTCCTCCCCCCTACCCACTACCCCAAGGCTACAATTGGGCATGGATATATTTATATATAGGTACTGATATATATATATGTGTGTGTGTGTATATACACACACATACCTAAACATATACTTTCCCTACTAGATTCTACTCCTAATCTTGTTTTTATATTTGTACATATCTCTTTTTTTCCTATTTCTCCTAACTCCTCTACTTCTACTCGATACCTTACCCTCCTATTACTGACCCTACCCCCCACTCCAGCAATCCCTCCCTTATCCTCTCATTCCCCTAAATCTAAACACCCTTTTGTACACCCCTTTGACCTTTCCCATCCCCTCCCCTCTAAAGCCCCCTATTATCATACAGAGTATTATTACTGGTTGTTCTTCCAACCCACAGAGGACGTGAGAGGTCCAAAGTATAGCAAGAAGGGACTGAAATCAAATCACTGGAAGGCCTTCCTTGCAGGATTTATAATTTACCAAAAGGGGTGATCAGATAACCATTTGGAAATTTCTATCAACTTTGGATTGGTTGAAAAGTGGGTTTGGCTGACACACAATCATAAACACTATGATTCATCAGGATTCTTTCCAATTCAGAGATATCTATTGTCTTCATACACACAAGGAAATTTCACTTCAGCATTTTGGGGCAGTTTCTGAACCTGTGTATTCTCTTCTTTTTTTTTTCTGGGTAATTTAATGATTTTATTAATAAAAAGGATGGTCATTTGGCCATTTCTCTTAGACCAATGGCAATCATGGCAGCTTATATACCCTTCAAAAAGTAGGTGTTCCTGACCAGTGGCAATCAACTCTGATTGGATAAGACAGTGGGAGGTGGGCTATATTAAAATGAGAGGCTGAGAGTGACATCATGTCACCTTTGGACAGACTATCTCTATATCCAGACCACCTCCACCATCTATTCAAAGAATGTATGCCCCACCCAAGCCTGAGGAGAACACCCAGACTTCCAATATGTGTATTCTTTTGTTTTATAATTATAGAACTTCAGAGCTGAAAGGAGATCATCCAGGCCGACTGCCTTCATCTCATTTTAAAAGAATTTTTGGTTAAAAGGTTATGGATAAAACTTCCATTTCCATTTATTATGGAATATATTGCTTGTACTACAGCTGTGATTTGTCAGTGAAAGCTCCAAAGTATTAATAAAATAAGAAATAGCAGATTCATGGAAAATACTAGATAACTTGGAATTTTACCTCTTAAAGATAACAGACACCTGCATTCTCATATGTAATGACAATATAGAGGGGGTTTGTTTGCAGGGCACCTTGTGGATTGCTGGTTCTGCACCCTGGCCACTTCTGGCTCCACTCTGATAAGGTTAAGATTTTAGTGTAACACAATAGACCATGTGGTCCTTGGATTTCTCCACTACCCATCATAGTGGTAGGAGAAATGTGTCAATTGAAAAGGAAAGATAGATTCCTTACAGATTTTTCTCTTTCCAGTCAACATATAGAAAGTAGCTCTCCCTGCCTGGGCTTTCCACAACAGATTGGGGAGGGGAAGGGTCACCTGTCACCCACTCTAGTAAAAATGACAAACTCTGAGCACATGACAGATTAAGTCCATATACTCCTAGGTAAGGCTGAGTTAGGGTTTTACACCTCGGATTCTTTTACTTTATGTTTCTTTTTTTTTTTTTGGAGGGGGAAAGGCAAGGCAATTGGGGTTAAGTGACTTGTCCAAGGTCACACAGCTAGTTAAGTGTCAAGTGTCCAAGGTTGAATTTGAATTCAGGTCCTCCTGACTTCAGAGCTGGTGCTCTATTCACTCTGCCACGTAACTGCCCCCAACTTTATGTTTCTTTTATGAACATTGGTGACACTGAGATGGCCTTATCTAGCCATGGAAGCTACCTAGTGAGTTTGAGAGTGCCTGGGTCCCTCATTTGGAGTTGATTGGCTGCAGGAGGAATGTTTTGAATACTATGACCACAGGCAACAAGATAAGCCCAAACCCTGGGCTGGATTGCTGGAGTACTAAGGCACTGCAGGGGCAAATCAAAGATAAATCGCTGATTTGGCAGTCCTGTAGACTGCTTCATGTTTCTACGTTTAGGTCTCAACCTCCTGGGAAAGTGTGAGTTTTAATAAGTTACTTCTTGCTTGAGTTTTATCAATGAGAGTTTGTAAGTTTTTTTTTTTTGGGGGGGGGGGTTGTATTCCTTTTATATAGAGGAAATAAATAGCTGTACTATTCCTGATTTACAATGTTCAGTTCATTTCCTTTTTACTATTCCCCTCTTTTAAGGGTAGTAGACATGGGCCAAGCCAAAACTTTGTCATTTTCCCAGGTTCCTAAGATGAGATCATAAAGAGCCAGAAACAAAAGAGGAACCTTGTTAACCCCACCTTGTTAGAGGCCAGACTACCCCAGAACTATTAAATCTAGTCTTTGAATGGGTGGGTCCAGAGCTTAGACACATGCTTAGTGGGGAGAGAGAGGAAGAGGGCTAACATCTCAACAACAATAAAAATATTTATTTTAAGATAATAGACCAAATAATGGAAGAGAAATATCAACCAAAGATATGTATATATATATATATATACACACATACACACACATATGTGTGTGTATAAAATGTATAATTATATGTATAATATATACACAAATTAATAGAGCACATTTCATGGTGAATATATTTCATAATTTATTCTCAATTTTATCCTACTTAGGAAAATACTCTCTATTTGAATATTTGCTCAATTCTATATGCTTTGCTCTTCATTAGCTTATAGAAATCTCTCCAAATTTTCTCTAAATTATTCCAAATTCTAATTCAAACAATGTTAAATTAATTCAGGACAGGTCCTTTTTAGACTCCACCTCATTTCTTCTGATCTATGATTCCAAAGAAAGATTATCCCTTTCTGGCCAGTTTTAAAAACACAATCTCTCTGACCATATTCTCTACCCACATGGTAGGGGACACAAGGAGCCTCCATGTTAGATTGATCTGGGCATGCCCAGACAAGCTCAGATACCTTATGATCTTATTAGTATATGAAATCAGTGCTAATTTAGGCCTTGCACATGAACTGAAGGTCACTATTTTAAAGCCTTTTATCTATTATATACATAGGTGGATTATAAGTTGGGGTTGTTTACCACATCTCTGCCATAAAACAGGAAACATGATTCCTTTTCAGGTTTTTTGGAGATGTGATTGGTGCAAGTGCAAGGAAGAAGGGTGGAGGGGTGGGAAAACTTGCCAGTGAGGACCTACTCCTTAGCTTCTGTGCAAAATGTTTTGCCAGATATCAACTCAGTAGAGGCTTGGTAAGCTTACTTCTGGGCATTCATTTTCAAGGAGCCCTTTTCCCAACACAAAGGAAATAAAGAAAGGAAAAAGAAAAGGAAATTAAATTAGTCACTCCTCCTTTTATACATGGTTCTTGTATCTGTCACAGTTGCTTTTCTTTTACAATATTCTAATCATTAAATAAATTGTTGTCCTGGTTCTGTTCACTTCACTTTGCATCCATTCACATAAATCCTCTCAGGTTTCTCTGAATCCATCCTTTTCATAATTCCTTATGGAACCATAATATTTCATTATATTCATATGCCATAATTTGCCATTCCCAAGTGAATAATGGCACTGACCTGCTTTCTAGTACTTTACTACAACAAAAAGTGCTGATATAAATATTTTTGTATGTATATATCCTTTAATTGCATACTTGATCTCTGAGTATAAGCCACCTAGTGTTATCTGTGGGGCAAAGGTATATACTGTTTAATAATTTGTTGGTTATAGAATCAAATTGTTTTCCAGAATGGTTGAGACACTCCCCAGCTATACCAGCAGACCATCAGTAAGCCTTTCCCTCCACAACCCTTTCAACAATTATCATTTCCTTTTTCCATCATCTTTGTCAATTTGATGTATATGAATTGGACAAAGTTGTTTTAATATACACTTCTTATTGGTGATCTACAGTATTTTCTCATATGGTTATGGATAGCTTGCCTTTCCTTTTTTGAAAACCATTTTTTATATTCTTTGACAACTTAGGGTTCTTATCCTTTCTTATTTTTATCAATTGTTCTTATGTTTTATAGATCAGACTTTTATCAGAGAAATTTACTGCAAAGATTTTTACCCCAGTTAACAATTTCCTTTCTAATTCTAACTGTATTGATTTTGTTTGTACAGAAACTTTTTAATTTTACGTAATAAGAATTGTCCATTTTATTTTTTGTGATTCTCCCTGTTTTGCTCAAGAACTCTTTGTTTATTCAGAGTTGTAAAAAAGTATATTTCCTTTCCTACTTCTCTAATTTGTTTATGATATGAACATTTATATCTAAGTGATGACTTTATATTGAAATCTATTGGAACTTGTTGTGGTCTATTATATAAAATGTTGGCATAAACCTAACGACTATCAGATTGTTTTCCAGAAGTTTTTTTTTAATCAAATGTTGAGTCCTTTCTCCAGTAATTATAGTCCTTTGGTTTATCAAATACTACTACTATTTCCATTAGACTTCAAACTTAAACACTTCATCATAGTTTTGCTCCCCTTCTAATTACTCAAATATGTGTATATCCTTTTTATATGTATATGTGAAATGTATATATGTATATATCTTTTTAGGTTTCTCTTGACTCCTGTGTTTGCATTCCAAGATTTCTACTTGACTTTTTGGTTTTTTTTATCAGGAATGCCTGAAAGTCCTTTATTCCAGTAGAGGTCTGTTTTTCTCCCTATAGAACCATGTTCAGTTTTTTAGGTAAGTTATTTTTGAGTATAAGCCTTTGATAACTTAAATTGGATAAATTCTTGATCATTGACAATGGAAGCTCATGACTTAGAGATGTGGCCAGTTTCACATGGCAAAGGGGATAGTTGGCATGACCTCTAACCTGGGTCAAGTCTCCTTTCTTCCCCCATTTTCCAGTATGTCTAAGGTGGGGGGGGGGGCCCACATCACTCCAGAAGGACGCCAGCCATGGGTCTGGCTCTTGAAGTCCTTGTCTACAAGACTCTGAGTGAACTCCCAGAGAAATCCAGACAGGGAGCCGGGCTCCCTCATTAGAGTACCTAGGGGGTATGAGATCAAAGGCTCCCTCTCCCTGGGGCTCCTGGCTGCTTCCCAACTCCCAGGAAGTGTATGTATATGTGTGTGTGTGTGTGTGTGTGTGTGTGTGTGTGTGTGTGTGTGTGTGTGTGTGAGAGAGAGAGAGAGAGAGAGAGAGAGAGAGTATTTGTTGGGGGTAAACTCAAAGAGGAAAACAGACACATTAACCCAGATCTACCCTGTCTAGTCTTGGGAGGCAAAAGCCCCATTTCCTTGGCTAGAGTTCCCAAGATCATTCCTTTATACCTAATATCAGGAATAGTAGTCTCTTTGTTTCTAATGTCTTTCAGCTTCTACCTACCCCATACACAGCTAGTAGAAGGATTTTCTTTAGGCACTGTTTTCATGGTCACTGCCCTGTTCAAGAGCCTATGGTAGTTCCCTCTTGCTTATCCAGACTCCCCCAATACCTTATTCATTCTTCCCATGTATTTCATACTAGCTACCTGAAATAAAAAAAAATAAAAACCTAGACAACAATCATCATAAAGCCAAGCTTGGCTAGAATTTGCTTTGAATGTAGGAGTTTGGGCAGAAATGACACCTGAATAATGTGTGTGTGTGTGTTGCACACATGAATGCATCACAGGGGATTAGGGTTGGTGAATGGATGAGAATAAGGTTGCACGCATGTAGCCAATATGAGTGTGTACATGTCTGTGTATACATAGATACATGGGTCGATAAGGCAAGTTCGTGCATTTTCATAAACTCTAAGGCTTCAGGCTTTACCTTATGAATTTCCTTCCCCATCATGCTTTGAAAAATAAGAGCTGTGTAATAATTTATCCTGCATTGTCCTTCCTCCCTTACTCACCTTTATTTGCTGAGCATGAAATATTGAGGATTGGCAGTGAAATCCCTTCAAAGGAGCCTAAGGGTATTCATTCCACACTTAGTTCTTCAACCTTGAGGCTCTTTCTCCTTCCTTCTGCTCCATTCGAGAAGAAATGGTTTCTACTGCTTGCATCAATTCCCTGCTTTTTATCCTTCAACAGGAATTCCCTCTCCTTTCCAAATACATCTCCTTCTTTGGGAAATCCTGTTAAGTGGAATGAAGAAGTTGTCTCTTGTCTCCTCTTTCTCTTCCCCCACCTACATCCAGCAAGCTCTTGGCTTGGTCACAAGACTTATAATAAATATGCATAGTGAAGCAAAATGGATTCCTTTAATGAATGTACACAAATATACACATATGAATATGTGTATGTATGCATGTATGTGTATGTATACACACATACACACATATATGTTTCATTCTGTACCCTACATCTACCACCGCTCTGTGAAGAGTTGGATAGTATATTTCATTCTTGCTCCTCTGAAATCACAGGTGGTCATTGTATTGATAATAGTTTTTATAGTTTTCAAAATTTGTCTTTATAGTGTTGTTGTTACTCTATGAGTTGTTCTGTTTCTGCTCATTACATTCTTCACCAGTTTGTAAGTCTTCAAAATTGATCATATTTATAATGCTAGTGTTATCCTATAAATTACTCACTTTGCCCTCCATTGGTTCATGTAAGTCTGTATCTCTTTGAAATAATCTTTATTTCTTACAAAACAATAGTATTTTTACCACACTTGTATACAACTCATTCAGCCATTTCTAAAATGATGGACATCCCTTTTAGTTTCTGGGTGGTCTTATTTTATTTTATTTTTTGCCACCTCAAATAAAGCTTCTACAAAGGGGCAGTCAGGTGGCTCAGCGAGTAAGAGCACCAGCTCCAGTGTTGGGATGACCTGGATCAAATCTGGGCTCAGATACTTAGCACCACACCCAGAAATAACTGGCCGTGTAACCTTGAGCAAGTTACTTAACCCCGATTGCTTAAAAAAAAAAAAAAGAAATAAAGCTTCTACAAATATTTTTGTGTATATAAAACCTTTTTTCTTTTTCTATCTTTTAGGCATATAGGCCTAATAGTGGTATATCATTTAGCAGCTTTCTGTATGTAATTCCAAACTGTATCCATTCACAGGTCCACCAACTGTATAATCAATGTGTTTTTCCACAGCCCCCTCAACATTTATCATTTTCCTTTTTGTCATCTTTACCAATCTGAGTGTAAGGTAAAATCTCACAATTGCTTCAATTTGCTTCTCTCTAATTAGTAGTGAATTGGAACATTTTTTCATCTAGTTACATATAACTTGTATTTCTTTCTTTGAGAACTATCTGTTCATATCCTTTCCAGCAGTGGGAACCTATGGGCTTAAAGCCACATGTGGTCTTCCAGTTTCTTAAGTGTGGCCTTTTGACTGAATGCAAATTTTACAGAACAAATTATTTTCTTTTTATTAACATATTTTTGTTTATATTTTATATTTTTATTTTATTATTTATTCATTATTTTATTGTTATTATTGAGGTCTTCCAACATGAAAAGGCTTTCCACCCCTGCCTTAAACCATCTGTTAACTGGGAAATGCCTCTTCTAAATTTGATTTATAAATTTGATTCAGTTCCTTATATATCTTAGAAATGAGACCTTTCTTAGAGAAACTTAGGGCAAAGAATTTTTCTCAATTTATTGTTTCCCTTTTAATCTTAGAATTACTAGATTTATTTGTGCAAAAACTTTTAAATTTTATGTAATCAAAATTATTTCTTTAATCTTCTATGACCCTCCTGTTTGGTCATGAACTTAGGCATAATTCTAATAGGTAATTTTTTTTATGTTTCTCTAATTTGTTTAGGCTGTGACCTTTTAGGCCATATATCCATTTGGAGCTTATAAATCATGTACCCACATGAAGCTCATCTTGGTATAAGGTGTGAGGTGCTAGTCTAAATCTAATTTCTTCCATACAACTATCCAGTTTTCCCAGGAATTTTTGTCAAATAGTGAATCTTTATCCTAGAAGTCAATATGTTTGTGTTTATTGAATACTAGGGTATTAGATATATTTGCTTCTGTATGTTATGTCCCTAATCTGTTTCATAGACTAATCTTTATTTTTTTAACCAGTACCAAATTGTTTTGAGAATTATTGCTTTGTAGTATTGTTTGAGATTGGGCACTGCTAGACTTTCTGTGTTCCCACTTCTTTTCATCATTTCCCTGAAGATTCCTGACCTTTTTTGCATCTGTGTGAAATTTATCATTTTTTTTCTAGTTCTGTGAAGGAATCCCTTGGTAGTTTAGCTGCTATGGTATTTAATAAGTAAATTAATTTGGGTAGAATTGTCATTTTTATTATATTGACTCATCCTACCCATGAGCAATTAATATTTTTCCAATTATTTAGGTCTGTTTATTTCTGCAAACAGTGGTAAGTAGTTGTATTTATATAGTACTTGTATGGATCTTGGTAGGTAGACTCCCAGGTATTTTATGCATTTGATAGTTATTTTAAATGAAATTTCTCTTTCTATCTCTTCCTGCTGGGTTTTATTGCTATTATATAGAAATGTTGATGATTTGTGTGGATTTATTTTATATTCTGCAAGTTTGCTGCAGTTATTAATTGTTTCAATTAACTTTTTAAAGTTGACTCTCCAGGGTTCTCTAAATACAACATCATATCATTTGCAAAAAGTGATAATTTTGTTTCTTCTTTACCTGTGCCTATTCTCTCAGTTTCTTTTTATTTCCTTATTGCTTATAGCCAGGATTTCTAGTACTATCAGACCCATCTTTCCCCGTTTTCTTTGCAGGATCATCATTCATATTCTACCCTTCTATTCATGGGTGTATCCTGGCTTTGTCCTTGGACTTCTCATTTTTTCCCACTCTGTATTCTCTCTCAATGATCTCATCTACTCCCAAGTGTTTAACTATCTTTTCTTAAGCCAGAGTTTCTTAAACTTTTATTGGCACTCTGGTGAACCACTATGAACCTCTTCTCAGAATAATGTTGCCAAATGCATAAAATAAAATTAAAAGGAAACCAACTATACTCAAATATAGTTGTTAGAATATTTAAAACACAAGTTCATGATTCCCTGTCCAGTCCTTATCTCTTTCCTGAGTTCTAGTTCCATACCTCCAACTGCCGACTGAACATCTCCAACACGATTGCTCAAACTCAGTATGTCCAAGATAGAACTCATAACTCACCCCACCCCCCCAAACAGAGTATGTTGGTGAATATTTAATAACTGTCTCTCTCGGGGGAGATAAGTACATTTTAAGTTGGAGGCAACATGAAAGTGACACATCAATCTAGGCACAGTAATTTCACCCATAGCAAGGACACATTTTTAAACTTAGGGGCAGCTAGGTGGCGAAGTGAATAGAGTACCAGCCCTGGAGTCAGGAGGACCTGAGTTCAAATTTGGTCTCAGACATTAACACTTACTAGCTGTGTGATCTTGGGCAAGTCACTTAACCCCAATTGCCCTGCCTTCCCATCTCCAAAAAGACAAAAAAAAAAAACAAACAACAAACCCCAACACATTTTTAAACTTGATCTGCATTAGCACTCTCCATCACTTTCTCAAGCCCTGATTTGTAGTGGTTATTGATATCTGAGGTCTAAATAAATGCTCCTACTGAAAATTGGACAATCAACTCTCCCAGACCAGTGTGAGCTGCCTCCTGGACACTCTTGGCCTCACACCTACCTCTCCTATTCAACTTTCCTAGGGCACCACCATTCTTCTGTTCACCAAGATTTGCAACCTAGGAGTGATCCTTGTTTCACTTTCACCCAACCCCTTATATCCACTTAGTTGCCAAGTCTTGATTCCACTTCCTCAGCCTCTCTTGCTTCTTCATCCTTTCTCTAGTGACACCACAACCATTGTAGCACAGGGCCTCTGCCCTGCTCACCTAAACTATGTCCAAAGCCTTCCCCAGTCTGACTTAATCCCTTCCCTCTGGGACTATCCCTAATTTATATTGTATATGTCATGTTTGTGCATAGCTATTTGCATGTTGTTTATCCCATTAGATTCTGAGCTCCTTGAGAACAGGGACTGTCTTCTGTCTTCTTTGTGTCCTCAGTGCCTAGCACAGTGCCTGGAACATGGTAAAAATAGACATCTAATAAATACCTATTGACTGACTCAGACATCTTTCCCCATTATCTCCTCCTTCACCCTTGTATCCCATGAAGAAGTGGCCATTTTCTTTGCCAAGGCAACCCCCTTTACATAGACTTTTTATCCAATCTCCTCCCTTCTTTTCTGGTAGATTTTCCCCTTCATAGTCCTCACTTCTTTTCTAATCTTCATTCTCTCCCCATCTCATGGCTCCTTCCCAACTGCCTACAAATAT
>NW_027186342.1:2365105-2380007 GCF_028583685.1 Petaurus breviceps papuanus | reverse complement strand
AAAACCTTCATTTGATCAGACCATCCCATTCCCTACCATCCTATCTCTTTCCTTCCCTTCTTGGCTAAACTTTTTTTTGCTGCTTTTTGGAGGGGGAAGGTAGGGCAATTAGGGTTAAGTGACTTGGCCAAGGTCACAAGGCTAGTTTTATGTTAAGTGTCTGAGGTCAAATTTAAATTCAGGTCCTCTTGATTACAGGGCCAGTGCTCTATTCACTCCAATACCTAGCTGCCCCTTGGCTAAACTTTTTTTTTTTTAATTATTTATTTACTTTTAGTTCATGACATTCAGTTCCACAAACCCTTGAATTCCAAATTCCCTCCCCTCCCCTCCCCCCCTGCAGCATGCAGTCAGATATAGGTTCTTTAAAAATTTTGGCTAAACTTTTTCAGAAAGCTTTCTAGACATGATGCCCCAGTGTCCTCTTCTGTTACTCCCTTCTAAAGTTCCTGCCCTCTGGTTTCATTAAACTGAAACTAATCTCTTCAAAGTGACCAGTGATTTACGAATTGCCAAATCTGATGGTCTTTTCTCAGTCCTCATCCTTCTTAATCTCTCTGTAGCCTTTGACATTGTCAGTACTGTAACTCTCTTCTGGATACTTTCTCTCCTCGATAGGTTTTCAATACATAGCTCTCTCTAAGTTCTCCTCCTACTTGACTAGCTGTTTCTCTCTCTCTCTCTCTCTCTCTCTCTCTCTCTCTCTCTCTCTCTCTCTCTCTCTCTCTCGCTCTCTTCCCTCTCTCTTCCCTCTCTCTCTGTCTCTGTCTCTCTCTCTGTCTCTGTCTTTCTCTGTGTCTCTTTCCCTCTCTCCCTGTCTCTATCTTTCTGTTTCTCCTCTCTCTCTCTCTCCTCTCTCTGTCTCTGTTTCTGTCTGCCCCCCACACCTTTGATGGCTCTTCATTTAAGTCCTACCCACAAACTATGGGTATCACCCATGGATCTGTCCTGGATCCTCTTCTTTTTCCCCTCTATTCTTGAGTATCATTAGTTGATTTAATCAGTTCTCATGAATTTAATTATCATCACTATGCAGATGACTCCTAGATTTATTAATCCAGCCCTATTCCTCCCTCTTGAGCTCTAGTCCCTAATCACCAAATTTCTCTTGAATATCTCAAATTGTATGTCTCATAGGCAGCTGAAATTCAACTGACCCCAAACAACTCATTCTTCCCTGCCTCCCAGAACCCTCCCCTCTTCCCAACTTTCCTATTAAGGTTAAGAGTACCACCATCTTCCTAATCATGCAGGCTTACAACCTCATTACCATTCTCATCTCCTCTTTCACACTTACTCCACATATCTGATTTGTTGCCAAGGCTCACCATTTATGCCTTTATATGTCTCATATATGTCTCTTTCTTTCCACTGACAGTCACCACACTGGTGCAGGTTCTCACCACCCCTATCTGGACATCCCCATTGTAACAGCCTTCTGGTTGATGTTTCTGCCTCAAATCTCTGCCAGTGATAATCCATTATTTACCCAATCCCCAAAGGGCAAAGGTCTGACCATGTAACCTCCCCACCAACTCAGGAAACTCCAAGGGCTCCTATGACCTCTACTATCAAATATAAAATGTTCAGTTTGGTTTTTAAAGACTTTCACAATCCATGTTGTTGTTGTTCAGTCATTTGAGACTCTTTGTGGCCCCATTTGGTGTTTTCCTAGCAAAGATATTAGAGTGGTTTGTGATTTCCTTCTCCAGCTCATTTTACAGATGAGGAAACAGGCAAATAGGGTTAAATGACTTGCCCAGGGTCACACAGTTGGTCTGAGGCCATATTTGAACTCAGAAAGATGAGTCTTCCTTACTCCAGACCTGGCACTCTCTCCAATTTGCCACCTAGCTGCCCCTCCTGGTCCTTTCCTACTCAGTCTTCTTATACTTCATTCATTTGCTTCCATGTATTCTAAAATTCAGTAACACTGGCCTCTCTCCTTCCTGTTCCTTGCACATAACATCCTGTCTCTGGGCTTAGTGACTTTTCACTGACTGTCTCCCATGCCTGGAATGCTTTCCTTCCTTCCCTCCAGCTTCTGGCTTCTCTGCCTTTCTTCCCAAATCATTTCAAATCCCATCAAGGGCAAGAGGTTTTTCCTTGGCACCCTCCTGCCCCAGGCACTGCTGGTGCCTTCCTTACTCCTTCCTTACACTGTATATATCTTATATGTATGTAGTTGGTCACTTGTTGTCTCCCCCATTAGAGTGTGAGCTCCCTGAGAACAGGACCCTTATTTTTTTTTGCCATTCTTTGCATTCTTAGCATTTAGTCCTTGTGCCTGATGCACGGCAAGCATTTAATAAATGCCTGTTGACTGACCGACTGATCTATTCCATAGATTCTCTATGGTCAATATAATCTATTTCAGTCTCAGTCATTTTCCCTGGATGTTGGGGGCAGGGGGAAATCGTACCCACTGGCTAATTTCCATCTTTGCTTCTGTGGTGCAAGGGAACTCTTCTGCTCTGACTTCAAGCCACCTCCTTCCCAGGCCATTTGGTGGGGAGGGGGTAAGAAAAGACTTAATGACATGCTTAATGATCCTACAACCCCATCATCTGGGATGGGGTTTATAATCATTCATAAACAAAGCCCTAGCAAAGTAGGTTAGCAGGATGAACACCCCCACTCCCCATCATCCCCGACACCACCCCAGAAGCCTGGAAGGCTCACTCCCTTACAGAGCCCCCCCGTCTATGTGATCTTGAGTAAATGGATTAATTACTCTTAGTGTCCATCCTCTGGAACTTATGACTGCCTTCCACCCTCCACTCTCTACCCCATCCCTGTGTCCCCCTCCCCCAAATCATCTTAGCTGCCAGAATGTACACTAAGCTGAGCTTTCCTTCCCACGGAGCTAATTAGAGCCTACAAGATGCTTTGAGATCACTCAATGTAGGGTGCTTGCCAAGACAGATTTACTGGTGGGAATGAGGAGGAAAGGGAATTGGCTAAGACCATGGCATTCTAGGCTCTGATGCTGACATTATGAGGATTGCAGGCAGCATGGCTTTGAGTCTCAGAGCACTTTAACATTTTCCTTGATATTGTCCATCCAGTTATGCCTAAAGGGAGGTCAATGCTTTTTGTCCCCTTTTCCCAGGAAAATTGGTAGAAGAAAGGTGCAGGATGGGTCCAGCAGTTTGGTCTCTTATCTGATTGATGGTTCTCTCCCACCCTTTCTATGTTTTTTCTCCTCTAGGTCCTCAAGTCACCATGGAAAGCTCACTTTTTTCCTATGGCACTTATGGACTTACAAAGTATTTTCCCTACAACAACTCTGTGAAGTAGTTAGCACAAGAGTTATTGCCCCATTTTTTTAGAAGGGGAAATTGAGAAGGAAAGAGGGGATGTGATTTACATTTAACAGTTTACAAGACATTTTCCTTACAGCAACACTGTGGGGGCAGGAAGTATGTTGTCCCCATTTTACAGATGAGGCAACTGAAGCTAAGGAATGACACCCTAATCCTAATTCCCACAGGCACATTACAAGGAAGAGTTGAAGCAGAAATTGGAAATGTCTTCTGACATCAGTCAGGCAATGAACCCTCTACATCACGCTATACTATCTCTTACATAGAGATTCTGAATCCCCATTTATATTGAGCAAGGACGATGGCTGAGCTGCATAAACCTGGACTCAGTGTCATGAATTGGATTGAAAAATACTAAAGAAATAGAACCGTTTTGAGTATGAGGCTAGATGGAAGTGACGTATCAACACAGGCAAAATAATACAATTCCACCCCCGTCAGAAGGTATTGAAACTAGATTAAGAATTCAGATTCAGAATTGAAACTAGACTTCAGAAGTAGATGAGTAGAGTCTGATGTGTCTGCTTAGGAGAAAACTGTATGGTTTAGGAAGCAGCTCTTGGAAGAGACTGGAGGATACACCGTGGATCCCTTTGACCTAAGCATTCAATGGGTACACGTTTAGAAGTAACTCACCATTTAAGATAATCTCATCCTCCAGTCAAGGAGAGGCAAGAATGCTGAATTTGGAATCCAGAGAAACTTGGATTCAGATCCTACTTCTGATACTTACTAGATACTTGACTTTGGGTAAGTCACCATCTTCAGGCTGAATTCAGTTTCCTCTTCTCTAAAACAGCAATAACTGATATTTTATGTGTGCCTTAAAGCTTGCAAAACCCTTAACATACATTATCTCATTTGACGATAATAATGCCTGTAGGGTAATAATACTTTACGGGATGATTGTGAGAGTTAAATGAGATTAAATATATAGAAAACGAGTTGCAGACCTTAAAGTCTATAGAAGCGTCAGATTGTCTTAATGGGGGGCTTTGTCTTCACAGGCCTATAGTCCTAATTCTCTTGGTTCTGCAGCCTCCGAGCATTGGGGAAGTACCTTCTGATATCTGACATTGATATTTATCATCATATTATATGCCACAAGGCCATTAAAATAAGAGAGGTTTACCACTACTAGGTCTATAACCCAAGGAGATCAAAGAAAGAAGGACCCATTTACACAAAAATATTTATAGCAGCTCTTTTTGTGGTGGCAAAGAATTGGAAATTAAGGGAATGTTCATCAGTTGGAGAATGGCTGAATAAATTATGATATATAAGTGGGATGGAATGCTATCATGCTGTAAGAAATGATGAAGAGAATAGTTTCTGAAAAACCTGCGAAGACTTATGTGAACTGATGTAAAGTGAAATGAGCAGGACCAGGAAAACAATGTACATAGTAACAGCAATATTGTAAAGATAATCAACTGCAAAAGACTTAGTAACTGATTCACAGAAACTACAAGGGACTCAGGATATAAAATGTTATCCACCTCCACACTGACAACTGATGGACTTGGAATACAGATTGAAGCATATTTTTTTCCCTTTTATTCTTTGTCTTTTTTTTCTCAGAACATGGCTAATGCAGAAATATGTTTTGTATGACTGTATATGTATAATGGGTATTGTATTTCTTGACTCCTCAGTGGGTGGGGGAGGGACTGAAGGGAGGGAAAGGTGTAACTAAAAATAAAATTAAAATTAAAAAAGGAAATATACACGGGAATGGGTCAAGCATGAGTGTTTTACTCAATATTGCTTTGGTTTTATTTAGCTTGACTAGAGGCGGACAAATTAAATAAAGGGGTTGATTGTGGGAAAAGGTTTTATAACCATTGTGGCTTTTACCTCCACATTCTTCACACTAAAGAGTCCTCAAGTCACTTGAGGAAAGCTAAACATTCACTCCAAATTACATCCAACTCTTCATTATCTGAACTACTGGGACATAGCATATGCTCACTCCCAGGTCATTTTGATTCAAGCTTGAAAGGCAATCTGTGGTATTTTGCTGGCAGTGGAGTTACCTTTTTACCAATAGTTTCTTTTTTTATTGTGCTCATTTAAACATTATTTTTATTGATGATTTTTGTAATATATTCATTTCCAAATATATCCCACCCTACATAGCAAGCTATCCCTTATAACAAGGATTTTATAAGCAAGAGAAAATAAAATATTTCAGCAAAACCAAACAACACATAGGCCATGGCAGTACAGATAAGTTCCAATTAGTGAGAATAATGAATCCTGTGAAGTTATCGCAGGTACTGGAATTCACACTATTTGAAGTTATAATTATGTAAAATATACTCATAGTTTCCAGCCCTGTGGAAATAGGCTGGGGGAAATTTCAATAATTTGACCACTTCCTGGGATTTGTTGCCCTTAATAATCAGAACCTGTGTAATATTCCACACACCCCCCCCCAACAATACTTTATTAAGTGAATGACAAAATATGTTTGCTTTGTTCAAAGTTAAACCAATGGATTGTGGAGAGATAGATAGATAGATAGATAGATAGATAGATAGATAGATAGATAGATAGATAGATAGATGATAGATAGATACATAGATAGATACATAGATGATAGATAGATAGATAGATAGATAGATAGATAGATAGATAGATAGATAGGGACAGAGAGAGACAGAGAGACAGACAGAGAGAGACACAGAGAGAGACACAGAGAGAGAGACACACAGAGAGAGAGACACAGAGAGAGAGACAGAGACAGAGACAGAGAGAAAGACAGAGAGAGACAGAGAGAGAGAGTGCTTTGGATGGCAAGAGGAAGCAGGCTAGGATTAAATATGGGCAACAAATGACCCTGAAAATGAGTTCTCCACACATGGAGAATGGGAAAGTGTGTCTATCATGGCCAATCTGTACATTTCCTCATCTGTTAAAGTGAGCTAGCCTCCAAAGTCTCTTCAAGCTCTAAGGCTATGACACTACTATCTAGGAAAAGGGTCCATTTTCCCTCAGGAGCAGGGATGGGAAGGAGACTCTGTAGATAGTCTTGAACCCTAGGCTTACTGTCTCTGTGAAACACTTCATAGGATCCTTGTATTTTTTGAGTAGGAAGGGGACTTAATTCAACATCCTCATTTTATAGATGAAAAAAACCAATTGAAAGAGATGAAATGACTCCTCCAAGGAAAGCAACAAAGTTAGGGTTCTCAGACCCCAAATCTATTGCCACACCAGTCTTCTGTCACCTGGCAAAACTGCAGGTAGCAAGGCTGAAGGGAGCTGAGGTTGCACAAGCTTTCATCCCATTGGGGGACAAAAAGGACTTTGAGGAGTCAATTCACTACCTCCCCTGCCTCCAGGATGAAATGTACTCTTAGGACCAGATCCCATGAGATAAATCAGCAAGGATTTTTTAAAGCACCTACTCCGTGCCAGACTTTGTGCTAGGCTCTGAGGATGCAGAGACAAAAGCAAGATGGTTCCTAGCACACAGTAGGTGCTTTAAAGAGCATTCCTGTCCTTCGAGAACTTACATCCTACAGAGAGAAGTAAATTCATTTTACACATACACACATACACACACACACACCTTTGTTGATCTACTTCCCTTCCCTTTGGTGTTTTCACCCCAAAATAAAATTTTTTGAGAGGGGAAGGTAGGGCAATTGGGGTTAAGTGACTTGCCCAAGGTCACATGGCTAGTTTTGTGTTAAGTGTCTGGGGCTGGATTTGAACTCAGGTTCTCCTGACTCTAGGGCTGGTGCCACCTAGCTGCCCCTTAACTTTATAACATTGATGGATAGAAAGACTTAAATAGATAGATAGATTTAGGGCAGCTAGGTGGTAGAGTGGATAGAGTACCAGGCCTGGAGTTAGGAAGACTCATCTTCCTGATGTTCAAATCTGACCTCTGACACTTACTAGCTGTGTGACCCTGGGCAAGTCACTTAACCCTGTTTGCTTCAGTTCTTTCATCTGTAAAATGAGCTGGAGAAGGAGACGGCAAACCAGTCCAGTATCTTTGCCAAGAAAACCCCAAATGGGGTCACAGAGAGTCAGAAATGACTGAAAACAGCTGAACAACAGTATGTTTAGATTTAAAACCACATATCAATATATAGGTATAGATTTAGAGTTGATATACGTGTGTGTATGTATGTGTATAAAATAAATTTATTCTGGGTGAAACACCAACAGCTGAGAGAACTGAGAAAGTCTCCTTGAAGGGACTAACTAAGGCTCTTTGAAGGAGTGAGTTCCTTAATTTGGCAGCTCAACAAAGACCATCCAAGTTTCCTCAATCCTTTGTCTCTTCAGGCTACGGAGTGAGTGGCCTTCATTTCAAATTCAATCCTTCCTACTTCAGGGCTTGCACCTGAACTTTTTTAAGTGCCAAAGATTTATAAGATATTATGTTGGGCACTCTAGGAACCCAGTGGTGTAAATGATACAATCCCCTCCATCAAATATATAATCTACAATCTTAAGCACACTAAGACATCAACAATAATACCAATACCAATACAAATGACCGTAATACTGACTTCAAAAAGTGTATTTCTTTATTAGGTCACCCTTCCACTGATGCAGGTCTCAACCCCTCTTCCTTTTATATTGAACACCTAGATGTTTTTGCCATGAAGGATATAAGGGTGGGGTCAATCCTATGGTAAGGAATTTTGACCTCAATGAGGCTGGTTGAGATGGTAGACTTTGAGTGTTTGGTATAACCCCCAAGAATCCCATGTGTTACTATCTACACCACAGTGAGAAATCAAAGAAGGGCTTGGCTGGAAGGACTGTAATATAAAGTAACGTATGACACTGGGCTTCTCAGCCCAAGAGGATCTGAAATCTGCTATAGAAAATTTTTGGACACCTGGGCCTTGGTACAACTCTTTTATATATAGTATTTTTTTTTTCTTTTTGGAGGGGGAAGTAAGGCAGTTGGGGTTAAGTGACTTGCCCAAGGTGACACAGCTAGTTTTGTGTTAAGTGTCTGAGGCCAGATTTGAACTCAAGTCCTCCTGACTCCAGGGCCGGTGCTCTATTCACTGTGCCACCTAGCCACCCCCTTATATATAATATTTTATTTTTCTAATTATGCATAAAGACAATTTTTAACATTCATTTTTTATAAAATTTTGAGTTCCAAATTTTCTGCCTCCCTAAGAGAATAAGCAATTTGATATAGGTTATACATGTAGTACAACTCAAAGTCAATTCTTTCTCTTCCCTTGATCCCCCAACATAGGAGTGAGGGACCCCAGCATTCTACAAACCCTCTGAGCTGGGAATTTGATCAGCCTTAGGTGGAGCCACAGGAGTGGTTCCAGACAGGACTGCTGAGTCATTTGTACCTCCAGTTCCATCCTCGTCACCCCCATAAAGTGAGGGCGCTAGAGGAAACCACATGAGTTTCACTAATCCACCTTCAATAGCACCCACCATATTACTGGCCTCATTATTTCTTAATGGGAGCTAGGCTGATTACAGACTGTCTAATTACAGTGGTAGGAGCCCTTTTAGTTAGGGGGAATTGGGGTGGGAAATGGAGGAGAAACTAAGTCTGTTGGCCACCCCACTGCTACTTAGGGCAAGAGATGAAATGAGGAGGAAGACTTAGTTGGGCCTCAGTAACCTCAATGGAGCCATCCAGTCATCAGCGACTAATTGTCTTTTAGCATTCAGTCCCTAACCCCTCAAAACAGGACTCTACAGGGAGGAGAGAAAAAAAAATCCTGCCCCTTTTAGCTCTTTCAACATCTTCCTATTCTTTAACCATCTACATATTGACAATAATTACAAAAATGTAATATTTACATACATGGTTCTTTAAGGTTTGTAAAAGCACTTTCTTCACAACAAATCCTATTTGGTTGAGATCCAAAAATAGAGAGAGACAAAGACCCAGGCAGAGAGAGACAATGACAGACAAAGGCCAGCAGGTTATATCTATGCTGGCCCATACATATGTAGCCTCCTACAACTAGCTGGTGAATTTGGTAAGGGGACCTGCTTGACAGATTGTGGGGTTTTCCCCCTGCATTCCACTCCATTAAACATCTGTCTGATGGATAAGATCTTCCACTGCATCTGGGGCCATCTCCAGTAGTCCTGATGTGTGTCTGACCCCTGGACCCAGATGGTTCTGGAGGAGAAAATGAGGCTGGTGTCTTTGCACAGCTTTGCCTCACTTAAATCCAAAGCACTTACTTGTCATAGCATCACCTCCATGATGTCATGGTCCTCTTCAAGAACAAGGGACAAACATCAATCCTGTGAGTGTTTTATCAACATGGTCAGTAACCAAGACTGAAATGAATTGACAGAGAAGGTCAGATAGGGCAGAGTGAGTGTAAAGAACGATAGATTCAGAAACAGGAAGGTTGACTTTAAGTAATCCCGGGGCTGCCAGGTGGCCAAGTGAATAGAGCATCTGTCCTGGAGTCCAGAGGACCTGAGTTGAAATGTGGCCTCAGACACTTGCTAGCTGTGTGACCTTGGGCAAGTCACTTAACCCCAACTGCCTCACCTTCCCCCCTCCAAATAAATAAATTAATGATCCTAAATCTCCCCCTATACTAGCTGGGTAACCATGGGGGGTCAAGTCCTATCTTTTCTCTGGGCCTCTGACTACATAATCTCCAAAGTCCCCTCATCCTCCAGATCCTCTGATCCCATGAACCACAGAAGGTGGTGCCATATCAGAGGTCTCAAAAACAAAGCAACAAGGAGGGAGAGGCATTGACAATGATACATTGAGTCATTGAGAACAAACCTTCAACATATAAAAGGGGTAGGGGTCTACCTTGCTAAAAACTGGCACAAGAAAGTGGGCATTTCAGGCCCTCCTTAGGGTAGAGTGACCAGTCAGAAGAGATGTTTGTCTAAGCACCTCCCTAAATAAAACCATGCCACTCTGCACCAATCTTTTATTAAAAATTCAACATTTTATTTTTTCCCCAATTAAATGTAAAAACAATTTTGACTTTTTTTTTTTCAAAATTTAAATTCAGAATTCTCTCCCTCCACCTCACCTCTCCCTTCTTCATTGAGAGGACAATTTAACATAGATTATCCATTCTCCACACCATTCTTTATTCATTTTTTTTCTTTTTGGAGGGCAATTGGGGTTAAGTGACTTGCCCAAGGTCACAAGGCTAGTTTTTGTGTTAAGTGTCTGAGGCCGGATTTGAACTCAGGTCCTCCTAACTCCAGATCCAGTGCTCTATTCACTGCACCACCCAGCTGCCCCTCTTTATTCATTTTTAATCTTTGCAGCTCTCTGCTATTCCTACCCTAATTCTTTAAACCAACAATTTATGACTTAGACACAGGATTATTGTTTTTTATTGTTGTTCAGTCTTTTCAGTGAGTCTGACTCTTTGTGACTCCATTTGGGATTTTCTTGGCAAAGATACTGGAATGGTTTGCCATTTTCTTCTCTAATTCATTTTACAGATAAGGCAAACTGAGGCCAATAGGGTTAAGTGACTTGCCCAGGGTCACACAGCTAGTAAATATCCGAAGCCAAATTTGAACTTACATCTTCCAGACTTTAGGCTGAGCACTAAGTTACCTAGCTGCCAATCTGTCATTAAGATATTGAAGTAAGGAAATAGTGCCATGGATAATATAAAGTAATGGATAATCAATAAATGACTCTTGGTTTTGGACTTCATTATATGATTTGTCGGGAGGGGAAGCAGTTCGTAGATTCCCACTATTCATATTTTGCTTAAGCTTATACTTAAAGCAGTTTGCACTCACTGGGCAACCCATCTTATTGGATGGGAGGGGAAAGAAGAAGATAGATGTTGGGGGACAAGGGCAGTCAGGATGGGGCTCCATAGCCCCTGAAAGAAATCTACCTGCACATAATTGGAAGTTGGCTGTGTCTCACCCAAGTTTTGAGCCGGGTAATTTATGGAAAACTCTCCGATTGCCCGATCTCTCATTTGTCATCCCCGGTATATATATCTCAGGTTTCTTCCCCTCTCCTTTTTCATAAACTGGCTTATCCCATATGCTGGTAGAGTATTAAACTGTCTATAAAACTCCTTAAATTAATCTCTAGCAGCTTAAACATAATAAACATGTGAACTGTCTCAGTTAATTGGCCCAAGGAATTGTGCTTGTCCCTGGAATCGTATTTTTCCTTCCTCTTCCCTTCCCCCCCTCATTCTGAGCCTGAGCTATCACATCAAACTGATCTCTGGAAACGTTGGATCCTTAAGCACAATTATACCAGATCTTGGGAAAAGTCTACTGAACTGGAGGGCTTAAGTAATAGACATAGCTCACATTTATACAATGCTTTGATGTTTATAAAGACCTTCACTTAACTCATGAGGTAGACTAGGGTGTTAACAATGGACAGTGCTGAATTTTGAGTCAGAGGACCTGGGTTCAAATTCTGCCTCTGCATTACTGATGTGATCTTGGGCAAATCATGGATTCTCTCTGGGCCTCAGTTTCTTATTCTACCAGGAAAGGAGAAAGAGAAAAGGGTTTGAATCCAGACTACAGATATAACTTTTTGTTTTCTAGTCAAAGACCTTGGTTTGACTAACTGTATAACCGTGGACAAGTCACTTCTCAGAATCTCAGTTTCCTCATCTTTAAAATGGGGATAATCAGGGGCGGCTAGGTGGATAGTGAATAGTGCATGAACCCTGGAGTCAGGAGGACCTGAGTTCAAATCTGGCCTCAGACACTTAACACAAAACTAGCCATGTGACCTTGGGCAAGTCACTTAATCCCAACTGTCCTGCCTTCCCCCTCCAAAAAACAAAAACAACCACCACAAAAAAAAAACCCCAAGGATAATTAGAATCAGAGATTTGGAGCTGGAAAGGACCTCAACATTTATATAAGTGCCCATTATGCCAAGCACTTTACAAATACTAAATAATTTGATCCTCGTATAAACTCTTCCAGATGGGTACTATTTTGTTTTCCAGTTGGTTTTTTTTTTAACAGATTTTGCAGATAAGGAAACTGAGGCCAACAGGGTTAAGTGACTTGCTCTGGATTATTCAGCTAATAGGTGTTTGAGGTCAGATTTGAATTCAGATCTTACTGACTCCAGACCCAGTATTTTAACCACTGAACATCCATTTGAATACAAAGATCAGTCCGGATCTCACAAAATTTACGTTTTACCTATAGGGTTAAGGAGTTTAATTCCCCTTTCAGATCAGATAGCTGTACCATGAGCATAACCTCTGTCCCTGGAAGAAGAATTATGGAGGAAGGAAGAAGTTATGGCCTAGGGGAGCTCCCATTTTGATAGGGAAAATTGGACAGGTGCTCAAAGTGAGGACAGACAGGAAACAGTCTGAAACAGGAAAAAAAAATTATATGCTAGGCAAGAGAAGGCCTTATTTCTAGGTACAAGTCTATCACTGACCAGCTGTAAAATCTTTGGAAAAAACAGTCACTCACTTGAGCAGTCACCTCTACACAATGATGGGGCCAGATTAGATGATCTCCAGGCTTCCCTAGGACTCTGCTTTTGTGACACCCGGAAACAGCTGGAAAGAGCTCTAAACATCAATGTTAGAGGCATGAAGCTGCTCAACAAGCATTTGTTAATAATTTACCATGTGCCAGCAGGCACCATGCTAAGTGCTGAGGCTACAGAGAAAGGCAAAAGTAGTCCCTTAACCTCAAGGAGCTCACATTCTAAGAGGAGTGAGGAGGGATGGGGGAAGATAGCAAGGAAGGGAACTGGGAGAATTGGTCAGGAAAGCCTCCCAGAAGGAGGGCTACTCTGTGTAAAGAAATGTCAAAGTCCAAGGAAGCACATATTTACAGAGCCAAGCCTATTCCCAACCATATTCCCTATGTCACATTGTGTGTGCTATTGGTCAACAGCAGGGAGAAATAAAGGAATGATGCATGGCTCTATGCTATGCATCTCTGCCACTGGGGAACCACATGGCCCATAGGCTCTTATTGCCCCCCAACCAGGGATGCTCCCTGAGGCTCCCTCCTAGCTCTCCTCCTTTTCTTCCTCTGTCTTTTCTTTCTTGGTGACCTCATTGGCTCTCCTAAGTTTGATCATCAGCCCTGTGTCAATGATTTCCATATACTTCTTCCAAACTTCTCCATTTCTCCTGAAGGTACCAACAGTGTGTGTGTGTGTGTGTGTGTGTGTGTGTGTATAGGAGGGAAGCAGTTGGAGTTAAGTAACTTACCTAGGGTTACACAGCTAGTAAGTATCTGAAAGCTGGATTTGAACTCAGAAAGATGAATCTTCCTGACTCCAGGACCAGCTTTCTATCCACTGTGCTACCTAGCTGCCCCAGGCACCTCCATTATTACAGAGGCAAAGAGAGAGACAGAGAGAGAGAGACAGAGACAGAGAGAGAGAAAGACAGAGACAGAGAGTTGACCTGGAATCTAGAATACCTGAATTCAAATCTAGCCTCAGAAACTTACTAGCTGTGTGACCCTGGACAAGTCACTTAACTTCTGTTTGCCTCAGTTTTATCAACTGGAAAATGGAGATAATAATAGCATCTGCCTCACAGGGTTGTTGTGAGCATCAGACAAGATAATAATTGCAAAACATAGCATCTGGCACATAGTAGGTGTTATATAAATGCTTGTTCCCTTATCTTCCCCTCCCCATTTTCCAGGTTTGTAGCCTTAGCATTATCTTCAACTCACTCTCCCTCACTCTACATTCTAATTGTTCTTCCAAAACTTACCATTTCTACCACTATAATATATTTTAATCTATACTTTCTACCACCTTAGTTCAGGCCCTCCTTACATTTTTTTTCCTTCAGGCAATTGGGGTTAAGTGACTTGCTCAAGGTTATACAACTGGTAAATATCAAGTGTCTGAGGCTGGATTTGAACTCAGGTCCTCCTCACTCCAGGGCTGTGCTCTATCCACTGCGCCACCTAGCCACCCAACCCTGATTACTTCTTGTTTAGATTATTGCCACTGCCTCCTAAGTGGTCTCCTTGCCTCATATTCCTCCCACTTTAACCTGTCTGCTATACTGCTATGAAAGTGATTTTCTTTAAGTGCAGAGCTGACCATGTCACTTCCTACTCAATTAATTCCAGTGATTTCCTATTGCTTTTAGAATCACAGATAAATTCCTATTTAGTGTTTGAAGCCCTTCATAACCTGGTCCCAGCCTATCTTTCTTTGCCCTGTTGTATATTACTGTCGTTCCCCAACTCTGTGATCCAGCCAGACTGGTCTTCTCTCTGTTCCTCACACATGATTCTCCATCTCCCATCTCCCTATCTTCGGCCTGGCTGTTCCCCAATGCTTGGAATGCACTCACCTCTGCCTTATAGAATTCCTCTCTTCTTTCAAGACACAGCTCAGACACTACCTCCTACATGATGTCTTAACTCTCCCTTTCAAACTGCCTTGAATTTATCTACTTTGTATATATTTGTATGGATTTTTTTAATATTTATTCTGGATTTATTTATATATGCCTCTCTCTCTCTCTCTGTCGATCTGCCTGTCTATCTACCCATTCGTCTTTATCTATCTATCTATCTATCTATCTATCTATCTATCTATCTATCTATCTATCTATCTATCTATC